>NW_021703784.1:53039843-53559152 GCF_005190385.1 Monodon monoceros
TTGGTGAAAAAAAGAACCATCCAAAATTTATTCTCCGACAGACGGCATCAGCAGGTAAAAACTACAGGGGTTTCTCCGTAGATCATACATTCACAAGGCATTGTTAGCTTAACAACTGAGAAAGCCTCTGGTGTGTTTTCTGTAACAATATCCACTTCACAGTGTAAATAGGTACTATTATTGTGTTCACTTACAATTCCAGAAGGAAAGGCACAACTTGGCAAAACAAAAAAAAATGTTTTTTAGATCCTAAAGTCAGGTGCAGTTACCAAGAGACAGACTTGAGAACAGTCTCGATCCACTTTTCCACATAGAGGGGCAAAGACTTCCCCCAGAAATGTGGGTCTTTCTTTCTCCTTCCTTGTTAAAATCCTCAAGAGTAACACTTCATCGTCTGCTTAATATCACATGTACGAAAGGGGGATTAAGAAAAAAAGAATCACAACAACATCTTGAACTTCCAGCTGCTCGCACCAATGCATCAACTCTTAGGTTTACGACAGGGTCTAGGAACACTTCAGCGGTCATCAAATAAGAAAATAGAGATTATAGCTACAAAAATAACACATGAATGACGTAGATAAATTAAAGCTTTCACATCCAGGACTTGCCTGTTCCAACTTGGTAGCCTTCATGCAATACTCAGGGGGAAAAAAATCTTCATAATTACTTGGCGTAAGTCACAGTCAAGGAACTTCTGGTACAAATTAATATAAGAAGTTATTAGTATATAATAAGGAAACACGCCCTTCCGGTGAGTTTGTTTCTTCAAGAACGGACACCCAGCACTTCAGAGTAGGCACCGGTGAACTAAATTAAGTCACCTGCGATTCCCTGCTCAGGTGCTCACCTCTCCTGGTTTTAGAAGAAGAAGCGCATCTGGAAAGCAGAGGGAGGACCTTGGCACTCTTGGGGCCCCACCTGAACTGTATTTAAATAAGCAGCAACACACACACTGACTCTCTAAGGACTAAAATCCGTCCGTTTGAGGGCATTCTACTTAAGGTTCCAAGGTTGAAAAAAAAATTGGAATTCTACAACCTTGGTTTAAAAACCAAAAAAGTACATTCAAAAAAGAAAAGAGGGGCTTCCCTGGTGGTGCAGCGGTTGAGAATCTGCCTGCTAATGCAGGGGACACGGGTTCGAGCCCTGGCCTGGGAGGATCCCACATGCCCCGGAGCAGCTAGGCCCGTGAGCCACAGCTACTGAGCCTGCGCTCCGCAACGAGAGGCCGACACTGAGAGGCCCGCGCACCGCGATGAAGAGTGGCCCCCGCTTGCCGCAACTAGAGAAAGCCCTCGCACAGAAACGAAGACCCAACACACCAAAAATAAATTAATTAATTGATAAAAACTCCTACCCCCAACATCTTAAAAAAAAAAAAGGGGATTCCCTGGTGGTGCAGTGGTTGAGGGTGCGCCTGCCGTTGCAGGGGACACAGGTTTGTGCCCCTGTCCGGGAGGATCCCACATGCCGCGGAGCGGCTGGGCCTGTGAGCCATGGCCACTGAGCCTGCACATCTGGAGCCTGTGCTCCGCAACGGGAGAGGCCCCAGCAGTGAGAGGCCCGCGTACCGCAAAAAAAAAAAAGAAAGCAAAGAAAAATGGGTGTAGGGTTGGGAGAATACAAAACAGGTCCCTAAACAGACGACAGACCTTGTCCATTTACCTGCATACAGTCAGCACTGAAGTAAGTATAACAGTAACCCCCACCCACCCTCTCCAGCCCCCAAACAGGCAAAACAGTTGTCTTCTCCATGGTGGTTCAACACCTTCCAACTTGAAATAAGTGACAGTCTTTTATTTCCTGTATATTTTTAAGGAATTAAAGAAACATCCATTCTGTATAACTCTTAATATACATTCTTATAGGCAGTGTTCCCAGATAGCCCGTCATAATAGTAAGTTGACTCTGTAGTTATATCAGAGAACATTGATACAGTAAATACTGAGTGTCCACTATTAGCAAGGCCCTGAACTTGGGAGATACTGTAGGAAATAGAAAGATGAATCAGACTTTGTTTTTGCTTTCAAAAATCTTGTAGTTTTACAGAACATCCACCCCAAATGAAATAATGTTTGTGAAAGTTCTACTGTAAATAGTAAAACATTTACTTGGTAATATACTAGGCATAAAGCTTGTTGTTGCTTTGTAAGATATGTGTACTAACAATCTGAATCTTCCTTCTCTTGAGTATCCTCTGCCAGGTTTAGCTGCAGCTTCATCACCTTTCCCGTGAATTATTGCAAAACGGGCTTTAGTGGGTCTACTTGACCTCGGAATCTATACTCTTGTCTGTCTTGCGCAGTGCAATAGAACTGTTTTTCATCAGTACTTCCAAATGCTTGTTGAGTCCTCATATTTATGAGCCATGACCTACTTTCATGGCCTTGTCTCTACCCACCCCCACCCCCCAACACTCATGATCTAGGATTCTAAGGGCTCAGCATGAAGAGCTCCTCTATTTGCCTTCACATTGACAGAACATACCAAAATATTCATATCCCCATTGGTTTTCATAATCTGTTTTTCTTGAAATACTCTTTATTTACCTCTTTTTCTGGTAAAACCTCATTCATCCTTTAGGTCCTAGCATAAATGTCACCACTTAAATAAAACTTCTTTGATCGCCCTTCATCCATTGGCTGTATAAGGGTTTCTCTCCTCTGTATTTTCATAGTAGTTCATAGATATATCAGTTACTCAGTTTGTAGATGACTCTGACTGCTTTCTGCCTCTATAATTATTTGTTTTCATGACCATCTCGCTCTCTGAATTCTGAACTTCTTAGAGCAGAGACTGTCTGTTAATTTATCTTTGCCCTCCAAATACTAAATGTGCTCAGTAAATGTTTCATTTAGTCCTCTGGAAAGAATATTATATACAAAATAGTCGTACATATTTAAGTATTAGACCAGGGGGACTTGGTGAGGTGTAATTTGAGTATAATAAAGGAGCTGAATGATTTCTAATTCTCAGTCTAGCTTTTTTCCATAGCTTGGTTGGTGATAACTGACCTAATTGGTGTCTTAAATGTATTACTAATTTCACCATAAATTACTAGAGATACTAATTCCTATTTCTTGGCTGAAGCACAGACCCTCCTAAGGATAACAGTACACCCATCTAAGGCTTGTGAGAATTGACTGAGTTAATATTTTAAAGCAATTGGAATAGTATTGTCACATGGTAAACACACAATAAATGTTAGCTATTATTATTATCCTGGTAAGAATTTATAATGTTCTCTGAGATGTGTTGTGTTGCCTATAGAAGTTATTGGTGGTTATCTTAAAATAATAGTATTTTAAATTAAGGTAAAAACATTGTTTTTCTATGTCTTTCATGTATTCATCAGATATTTGTTTTGTACCTGCTGTGTGTCTCATACTTTGTCACAAGCTAGGGATACAAAGATGACTTCTCAGAGCTCAGCCAAAAAATTCTTCTTGACTCAGATTTGAAAAGGTTTAAGTAAAGACTGTATATGGGGCTTCCCTGGTGGCACAGTGGTGGAGAGTCCGCCTACCGATGCAGGGGACACGGGTTCGTGCCCCGGTCTGGGAGGATCCCACATGCCGCGGAGCGGCTGGGCCCGTGAGCCATGGCCGCTGGGCCTGCGCGTCTGGAGCCTGTGCTCCGCAACGGGAGAGGCCACAACGGTGAGAGGCCTGCATACCGGAAAAAAAAAAAAGACTGTATATGATCCAGTGGAAAGATCTCTGAACCAGGAGTCATAAGCTTCAAGATTCAGCTCAGTCACTAACTTTGAGAAGGATATTTCTTAGATGTCTAATACATACCTCAAACTCATTAGGTACGAAAGAGATCTCTTTTCTCTCAGGTATTCCTTTATATCTTCGTTAAAAGCACTTTCATCCTTCCATTTGTTCAAGGCAAGGAAGTTAGATGTCGCCTTTGGTTTTTCTTTCCATTCACCTTCCATATCTGTTCTTTCAAAAGTCCTTATAATTCTACCTTTGAAATACAGCTGTCTACTTCTTTCTGTTCCCACTACTACCACTATAGGCCATGTCATCATTATCTCTTGCCTTAAAATTGGTTTCTTAGTTTCCATTCTTTTCCCTCTGCAATCTATTTTACACACAGCAGCCATTTTTGAAACATAAATCCGATCTAATTATTCCCCCATGTAAAATCCTCCCATCATATTGAAACCCTCCTACCCTGTTGGGGGGAATGTAAATTGGTGCAGCCACTATGGAAAACAGTATGGAATTTCCTTAAAAAACTAAAAATAGGGGCTTCCCTGGTGGCGCAGTGGTTGAGAGCCCGCCTGCCGATGCAGGGGTCACGGGTTCGTGCCCCGGTCCGGGAAGATCCACATGCCGCGGAGCAGCTGGTCCCGTGAGCCATGGCCGCTGAGCCTGCACACCCGGAGCCTGTGCTCCGCAGCGGGAGAGACCACAACAGTGAGAGGCCCACGTACAGCAAAAAAACAAAAACAAACAAACAAAAAACCTAAAAATAGAGCCTACCATATGATCCAGCAATCCCATTCCTGGGCATATGCCTGAAACTAACACAATATTTTTAAATTTTTTAATTGAAGTATAGTTGATTTACAGTGTTGTATTAGCTTCTGGTGTACAGCAAAGAGATTCATATATATATATATGGTCTTCATCTTCTTTTCCATATGGTTTATTACAGGGTATTGAATACAGTTCCCTATGCTATACAGTAGGACCTTGTTGTTTATCTATTTTATATATAGTAGTTTGTATCTGCTAATACCAGACTCCTAATTTATCCCTCCCGCTATCCCCTTTGGTAACCATAAGTTTGTTTTCTATGTCTGTGAGTCTCTTTCTGTTTCATAGATAAGTTCATTTGTGTCATATTTTAGATTCCACATATAAGTGATATATCTTACGGTATTTGTCTTTCTCTTTCTAATTTCACTTAGTAGGATAATCTCTGGGTCCATCCATGTTGCTGCAAAATGGCATTATTTCATTCTTTTTGATGACTGAGTGGTATTTAATTGTATATATATGCCACATCTTCTTTATCTGTTCATCTGTCGATGGACGTTTAGGTTGCTTCCATGTCTTGGCTGTTGTAAATAGTGCTCCTATGAACATTAGGCGTGCATGTATCTTTTCGAATTAGAATTTCCTCTGGATATATGCCCAGGAGTGGGATTGCTGGATCATATGGCAACTCTTTTTAGTTTTTTAGGAACCTCCGTACTGTTTTCCATAGTGGCTGCACCAGTTTACATTCCCACCAGCAGTGTAGGAGTGTTCCCTTTTCAACACAACCTCTCCACCATTTAACACAATATTCTGTATGAGCTATGCTCTCCCCCCCACCCACCCCCACACAAAAATTTGTAAAAAAATCCATCACATTTGAAATTAGATTTTAATTTCATACCCTGGCCTACATAAATTTGGCCTTTGGTTACCTCTTCAGCTTTATCTTTTGCTGCTCTCCCTCTTACTCTACTTCACTTATACTGATTTTGTTCTGTGGTTTTATAATATGCCAAACCTTAAGGCTTTGTGCTTGCTGTTTCTTCTGTCTGGAATATTCCTATGCCAGGTCTTCATGTGGCTGATTTCTGTTTTATCAGTCATGTCTCACCTTTTTGTGTCAAATGTCAACTTTTTAAAATGAGGCCTCCCCTGAGCACCCAATGCAGAGTAGCACTCAGACTTTCCTCTTTCACAGTATTCTATTTTATTTTCAACAAAGCCTTTGTCTCTACTTGATATTTTCTTATGTTCACCTATTTGACTGCCTCCTAGAATATAAGCTCCATGGTGGCAGGTTGGTTGTTTTCTTTACCATGGTATTCCAGGTCCTAGACTAGTTCCTGCCATAGAACAAGTACTCAATAAATATTTGTGGAATCGCTGGATAAATGAATCTCTTTAAATTTCATGTCTCTCAGTTAAAATAAAGGTTTTCATCTGAATGATATTCAGGGACTCCCCCATCAAAGGTAAACAATGGCAGACACTAGTTAAAGGCTGTAATGACTGATTTTATTCAATAACTACAGTGGTAGTGTTAGTGCAAGTTCATGTGCCCGACACATAGTGAGGCCAAACACACCGAGACATCGGAGTTTGGAGCAGAGAAAGGTTTATTGCAGGGCCACGCAAGTAGACAGGTGGCTCAAGCCCTAAAAAGCCCAGAGCTCCCCGAAGGGTTTCAGCAAAGCATTTTTAAAAGCCAGGTTGGGGGTAGGGTTCTCAGGGTATGTGATCAGCTCATGCACAATTCTCTGATTGGCTGGTGGTGAGGGAACGGTGGAGTCACAGGGGTTCACATTATCAGTCCTTAGGCTCCAGGAGGCCTGGGCCTATGTGCTCATGGTCATCAAGTAGTTAACATCTTCCATTTGGTGGGGGGTTTTCACAACTCAGGAAATGTGCATCAAATACTGTTACCTAGGTACTTCAGAGAGGAGCTAAAGCAGAGGATATGGGGGAAAGGGCTGTCCTGGGAAGGCCCCCATGGGGTCCTACTCGGTTACAGTAGTAGATGGAGCTTGAGCTTAATTTCAATTTGCCCAGAGGTGGCTGGTGTTTTAAAGGGAGAATGAGGGAGTTGGGGAGATGGTAATGAGGGAGTAAAGGGGTCAAGCAGGGTTAGGGAAATTCAAAAATCACAAACACCTGGTATGAGAGTTGGTCAAAGTTAGCTTGATTAGGGCTTTTGTGCCTGCTAACTGTGCAAGTTACTAGACTTCTACCTTCCCGCGGAGTCTGATGATTACATAGAAAAGGGATGGCTGTCAGGTCCTTGGGGACACCCTGTCTTGTAGGAGATACATACACATCTCAGAGGGACAGAGGAGAGGTTTACAATTTTAAGTTTATTTTTAAAATTAATGGGGGAATTCCCTGGCAGTCTCGTTGTTAGTACTTGGCGCTTTCACTGCGGTGGCCCAGGTTCGATTCCTGGTCGGGGAATTAAGATCCTGCAAGCTGCGCAGCATGCCAAAAAGAAAAAAAGGAGGTGAGGGACCTAGATCAGGTATTGGCTAGAACAAACAATAAATTCTTTTGGCAACCTTGAGTTTTCTAGACAGCAGTGAGGGAGGAGCAGGGTTGTGCTAGGGACGTGTCCTTAGGCTGATAGAAGCCATGCTAGAGTTTTGCACCGTTTTTCTCAGTGCAGGTGTTTGGGTATTCATGCTGAGAGTTTTTGCAGTTTTTCTGTACCCCTCCTCCTTTTTAATGCCTTATCTTTCGAACTGCCAAAAAGAGAAGAGTTACTGGTACTTCCATTGTGTATATGAATCTAAGATTAATATGTTAATGATCTCACTGAGATAAATTCTGTGTATTTGCTGTGTAGGCATGTGAAACTACCTTTCTTATAAATATTGAGCTGATGTGAACTTTTAAATGCCCCCCCACGCCCCCTCCCCTTTATTTTCCATCCTCAACCTTGTTTTTCTCTGTGTAGAAGAAGTTAAGAAGAACAGACACAGGGAGTTTTGGAGTGATAGCAGGCAGCCAGCCAAGAGGTCTCCCAGGCTGAATGGCATTCAGCCTTGCAGGCCCGGGACATTTGATTTTGTGTGTGTATTAGAAAGACTGTTCCTTAGGCACCATACAGGGGGTAGCAACAAGATGTGACCGCTCATTAACTACATATAGAGAGAGTCAAACTTAAAACCAGTATTATGGAATTATAACTTATGGTGATAAATATGAATGTTTTGGATATTGGAACATTCTCTAAAGAGGAATTGCATGCAAAACCAAATTATAATTATATATTGATACAAGGCTGCTTGGTTAGAATCAAGTTGGAACGTGGGGAGTTAATGTGAATTACCAATCTACTAGGGATCCCCTTGCTTTAAGGTCCCAAGAATAACTGTCTAGACAGTCTCTGATAAACAAAGCTAATTTCTGGTTCTCTAGGCAGACTGTGGCCCCTGGGTCAAATCTGGCCTGCTGCTTGTTTATGTATGGCTTGAAAACTAAGAATGGTTTTATATATTTAAATGGTTGGGAGAATGGTTGACATATGAAAATTATATGAAATTCAAATTTCCTTATAAAGTGGTATTGTAATACAGTGAAGCTTACTTGTTTATGTATTTTCTGTGACTGCTTTTGCACTATAACAGCAGAGTTGAATAGTTGAAAAAGAGGCCATACGGTCACAAAGCCTAAATTATTTCCTGTTTGTCCCTTAGAAAAAGTTTGCTGACTCTTGGTGAGATTATATAGTCCTGCATAAGAATTATTTAAGTGTCATTTAGAGTACCTTTTTTATTTGCAGGTTTTATTTGCAGTATTTACTTCGTGGTAACAACATGTTAGGGCTACTTGGGCAAATCTAATTAATGTGCCTTTGGTTGGGGGGGAGTACCTCAAATGGCACAGTAGTATGTCTACATTGCCCTTAAAGAAACAGAAAATGAATAGCATGTTTATCTCTGAATATCAGCACAACAGAGGTTTTACACTCTAAGCATTGTAAATGAAGGTCAGTAAATTGAAGCTAAGTAGTGAGGAAGCAGACGCTTATATCTTAATTATCTCTGTATCTACCTCTCTTTCTCTTTCCTCCCCTTTCACACAGTAAATGATAATCAACAGTTGTTCAGCTATATTTGGTGTCTGACGCTGTGAGCTGTTGGCCATGCTTTGGAGCTGTGTCATTCTCAGCCCCTTTGGTGAAACTGAACTTCCCCACACACAGCTTTAGCCTACATCTTCTTCTAGGGGTATGGTATACAGTAGAGCACTCAAGAAATGCTTCATCCAAATCATAAGCTTGGCTCTGTGTTGTTGGCTGTCCCTCTGTCTGATTTTTTTAAATTGAGATATTATTCACATACCGTGAGATTCACTCTTTAAAAATATGCAATTCAGTGTTTTTAAGCATATTCACAAGGATGTGCGCTATCTTAACTGTAGAACACTATCATAATTATAGAGCATTTTTGTTACTCTGAAACGAAATCTGCCCATAGCCACCACTGTCTGTTCCTCCCTCTGCTTACCCACTAGCAACTGCTAACGAATTTTGTCTATATGGATTTGACTCCTGTGGAAATTCCATATACAAACTTCCATAAATTTGTGACCTCTTATGTCTGGTTTCTTTCACATAGCATCGTGGTTTTTGGGGGGTTTTTTTGTTTTTTTGTTTTTTTGCAGTACGTGGGCCTCTCACTGTTGCGGCCTCTCCCGTTGCGAAGCACAGGCTCCGGACGCTCAGGCTCAGCAGCCATGGCTCACGGGCCTAGCTGCCTCGCAGCATGTGGGATCTTCCCAGACTGGGGCACGAACCCGTGTCCCCTGCATCGGCAGGTGGACTCTCAACCACTGCGCCACCAGGGAAGCGCTAGCATCGTGTTTTGATGTTCATCCGTGCTGTACAATATATCACTACTTCATTCCTTTTCATGGATGCATAAAATCCCATTGTATTTATATTCCATGTATTATTTTATTCATTCATCAGTTGATGGAAATTTGGGTTGTTCCCACCTTTTGGCTATTATACTGTGATGAACATTTGTACAGTATATGTTTTCATTTTTGGGGAGCACATACCGAGGAGTGGAATTGCTAAGTCATGTGGTAACTCAGTGTTAACATTTTGAGGAATTGCTAAACTTTTTTTTACAAAGTGGCTGCACCATTTTACATTCCCATCATTTGCTATTATCCTTTTTTTAAAAAAATTTATTTAATTTATTTATTTTTGACTGCATTGGGTCTCCGTTGCTGCGTGAGCTTTCTCTAGCTGGCGGCAAGCAGGGGCTACTCTTCGTTGCGGTGCGCAGGCGTCTCATTGCAGTGGCTTCTCTTATTGCAGAGCATGGGCTCTAGGCGCGCAGGCTTCAGTAGTTGTGGTGCGTGGGCTCAGTAGTTGTAGCTTGTGGGCTCTAGAGCGCAAGCTCTGTAGTTGTGGCGCACAGGCTTAGTTGCTCCACAACATGTAGGATCTTCCCAGACCAAGGCTCGGACCCATGTCCCCTGCATTGGCAGGTGGTTTTTCAACCACTGCGCCATCAGGGAAGCCCCTATCCTTCTTTTTGATTACAGCTATCCTGACAGGTATGAAGTAGTATTTCATTGTGGTTTTGATTTGCATTTCCCTAATGACTAAGGACATTGACTATCTTTTCCTGTGCTTATTGGCCATTTATATATATTCTTTGGCAAAGTGTCTATTCACATGTTGACCTTTAGGTTTTGATATAATCATTTGAGGTCTTCCTTGTGTAATATTCCAGAAATTTCCCTTATTCTGTATATCTCAATTTTTTTCCTCTACAAAATGTAGTGCTGTCAGTCAGAGGAAATATGGTATTCCAGAGAATGGAGAGCTCATTCTTCCTTTTTGCCTTTGAAGATCCCCCATGATATAGTTCCTTGCCATACTACATTCTGTCCTAACTTGGTAAAAAAAAAAAAAAAGATGACACCGGTACAGGAGAGGAAAAGGGTAGCCCTCCCAGGAGGGCCAGCCTGGTCTTATTCCTAGGTTGAGGTGGTTATATAAAGCAGTTTCACTTGCCTGTTTGTTTTTCTCCTGCCAGTGTTTCTAGCTAATTGCCCAAGCTCCCAGATAATTTTGTGCCTTGTATTGGTTCTTCTCCCTTGGCCTTCATTATACTCTTTGTTCCTTGGATTGGAAAAAGAGCATGAAGTTTCTAGGTACTTTTTATCATTTTTTATACCTATTTCACAATCTTTAAGGTCAGTATTATTACTGCTCCCCTTTTATGGCTGAGGAAACTGGCTCACAGAGGTCATAAAGCCCATGGTGCATCGCCTGATAAGTGGAATGGTTATCCAAGTCTTCTTTCCTCATCCTTTTAAAGTGTCTCTGGTTTGCTTGCAATGTTTGTATGAGAAGAGAAGCCTAGAAATTTAAGTTAATGCCACATTATAGAAGGTCTCAAATGCCAAGCAGTGGAATCTGTACCCATGATTAGGAGGATTTTGAGTTGGAGAGTTACTTGAATAAAAATGTGCCTACAGTTTGGCATGGTTTTTTTAGCTTGCTTCTATTGTAGGCATAGAGATGAATAAACTATTGTCCTTGCCGTCGAGGAACTTCTAGGCTGTTTGGAGAGGTGGAATCAGATAATTACTTGCATTTGGGAAAATGTGCCACAAAAGTGTGTATAAAATTCTTGAGAGCAGAGGAGAAAGCTGCAGGGATCCCTGCTTACCTTAAATTCAATCATCAGACAGTAGTAAACATTTCTGGTATATTTAAGTAATAGGCATTTCAGGGTGGGATTGGATTCAGTTGTGTTTGGTATAAACTTTTTCCTTTATATATTAACAAAACTGTTAACATAATTGTACAACAAAACTACCAATGTAAATTTAAATTGCTTTTATGTATTAAGACTTTAACTTTCTCTGACAGATATGTCAAGAGTTTAACAGCACCTGGGCATGGGAGATGGAGAAGAAAGGCTATCTTGAAATGAGTGTTGAATGCAAGTTAGCACTCTTAAAGGTAATAAATTTATTATTTGTTACAGTTATTTTAATTAAAAAATTCACTTTTGACTCCTTCTGGTTGAATTGGGAAATAACTAGAAAGTAGACTTTTGGTGGGGGGCTTACGCCTGCAGCATGTGGGATCTTAGCTCCCCGACCAGGGATCGAACCTGCACCCCCTGCAGTGGAAGCACCAAGTCTTAACCACTGGACCACCAGGGAAGTCCCCAAGTAGACATTTTCACTGTTAGCGGAAAAGGACAATAGATTTTTCTTTTTCTTGTTTATTGTTTGGTGATAAAACTGTTCTTTGAATTACTGTTTTGGGTTATTTTTCAATATACAAGTATATCTAGGTTTATGATCTCTGCTTGTAGGGACAATAGTAGAATGGGTAAACCCCACATTAATTTTATGCATTATTTGCAGCCTTCACAGTCATTGTTAACAAATACGGTAAACTGTGGTTAATCTTTTACTGATTTACTAAATTAGTAATTTGATCATTAGTTTTCCAGATGACATGGGGCATGCCAGTGTGTACTTAATAAAAGTCTCACATAACCAAACCTACTTAATTAAAATAGGTCTTCTCAAAGTATAGATTTATTTTCAAGTTTGAGTTCCCCTTTTTCTCCTTGCTTGCTTCAGTGTGTTGGCCCTAATTATTAGCAATGTGGTCAGCATAATGAAGGGGAAAACTACCTTTATAGAAGAGAGTCTATGGGCCTAGACACCACAGGCAAAGGCAAAGAGGCTATGATAGGAACGTCATGTATTATTTGCCCGGGCAGATAGGTTCAGGGAAGAAATCTGACTTTATACACTAATCATACACAAAAATTTTAATTAAAAATCAGTTCTTCCAATTTGGTGATGTCTTTTTTTTTTTTTTAAAGAGAATTCCACAGAGTAAGTTATCAATAAGACTGCCTTCCTTAAAAACTGTATATGTCTCAAGCTTTCAAAAACAGATAGCCATTTCAAGAATGAAGTTCGTCTAAAAGCTTTAAGAGAGAAGGAGTGATTGAAAATTTTATACCATGAACAAATTTGGGAAACTTTAGTGCAAACAGACTCATTGCTTTAAAATATAACTTCACTTTTGTGTCATTGGTTGGGTTAAACCTATAAATTTCTGTAATACAAAAATTAAATGTTAACTTAGAAATTTATGTTTTAAAGTTGGTTACTGTAAAATAAGTGTACAAAAGGGGAGAGAGGAAAGTGAAAGATGGATAAAACTAAAAGTATTCTTTCTCCTATCCCCAAATCTGTTCCTTGGTTGAACATATCACATTTATTTTCATGGAGAAACATTTATGGGGTATTTTAAACCATGTCATGACTATTTTCCAGTACCTCTGTGAGTGTCAGTTTGATGACAATCTCAAATTCAAGAATATTATCAATGAGGAGGATGCCGATACCATGCGTCTCCAGCCAATTGGCCGTGACAAAGATGGCCTCATGTACTGGTACCAGTTGGATCAAGATCACAATGTCAGAATGTATATAGAAGAACAAGATGATCAAGATGGCTCTTCATGGAAATGCATCGTCAGGTATCTTTTATTGGAATTTTTTTAATGTTTATTTGCATGTTTCTTACTTTGATCTCTTCTCTATTGGAATATAATCTCTAAAGCTGGGTGATCCTTTTCTTTTTATGGGATTGGGAATTTCCAGGACCTAGCCTAGTGCCCAGCATAATACCCATAGCAGGTGCTCAATTATTTGTCAGATAAATATATTTAGCAGTGTGGTCCATATCAGGACAAATACCTTGTACTTTGGAAAGCTGGAATCTGAAAAATAATGATGCATAGGTAATATGCACACAGAAACTCATCGTTGGAAAGAAATGTAAGAAAAACATTATATATATATTTTTTGGCTGTGGTGCACAGCTTCGGGATCTTAGTTCCCGGACCAGGGATCAAGCCCATGCCCTCGGCAATGAAAGCCCAGCGTCCTAACCATTGGACTGCCAGGAAATTCCCAGAAAAACATTATTTGATTTTTATTTAGCTATATAGTTTTCTATTAGACATTATTTGTTTATTACTCATTAATGTGGCTAATTCATCTGACACTTAACTATATTTTCAGTTTTTCCTGTGCATACATTTCTTTACTGAGGTCTGAAGAAATCTGAGGAACATTCTACTTTTTTTGCCCTGATCTTTTTTTTTTTCTATTCTTAATTTCTTTCGTTTATTTATTTATTTTACTTATTTATTTTTGGCTGTGTTGGGTCTTAATTGCTGCACGCAGGCTTTCTCTAGTTGTGGCTAGCAGGGGCTACTCTTTGTTGTAGCACGTGGGCTTCTCATTGCGGTGGCTTCTCTTGCTGCAGAGCACAGGCTCTGGGCGCGCAGGCTTCTGTAGTTGGGGCTCGCGGGCTCTAGAGCACAGGCTCAGTAGTTGTGGCGCAAAGCCTTAGTTGCTCTGTGGCATGTGGGATCTTCCCAGACCAGGGATCGAACCCATGTCCCCTGCATTGGCAGGTGCATTCTTAACCGCTGTGCCACCAGGGAAGTCCCTCTATTCTTAATTAATTTTTTTTCTTTTACATCTTTGTTGGAGTATAATTGCTTTACAATGTTGTGTTAGTTTCTGCTGTATAACAAAGTGAATCAGCTATATGTACACATATATCCCCATATCCCCTCCCTCTTGCATCTCCCTCCCATCCTCCCAATTCCACCCTTCTAGGTAGTCACAAAGCACCGACCTGATCTCCCTGTGCTATACAGCTGCTTCCCACTAGCTATCTGTTTTACATTTGGTAGTATATATATGTCAGTGCTACTCTCTCACCTCGTCCCAGCTTCCTCTCCCTGCCCCATGTCCTCAAGTCCATTCTCTACGTCTGCGTCTTTATTCCTGTCCTGCCCCTAGGTTCTTCACAAACCTGTTTTTTTTAAGATTCCATATATATGTGTTAGCATATAGTATTTGTTTTCCTCTTTCTGACTTACTTCACTCTGTATGACAGGTTCTAGGTCCATCCACCTCACTAAAAATAACTCAGTTTCGTGTCTTCTTATGGCTGAGTAATATTCCAACGTATATATATGCCGCATCTTCTTTATCCATTCATCTGTTGATGGACACTTAGGTTGCTTCCATGTCCTGTTATTGTAAATAGTGCTGAAATGAACATTGTGGTACATGACTCTTTTTGAATTATGGTTTTCTCAGGGTGTATGCCCAGTAGGGGGATTGCTGGGTCATATGGTAGTTCTATTTGTAGTTTTTTAAGGAACCTCCATACAGTTCTCCATAGTGGCTGTATCAATTCACATTCCCACCAACAGCACAGGAGGGTTCTCTTTTCTCCACACCCTCTCCAGCATTTATTGTTTGTACATTTTTTCATGATGGCCATTCTGACCAGTGTGAGGTGATACCTCATTGTGGTTTTGATTTCTATTTCTTTAATGATTCCTGATGTTGAGCATACTTTCATTTGTTTGTGGGCAGTCTATATATCTTCTTTGGAGAAATGTCTATTTCGGTCTTCTGCCCGTTTTTGGATTGGGTTGTTTGATTGATTGATTGATTGATTGATTGATTTTTGGGTACGTGGGCCTCTCACTGTTGTGACCTCTCCCGTTGTGGAGCGCAGGCTCAGCGGCCATGGCTCACGGGCCCAGCGGCTCCGCAGCATGTGGGATCTTCCCTGATCAGGGCACAAACCCATGTCCCCTGCATCGGCAGGTGGACTCTCAACCACCGCGCCACCAGGGAAGCCCAGGTTGTTTGAATTTGATATTGAGCTGCATGAGCTGCTTGTGTATTTTGGAGATTAATCCTTTATCACTTGCTTCGTTTGCAAATATTTTCTCCCATTCTGAGGACTGTCTTTTGGTCTTGTTTATGGTTTCCTTTGCTGTGCAAAAGCTTTTAAGTTTCATTAGGTCCCATTTGTTTATTTTTGTTTTTATTTCCAATACTTTAGGACGTGGGTCAAAAAGGATCTTGCTGTGATTTATGTCATAGAGTGGTCTGCCTATGTTTTCGTCTAAGAGTTTTATACTATCTGGCCTTACATTTAAGTCTTTAATCCATTTTGAGTTTATTTTTGTGTATGATGTTAGGAAGAGTTCTAATTTCATTCTTTTACATGTAGCTGTCCAGTTTTCCCAGCACCACTTTTTGAAGAGGCTGTCTCTTCTCCATTGGATATTCTTGCCTCCTTTGTCAAAGATAAGGTGACCATATATGTGTGGGTTTATCTCTGGGCTTTCTATCCTGTTCCATTGATCTATATTTCTGTTTTTGTGCCAGTACCGTACTGTCTTGATTACTGTAGCTTTGTAGTATAGTCTGAAGTGAGGGTGTCTGATTCCTCCAGCTCCATTTTTCTTTCTCAAGACTGCTTTGGCTATTCAGGGTCTTTTGTGTCTCCATACAAATTTTAAGATGTTTTGTTCTACTTCTGTGAAAAATGCCATTGGTAGTTTGATAGGGATTGCATTGATTCTGTACATTGCTTTGTGTAGTATAGTCATTTTCACAGTGTTGATTCTTCCAATCCAAGAACATGGTATATCTCTCCGTCTGTTTGTATTGTCTTCAGTTTCTTTCATCAGTGCCTTAAAGTTTTCTGCATACAGGTCTTTTGTCTTCTTGGGTAGATTTATTCCTAGGTATTTTATTCTTTTTGTTGCAGTGGTAAATGGGAGCGTTGCCTTAATTTCTCTTTCAGATTTTTCATTGTTAGTGTATAGCATTGCAAGAGATTTCTGTGCATTAGTTTTGTACCCTGCTACTTTACCAAATTAATTGATTAGCTCTAGTAGTTTTCTGGTAGAGTCTTTAAGATTCTCTGTGTTTAATATCATGTCATCTGCAAACAGTGACAGCTTTACTTCTTCTTTTCCAATTTGGATTCCTTTTCTTTCTTTTTCTTCTCTGATTGCCATTGCTAAAACTTCCAAAACTATGTTGAATAATAGTGGTGAGAGTGGACAACCTTGTCTTGTTCCTGATCTTAGAGGAAATGGTTTCAGTTTTTCACCATTGAGTACGATGTTGGCTGTGGGTTTGTCATATATGGTCTTTATTATGTTGAGGTAGGTTCCCTCTATGCCTACTTTCTGGAGAGTTTTTATCATAAATGGGTGTTGAATTTTGTCAAAAGCTTTTTCTGCATCTATTGAGATTATTATATGGTTTTTCTCCTTCAGTTTGTTAATAAGGTGTATCCCATTGATTGATTTGCATATACTGAAGAATCCTTGCATTCCTGGGATAAACCCCGCTTGATCTTCTTGTACCATCCTTTTAATGTGCTGTTGGATTCTGTTTGCTAATATTTTGTTGAGGATTTCTGCGTCTGTGTTCATCAGTGATATTGGCCTGTAGTTTCCTTTTCTTGTGACATCTTTGTCTGGTTTTGGTATCAGGGTGATGATGGCCTTGTAGAATGAGTTTGGGAGTGTTCCTCCCTCTGCTGTATTTTGCAAGTATTTGAGAAGGATAAGGTATTAGCTCTTCTCTAAATGTTTGATAGAATTCGCCTGTGAAGCCATCTGGTTCTGGGCTTTTGTTTGTTGGAAGATTTTTAGTCACAGTTTCAACTTCAGTGCTTGTGATTGGTCTGTTCATATTTTCTGTTTCTTCCTGGTTCATTCTTGGTAGGTTGTACTTTTCTAAGCATTTGTCCATTTTTTTGAGGTTGTCCATTTTATTGGCATTGTGTTGCTTGTAGTAGCCTCTCATGATGCTTTGTATTTCTGCAGTGTCAGTTGTTACTTCTCCATTTTCATTTCTAATTCTGTTGATTTGAGTCTTCTCCCTTTTTGTCTTGATGAGTCTGGCTAATGGTTTATCAATTTTGTTTATCTTCTCAAAGAAGTAGGTTTTAGTTTTATTGATCTTTGCTATTGTTTCCTTCATTTCTTTTTTATTTATTTCTGATCTGATCTTTATGATTTCTTCTGCTAACTTTGGGAGTTTTTTGTTCTTCTTTCTCTAATTGCTTTAGGTGTAAGTTTAGGTTGTTTATTTGAGATGTTTCTTGTTTCTTGAGGTAGCATTGTATTGCTATAAACTTCCCTCTTAGAAATGCTTTTGCCGCATCCCATAGGTTTTGGGTTGTCTTATTTTCATTGTCATTTATTTCTATGTAGTTTTTGATTTCCTCTTGTATTTCTTCTGTGATCTCTTGGTTATTTCGTAGTGTATTCTTTAGCCTCCATGTGTTTGTATTTTTTAGTTTTTTTTTTCCGTATTTGATATCTAGTCTCATAGCATATTTGTTGAAAAAGATGCTTGATATGATTTCAATTTTCTTAAATTTACTGAGGCTTAATTTGTAACCCAAGATATGATCTATCTTGGAGAATGATCCGTGTGCACTTGAGAAGGTAGTGTATTCTGTTGTATTTGGATGGAATGTCCTATAAATATCAGTTAAGTCCGTCTTTAACTGATAAAGACGGAATTAACTGATATTAAAGCTTGTGTTTCCTTATTTATTTTCATTTTGGATGATCTGTCCATTGGTGAAAGTGGGGTGTTAAAGTCCCCTACTATCATTGTGTTACTGTCGATTTCCCCTTTTATGGCAGTTAGCATTTGCCTTATGTATTGAGGTGCTCCTATGTTGGGTGCATAAATATTTACAGTTGTTTTATCTTCTTGGATTGATCCCTTGATCATTATGTAGTGTCCTTCTTTGTCTCTTCTAATAGTCTTTATTTTAAAGTCTATTTTGTCTGATATGAGAATAGCTACTCCACCTTTCTTTTGATTTCCGTTTGCATGGAATATCTTTTTCTATCCCCTCACTTTCAGTCTGTATGTGTCCCTAGGTCTGAAATGGGTCTCTTGTAGATAGCATATATACGGGTCTTGTTTTTGTATCCAGCCAGCCATTGTATGTCTTTTGGTTGGAGCATTTAATCCATTTACATTTAAGGTAATTATCGATATGTATGTTTCCATTACCATTTTAATTGTTTTGGGTTTGTTTTTGTAGGTCTTTTCCTTCTCTTGTGTTTCCTGTCTAGAAAAGTTCCTTTAGCATTTGTTGTAAAGTTTGGTGGTGCTGAATTCTCTTAAGTTTTGCTTGTCTTTAAAGGTTTTAATTTCTCTGTTGAATCTGAATGAGATCCTTGCTGTGTAGACTAATCTTGGTTGTAGGTTTTTCCCTTTCATCACTTTAAATATATCCTGCCACTCCCTTCTGGCTTGCAGAGTTTCTGCTGTAAGATCAGCTGTTAACCTTATGGGAATTCCCTTGTAGGTTTTTGTTGCTTTTCCCTTGCTACTTTAAATATTTTTTCTTTTTTTTAATTTTTGATAGTTTGATTAATGTGTTTCTTGGCATGTTTATCCTAGGGTTTATGCTGAATGGGACTCTGCACTTCCTGGACCTTCCTGGACTTGATTGACTAGTTTTTGACTATAATCTCTTCAAATATTTTCTCTTACCCTTTCTTTTTCTCTTCTTCTTCTGGGACCCCTATCATTTGAATGTAAGTACATTTAATATTGTCCCAGAAGTCTCTGAGACTGTCCTCAATTCTTTTCATTCTTTTTTCTTTATTCTGCTCTGCGGTAGTTATTTCCACTATTCTGTCTTCCAGGTCATTTATCTGTTCTTCTGCTTCAGTTATTCTGCTATTGATTTCTTTAGAGTATTTGTAATTTCATTTATTGTGTTGTTTATCACTGTTTGTTTTCTCTGTAGTTCTTCTAGATCCTTGTTAAATGTTTCTTGCATTTTCTCCATTCTCTTCCTGAGATTTTGGATCATCTTTACTCTCATTACTCTGAATCCTTTTTCAGGTAGACTGCCTATTTTCTCTTCATTTCTTTGGTCTGGTGGGTTTTTCCCTTGCTCCTTCATCTGCTGCATATGTTTTCTCTGCCCTCTCATTTTTTTTAAACTTACTGTGTTTGGGGTCTACTTATCACAGGCTGCAGGTTCATAGTTCCTCTTATTTCTCGTGTCTGCCCCCAGTGGGTTAGATTGGTTCAGTGGCTTGTGTAGGCTTTCTTGCGCAGGGACTGGTGCCTGTGTTCTGGTAGATGAGGCTGGATCTTGTTCCTCTGGTGGGAAGAGCCTTATCTGCTGGTGTATTTTGGGGTGTCTGTGAACTTAGCATGACTTTAGGCAGCCTCTCTGTTAATGTGTGGGGTTGTATTCCTGTCTTGTTAGTTGTTCGGCATGGGGCATCCAGCACTGGAGCCTGCTGGCCATTGGGTGGAGCTCAGTCTTAGTGTTGAGATGGAGATCTCTGGGAGAGCTCTCACTGATTAATATTACATGGGGCCAGGAGGTCTCTGGTGGTCCAACATCTTGGACCCTTTCCCCTAATCTTTTTCGAAAAACCTTGATTTCTTA
The DNA here is from genome assembly GCF_005190385.1 of Monodon monoceros. NCBI lineage: Eukaryota > Metazoa > Chordata > Mammalia > Artiodactyla > Monodontidae > Monodon > Monodon monoceros. The sequence continues at coordinate 53,059,680 of NW_021703784.1, forward strand.
TATTTGTATTGACAAATATATTTGAATGGAAACATTGAATGTAAAACCTTAAAATAAAACTTTCTTTTAAATTGATAAGTGACTGGGACTGTTATTCAGAATCTTTGTGTGTCCAATTTTCTGTTTTTGGTAATTAATTATTTAGAATTTATTCTTTTAATTCTCACAATTTATATTAAGTTTGAAAATATCGGGATTTATAACTACAGTAGGGATAAGTAATAGATATATATCCACTGGCTTATGAAAAACTCCTTTAACTGTAACTCGTCTTTGTTTTTGCTGAGATTTAGCAGTGGTCATTTATTAATGTTTCGAAGAGATAATTCGTAGAAATTCATAATAGTTGTTTGGGTCAGGGAGGCTCAACTTGCATGCCCTAAGGATAAACATTAAATGAGCTGTTGGGGGATTGTTTTATAAGCATCCTTTCCTCATATTATAATATGGTTTTCCATGTAGTTAATTTACTAAATTAAGATCAACAAAATGTTCCTGAAATAAAATATACTCACCATCTTTCCCTATGAATACATACATTAAATGAGGTTCTGTTCGTTTTGTTTTACCACCACTTCTAATTCCTATATCAAACTTGGATAGTTGTTAAAGACATATTGTCTTCTGCTTTGTAGATGAAGAACATATGGCAGAGAAAAATTATGGTTATTATTAATCAGTCATACACGCTTAAAACAACTTCAGTTTACACTGTTTTAAGTAGATTATACCCCAGTGCATGATGTGAGAGAAAGAGCATTGATTTTATAGTTAATAACTGTTTGAATTTGGGTTCCTTTGCTTATCATCTGTAGGCAGCTTACTTAATTTCTCTGATACTCTTTCCTAAAATGAAAATGATAATACTTCCCTGTTAATTTGTTCTGAGAACTATAAGAGAAATCATACTAGGGCCATAGTACATGCTTGATAAAAATTTGTTCCTTTTCTCCCAGTTAAACTGTTGTCTTTTCTTACAACTTCTATCCCCAGAGATTGAAACTTAGTTTCTTTATAAAAGAAATATTTATCAGCAGGAAGAAAAAAGGGCAAATTTGCCAGGCAACTTTTCCCAAATATGCAGTAATATTTGGGATCATTAATAAAACATTAGGTTTTTGACTCTGATTTCAGGTAATTAAAGCCAAATTCTAAACACCTGATTGTCACACTAATGTTCCTTTATTTCATTAAACTAATAGATTTCTATCACATGCCTACTTGTGTAACTGGCTCTGTGTTGAGCAATGGGGAATATGGTAGTGAATAGTACAGCTCTGACATCTCTAGATGAGCTTCATGCACCTTTGGAATCCTTTATATTTTAAGTAGTAGCTCTTAGTTGTAATTAATGTGTGTATTTTCCGGGGAAGTACCATTGTTTCGATAGATTCTCAATGTGTCCTGTGACACGACGGTATTTCAGTTAGCTTTAACTTGACATACTAGTACTATTTTGGACAAATGTAGTGAACCGTTTTATCCATATAGGTCTCTCATTTTTGTGAAGGCTTTGTGAAGGGAGGGCTTCCCTGGTGGCGCAGTGGTTGGGAGTCCGCCTGCCGATGCAGGGGACGTGGGTTCATGCCCCGGTCCGGGAGGATCCCGCGTGCTGTGGATCGGCTGGGCCCGTGGGCCATGGCCTCTGGGCCTGCGCGTCCGGGGCCTGTGCTCCGCAACGGGAGAGGCCGCGGCAGTGGGGGGCCCGCGTACCGCAAAAAAAAAAAAGAAATGAAAAAGAGGACATCACTGTATATCCCATGGACATTAAAATGATAATAAAGGAATGCTGATGCTGTGAATAACTGGATTCCCACAGATCTGATAACCTAGATGAAATGGACCAATTAATTGAAAAGGACAATGTGCTAAATCTCACAACAGAAGAATAGGTAATATGCACAAGTCTCTATTAAAGAAATTGGATCAGTAATTAACCTTCTAAAATGGAACACCAGGCTCAGATGGGTTCAGTAGTGAATTCTACCAAACATTTATGGAAGAAATTATACCGATTTTCTTCAGTCTTTTTCAGAAGATAGAAGGAGAGAGAATAATTCCTAACTAATTATGTGAGGCCAGCATTACCTTAATACGCAAACCAGACAAAGATATTATAAAAAAAGAAAGTTATAGACTAGTATCTCTCATGAACATAAAGACAAAAATTTTCAAAAAATATTAGCAAATTAAAACCAGCAATGCATAAAAAGTATAATACACCATGACCAAGTGGGATTTATCCCGGGTATACAAGGCTGGTTCAATATTTGAAAACCAGTTTTCACACATCACCAGGTTAAAGAAGAAAATACCACATGATCATGTCAATACATACATAAAAATCATTTGATAAAATTCAACACCCTTTCATGATTAAAACTCTCAGTAAAGTGGGAAGAGATGGAAACTTCCTTGATTAAAAAATATATATATTGGGAATTCCCTGGCGTTCCAGTGGTTAGGACTCTGCAGTTCCACTGCTGGGGCCCCGGGTTCCATCCCTGGATGGGGAACTAACATCCCGCGAGCCATGTGACACGGCCAAAAAAACCCCCAAAATCAAACAAACTGATTTGCTATGGAGGCAGAGAATAAATCCTAATCAGAATTGGAGGATTTCCAGTACTTGGCTTTCAACAAAAGTTAAGGGGCATCTAATAGATTTGTTAGCTGAATATTTAATTTAAAATTATTTTTAAAAAAAGCTACAAAAACCTACACATAACATCTATTTAATGAGGAGAAACTTGAAGTTTTTCCCACTAAGATCAGGAACAAGGCAAGGGTATCTGCTCTCTTCATTCCTTTGCAGCATCATACTGGAAGTTCTAATTAATGCAGTAAGATAAGAAAAGGAAATAAGAGATACACAGATTGAGAAGGGAGAAATAAAACTGTCGTTTTTTGCCAATGACATCATTTTCTATGTAGAAAATCTGAAAGAATCAACCAAAAAATCTCCTGGAACTAATTCGTGATTATAGCAGTGTTGCAGGATAAAATGTTAATACACAAATGTCAATCACTTTCACAATACCATCAGTGAATGTGTAGAATCTGAATTTAAAAACATAGTGCCTTTACATTAGCTCCCCTAAAACTGAAATACCTAGGTATAAATCTAACGAAATATGAAAAAGTGTATACGAGGAAAACAAAATTCTAATCAAAGAAATCAAAGAAGAATCAATAAATGGAGAGCTATTCCATGTTCAGGGACAAGAACACTTAATATTGTCAAGATGTTACTTCTTCCCAACTTAATCTGTAGATTTCACCGCAATCCCAATCAAAATCCCAGCAACTTATTTGTGGATATCAGCAAACTGACTCTAAAACTTATAGACAAAAGACCTAGAATACACAGTGTCGTAGAAGAACAAAGTTGAAGTACTGACAGTACCTGAGTCCATGACTTAGTATAAAACTATCATAATGAAGAGAGTGTGGTATTGGCAAGAGAATAGACAAGTAGATCAGTGGGACAGAATAAAGAGCACTGAAATAGACACACATAAATATAGTTAACTTACATTTGACAAAGGAGCAAAGGCAATACAGTGGAGAAAAGATAGTCTTTACAAATGGTGCTGGCACAACTGGACATTCACATGCAAAAAATTGAATCTAGACACAGAGCTTTACAACGTTTACAAAAATTAACTCAAAATGAATCACAGACCAACATGTAAAATGCAAAACTATAAAACTCCAAGAAGGTAACATAGAAGACAATCTAGATTACCTCAGGTTTGATGATAACTTTTTTGATGCAATACCAAAGATGCAATCCATGAAAGAAAGAATTGATATTCTGGACTTCATTAAAATTAAAAAATTTCTGCTCTGTGAAAGACAGTGTCAACATAATGCAAATATAAGCCACAGAATGGCAGAAAATAATTTACAAAAGACATATCTGATAGAGGACTGTTATTCAAAATATACAAAAAACTCTTCAAGTCCAAGAGTAAGAAAACAAACAACCTGATTTATAATGGGCCAAAGACCTTATCAGACAGATGGCAAATCATCACAGGAAAAGATGCACCATGTCCTATTTCATCAGGGAAATGTAAATTAAGACAACAGTGAGGTATTACTAGACACCTATTACAGTGGCCAGAATCAAGAACACTGATAACACCAAATACTGGTGAGAATATGGAGCAATAGGAACTTTGATTCATCGCTGATGGGAGTGCAAAATGGCACAGCCACTTTGGAAGACAGTTTGCTGGCTTTTTACAAAATTAAACATTACCATATGATCCAGCAATCACCTTCCTCGGTATTTGCCCAAAGAAGTTGAAGACTTACGTCTGTACAAAAACCTGCACATGAATGTTTGTAGCAGCTTTACTCATAACTTGGCAAAACTTGAGAGCAACTAAGAATATCCTTCAGTAGGTAAATGGATAAACTGAGGTGTATCCAGATGATGGTATATTGTCTAAAACAAAACAAATGAGCTGTCAAGCCATGAACAGACACGGAGGTTAAATCATATTAATAAAAGAAAGAAGGCAGTCTGAAATTATCTGTATGATTTCAACTATATGACGTTCTGGAAGACATAAAACTATGGAGAAAGTAAAAAGAACAGTGGTTGTCAGGGTTTAGAGAGGAATGAGGGATGAATCGGTGAAGCACAGAGAATTTTCAGAGCAGTAAAACTACTCTGCCTGATACTATTGTAATGATGGATGAGTGTTGGTATATATATGTCCAGACCCGTAGAATGTACCACACTAAGGGTAACCGTAACGTGAACTATGGACTCTGGGTGGTAGTTATGTGTCAGGATAGATTCATCAGTTGTAACAAACATAATCTTAAGAATGGAGGAAGCTGTGCATTGGCATGGAATACATGTGAAATCTCTGTACCTTCTCAATTTTGCTTAGACCCTAAAACTGCTCTTAAAAAATTAAGTTCTTGGGCTTCCCTGGTGGCACAGTGGTTGAGAGTCCGCCTGCTGATGCAGGGGACACGGGTTCGTGCCCCAGTCCGGGAAGATCCCACATGCCGCGGAGCGGCTGGGCCCGTGAGCCATGGCTGCTGAGACTGCATGTCCGGAGCCTGTGCTCCACAACGGGAGAGGCCACAACAGTGAGAGGCCCACGTACTGCAAAAAAAAAAAAAAAAAAAAAAATTAAGTTCTTAAGTTTTTTTTAAATTTAATGCTATAACATCATAGTTTTTAAACTTCTGCAATTTCCATTCCTATGTGTGTAAAATTTATAATATAAATATATATGAGATGGATAGATAGGAAGTGGTTAACTGAAATATAATTGTATTTTAAGTTTGAACAATTAGATTTAGTAAGTTACTTACAAAATAGTAAAAATCGTTAAGTTTCATTGAACCAACATTGCCAGCATTGGCAATGAAATTGCCAACATTTGAACATTTTAACCTATCAAACCGGCATTTATGTATGGCGTAACCAAGTATTATGTTTCAAAAACAAAAATGTTTGAGCTCTAGCCAGTGTCCCACTCATTTCAACTAATGTTCAAAACAAAATTGCCGTGAAAAAATAGTATTTGTTATAGTTATTTCATCACTACTTTAGTCCTCAATGAAAGAGGATAAAGTACAGAAAAATATTTTCTATGTCTGACGAAATAACATGCTATAAGTGATATTATGCTAGGGGATATGTCAAGCAATTTTCTTTAGGAATGTAAAAGATGAGCAAAATATATGAATACCATGACGTGGTAGTTATTGGTTATTAATGATCAGAGAATTTTAGCACATCTTAGACCAGACTTCATTAGGCGATTCTTCAAAATCAGAAAGCGACTGCTGAAAGTGCTTTTATACTAGGTCTGCTAAGAAAGATAAAGTTTTATGCAGACTGTTGAACAGTTTCTTTGTAAAGAATATATACATATGGCCCATATTCACATGAAATAGTGTTTGATATCATTATTCATCAGAGAATTCCCAATTTAAGCCATAATGAGATACTACTTTACGTCCACTGGAATAACTAAAATGAAAATGACTTACAGTACCAAATGTTAGCAAGTATGTGGACCAACTGGAGCTCTTAAACACCTTGCTGGTGGGAATGTAAAATGGTATAACCACTTACACTTCGGCCATTTGTTCGAATGTTAAACAAACTGTTACCCTATTACTCAGTGATTTCACTCTTAGGTATTTATCTTAGAGAAATGAAACCAAATGTTTACAAAAAACCTTGTATAATAATGTTCATAGCATCTTTGTTCATAATGGTCCCCATATATGGATTATTACTAGGCAATAAAAAGAAATGACCTATAATGCATGCAACTCTGTGGATTTGTCTCAAAGGCATTATCATATGTGAGAAGCCAAAAAGTACATACTGTTTTATTCCATTTAAGTTCTGGAATTAACTGATCTATGGTTACAGTGTTCAAAACTGTAATTCATTTTTGCTTTTGGTGGAGGAGAGGGATTGAGTAGGAGGACAGGGCAGGGGGGACTTTTCTGGGGTGATGTGTAATATTCCTTATCTTGATAGATGTGTGGATTACACAGATGTATGCATGTGTCAAAACTGATTAACTGAACACCTAAGGTCTGTTCATTTCAATGGATGTCAATTATACCTCAATAAAAATATTTTAAGTATTGACAGTGGTTTGACAATCATTTTCAAAGAGCTGATTTCTAAATAGTATACCGAGTTTTCATGAACCCATAATTAGAAAATCTGTCAAGACATGCTGCTGATATAGCACAGTGATTGAAAAGATGGTCTCTGAAGTCAGACTGTCTATAATTCAGTTCTGCCTTTAATATGTACTAACTGTGACCATAAGCAAATTACTGTACCTTTCTGCATGTTCTCACTTTCCTAGTCTTATAAAATGGGGATAATAATAGTACCTATTTAATCAGATTATATTGGAATTATATGAATTAATTCATGTAATGCTTCTGGAGTAATTCCTGGAGCATAGTGATCACTCACTAATGTTAACTTCTTTGATATCACTCATTAATACCTTTCTTCAGTTTCTTGGCCCCCTTAAGGAATACTGTCATACTCAGTTATCCTCCTTTTTGTCTACTCAGTAATTTGGACTTGCATGAAAAAGATGGAAAATTATTGGTAAACCTTGGAATCATATATTACAGGTGTTTGCTAAAGACTTGCTGTATAATTAACTGTCCTGTGCTCTGGAGGTACAAAGACATGATGCCATTCCTAAGCTCTGCATATTGTGGGAGATACAGGGAAATAGTAAATGGTAATATAGTGTCATAAATGTGATCTGTGATGGAGATCACTCCAGTGTGCTATGGAGGAACCAGATACCTAACCCATACTTGGCAGAAGATGATACCTATGCTTGGCTGTGTTTTTGTTTTGTCTTTTTTTTTTGCGGTACACGGCCTCTCACTGTTGTGGCCTGTCCCGTTGCGGAGCACAGGCTCCGGACACGCAGGCTCAGCGGACATGGCTCATGGGCCCAGCCGCTCTGCGGCATGTGGGATCCTCCCGGACCGGGGCACGAACCCGCGTCCCCTGCATCGGCAGGCGGACTCTCAACCACTGCGCCACCAGGGAAGCCCTTTTGTTTTTTTTTTTTTTTTAATTGAATTGGGCTGTCAGGTCAATTGCTTCTGAACGGTTTATCCCTACCACTAATTCTAACTCTGAACATCCCTTAGACTAAGAAAAATCATATTCCACATTATTTGATAGGAATATATAATTATATATTCCAATCATATATATATATATTATACAATTAGGATGATATGTTCTACTTCACTCAAGTCTAGATTAACTTTAGGTACAGATAGTTAAGAATCCATTAAGTCAACATCAGTCAATCTGCCCATAACTTGAGCTTCCAGCCTTTCCACTTCAATATGTTTCTCCCATCACAGTTAAGAACATCCATGTTTACTTGGATCCAAAACTTGGGAGGCACATCATTAACTTTTCTTTTTCTCTCACTTCCCATCCATTCTTGCAGCAAATCCAGTCAGCTCTCTATGCAAAATGGATCCAGTGTTTAAATGTTCCTCATTCCTTTCATAACTACATTCTTGTCCAAGTCACTATCACTTTTAAAAAATACAATTTAGTGATTTTTAGTATATTCTCAAAGTTGTGAAGCTATCACCACTATCTAACTCCAGGGCATTTTCCTCACCCCACAAAGAAACCCCATACCCTGTGCATTAGCATTTACTCACCATTTTCCCTTTCCCCAGCCCATGGCAGCTGCCAGTCTACTTTCTGTTTCCCTAAGTTGCCTTTCTAGACACTGTATATACATAGAATCATACAATATGTGGCCTTCGTGTCTGGCTTCTTTCAGATAGCATAATATTTTCAAGGTTCATCTATGTAGTAAGAATCGGTACTCCATTCCTTTTTATGGCTAAATAATATTCCCCCTTGTATGGATATACCACGTTTATCCATTCCGTGTTTGTCTTTGAAATAATGATTGGAGTTAGTCTGAAATGCACTTTGGGCTGAAGAGAACAGAAATGTAAACACCTGAGATCATAAGAGAACATGGCATTTTGGAGGAATATATCTGATTTAATATGCTTCAGTGAAGAAATGTTTTAAAGAAAAGAAAGCAATGGAGAGAGGGAGGGCAAAACAACTGAACTGTTGTTAGAATCCACAGTCTATTTTAAAAGGTCCTGCAGGGACCTCCCTGGTGGCACAGTGGTTAAGACTCCATGCTCCCAATGCAGGGGGCCCGGGTTCAATCCCTGGTCTGGGAATTAGATCCCACATGCATGCCGCAACTAAGAGTCCACATGCCACAACTAAGGAGCCTGACTGCTGCAACTAAGACCCGACACAACCAAATAAATAAATATTTTTTTTTAACCCCACAAATTTATTTAAAAAAATAAAAGGTCCTGTAGAGGACCAGATGGCTTCACAGGAGAATTCTACAAACCCCCCCCCCTTTTTTTTTTTTTTTTGGTTTTAATTAATTTTTTTTATTGGAGTATAGTTGATTTACAGTGTTGTGTTAATTTCTGCTGTACAGCAAAGTGAGTCAGTTATGAATTTTACCAAACCTTTAGAGAAGTGTTAACACCTATCCTTCTGAAACTATTCCAAAACATTGCAGAGGAAGGAACACTTCCACACTCATTCTATGAGGCCAACATCACGCTGATATGAAAACCAGACAAAGATATCATAAAAATAGAAAATTACAGGCCAATATCACTGATGAACAAAGATGCAAAAATCCTCAACCAAATACTAGCAAACCGAATCCAGTAATACATTAAAAGGGGACTTCTCTGGCCCAGTGGTTAAGACTCCACACTTACACTGCTGGGGGTGCAGGTTCGATCCCTGGTCAGGGAACTAGTAAGATTTCATATGCCATGTGGCGCAGCCAAAAAAAAAAAAAACTCAGAACGTTAAAAGGATCATACACTGTGATCAAATGGGATTGATCTCAGGGATGCAAGGATTTCTCAATATCTGCAAATCAGCGTGATACACCACGTTAACAAATTGAAGAATGAAAACCATATAATCATCTCAATAGATGCAGAAAGCTTTTGATAAAATTCAACGTCCACTTATGATAAAAACACTCCAGAAAGTGGGCATAGAAGGAACGTACCTCAACATCATAAAGGCTGTATATGACAAACGCACAGCTAACATCATACTCTATGGTGAAAAGCTATAAGTATTTCCTCTAAGATCGGGAACAAGACAAAGATCCCCACTCTCACCACTTTTATTCAACATAATTTTGGAATTCCTAGCCACAGCAATCAGAGAAGAAAAAGAAATTAAAAAATACAAGTTGGAAAGGAGGAAACTGCCTTAAACTGCCACTGTTTGCAGATGACATGGTGCTGTACATAGAAAATCCTAAAGACGCTACCAGAAAACTACTGGAGTTCAGCAGTGAATTTGGAAAAGTTGCAGGAAACAAAATTAACATACATGAATCTCTTGTGGTTTACATATATTTATATAGACATACACATATACGCACAATGGAATACTACTCAGTCTTGAAAGAAATTTTGCCATTTGCAGTAACATGGATGAACTTGGAGGGCATTATGCTAAGTGAAATAAGTCAGACAGAGAAATACAAATACTTTATGATATCACTAACATGTGGAATCTAAAAAATACAACAAACTAGTGAATAAAACAAAATATAGGCAGACTCACAGATATAGAGAACAAACTAGTGTTTACCAGTGGGAGGGGGAGGTACAGACTGTTGTGTGTAAGATAGACTCAAGAATGTATTGTACAACATGGGGAGTATAGCCAATATTTTGTAATAACTGTAAATGGAGAGTAACCTTTAAAAATTGTACTAAAAATAAAAGGTCCTGTAAGAAATTTGGATATAATTTTAATATATGTATATTTATTAAAATACCCTCTAGTTCTAATTTAGGGTTTTTTAAAAATTACTTAGCATACTAAATCTAATTGTAAGATCGAAACAGGAGAAATCCAGATGGGTAGTTTTCTGTTTTCATATAATGGCTATTTTAGGTTTGCATTTTAATACTGTAGTCAGGTTAGAAGCCTTTAGGGGAGTTCTTAATTAATTTTTCTGCTAAATTTTTTTGTTGCTTAGAGTAGTGGAAGTAATTGACATGGATTTTCTAGCAATATTGGCACTCTTGTAATGTTCAGCTTTTAAAAATAGGTATAGTGAAATACTTCAATATTTTTTTCAGTTCCCAGCATGACCTCAAAAAATAACAAATGGGTTGAGGTCATGCAGTTCCCAGCATGACCTCAAAAAATAACAAATAGAATTCTCAGTGAAATATCATAGTAATAGCATTAAGTGGATAGAGGCTTAGGTTAGAGTCAGGTTGGTCTACTGAAATTCAGAGATAGAAACTTAGCCAAAAATAAATTTATTTAACATATCTAGGTTTTAATTTTCCTTTTTTGTGAAGTGGATGTAGTACCAGACATGATCTTGAAAGTGCATCTAATCTGACCTTCTACTATTAGGTAATTAAAATCCTAAAACTATTCATTTTATTGTATATGCTAATGTGATAGTTATATATAAACATGTATTCATTTCCATGCACAATATTTTTAATACGTATAAACCTGTGCTCATTGTCATACACAATGACAAAATGGTTGTCATTTTAATTTCTGAAAGATGTCAGTCGCTGGCAATTGTATTACTTTCTTTGGAAGCCAATTTAATAATACTTGAGAGAATCTAGTCTTTTATACATAAGGAAACTCGGGGCTAATGAAGATATATGACCTGTCCAGGGGTACATCGCCATTTAGTTTAGGAACAGGGATTCTATTCATTCATTAAACATTTTTTTAGAGCCTACTTCATAAGGCAGCTAGCACAGAGGTGGAAACAGAGGATAGAGGACATATGTGGCATGACAGATAAGAAAACAAGTAGTTTCATCTTAATACTAACTACATAGAATTAGAGGTGCATGCACAGTGCTTTGATGACACAGATGGGAAGATCATGGTGCTGTTTAATTAACTTAGTAGCAGATCTAGAACTAAGTTTCTCAACTCTTAGTCCAGGGTTTCCTTTTTATTTTCACTGTTACGCCCTGTTTATCTGAGCAGGAAAATATTTAAATTAGTTTTCTTGTTTGTAAGTGGCATTAAAATTGACCATACTACACCTGCAGATTTGGTAGAAAAAACATAATTTGTAGATTGGTATCTTATTTATTTGGGATTTTCTTGTAATTTTTATTCAAAATGAATTCCCTTCCTGTAGTTGTAAACTCTAATTGACAAAGCAGCATCCATAACTTAAAATTTTGGGTTTTTGAACTGTGTTAGTAGACTTCCTTAGCAGTTTCAAATATTATTCTCTCTGTAGGTGGAAAAGAGTTCTTATTCCCATATGAATCAAAAACTTGAATCATTTAGTTTAAAAAAAATTCTTCTTCAAGCAAGTTTTCCATTGATTTTGTACTCCCTAGACATTGCATAGTATTTAAAAAAAATTATCCAACTTAGCTTTTTGTTTAATTTTTGTTCCTATTGTTCTTTTTAACCAAAGAGATTTGCATTGCCATTCAAATCAATAGAATAGTCTTAAGATTCCTCTTTGGGGAAGAGTTTATTTTAATATGTATTCATTCCTAATAGTTAATTTTAAAATTTAAGGTTAATTAGGGTTAGCTGTACTAGTGTTTTTTTTTTTGTTTTGTTTTGTGGTATGCGGGCCTCTCACTGTTGTGGCCTCTCCCGTTGCGGAACACTGGCTCCGGATGCGCAGGCTCAGCGGCCATGGCTCACGGGCCTAGCTGCTCCGCGGCATGTGGGATCTTCCCGGACCTGGGCACGAACCCGTGTCCCCTGCATCGGCAGGTGGACTCTGAACCACTGTGCCACCAGGGAAGCCGTGTACTAGTGTTTTTTGATGTTCTTAATATGTTTTTCTTTTTTCAATTTTAATTTCTAATAGATATATTCTGAAATCTCTTTAGAACAGAAGAAAGATTTTTAAAATTTTATTGAAGTATAGTTGATTTGCAGTGTTGTGTTAATTTCTGCTGTACAGCAAGGTGACTCCGTTATACATATTCTTTTTCATATTCTTTTCCATTATGGTTTATCACAGGATATTAAATATAGTCCCGTGTGCTATACAGTAGGACCTTGTTGTTTATCCATCTTATATATACTAGTTTGCATCTGCTAACCCCAGGCTCCCAATTCTCCGACCCTCCCCCCCAACCCCTGGCAACACAGGTCTTAGAAAACAAGAAAGATTTTTATGCTGTCTTTTTTTTTTTTTCCACTTTTTTAGAAATCGAAACGAGTTGGCTGAGACTCTTGCACTCCTGAAAGCACAAATTGATCCTGTACTATTGAAAAACTCTAGCCAACAGGACAACTCTTCCCGGGAAAGTCCCAGCTTAGAGGATGAGGAGACTAAAAAGGAGGAAGAAACACCTAAACAAGGTTTTTTTTGTGTGTTTTGTTTTGCTTTGTTTTGTAATTTCTTCTCTTTTCTACTCCTCTTCCCAGCTATATAAATTGAAATTCCCTCAATTTGAAAATTTTTAACCCTTCCTGTAAAAGGAGGTACATTTTCCTTTTATTTAATGAAAAAAAAAAAAAGAAGCAGCGGCAAAAAACCATTGAGGACTTTGGTCTTTTATATTGAACATTTTAAAAATTTAAATTAAAAATGTTCATGTCATCAAAACATAATATCTGTTACTAATTTAAGAGTACAAGGTATTAGTGAACTTTTTAAAAATTATTGTGGTAAAATATACATAACAAAATTTTATCATTTTAACCATTTTTAAGTGTACAGTTCTGTGGCATTAAGTTCATTTGTGTTGTGCAATTGTCACCACCATTCATCTCCAGACTTACCTTCCCCAACTGAAACTGTGTACTCATTAAACACTAATTCCCCTTTCCTCCTCCCCTCAGCCCCAGGCATCCATCATTCTACTTTCTTTGTCTATGAATTTGATTAACTCTAGGAACCTTATTTCAGAGAAATCATGGCAGTATTTGTCCATTTGTGACTGTCTCATTTTCATTGAGCTTAATGTCTTCAGTGTTCATCCATATTGTCCAAGTATCAGAATTTTTCCTTTTTAAGGCTAATATTCCATTGTGTGTATCTACCACATTTTATGTATTCATCTGTCACTGGATGCTTGGGTTTCTTCTACCGTTTTTCTGTTGAGAATAATGCTGCTATGAAAGTAGATACCTGCTTTCACTTCTTTTGGGTATATACCTGAAGTAGAATTACTGGATCTGATGGTAGTTCTGTTTTTAATTTTTTGAGGCTCTGCTATACCATTTTCTACAGCCACTGCACCATTTTACATTCCTACCAATAATGCATAAGGGTTCCAATTTTTTCACAAGGTACACATCACTTGTCACTTTCTTTTCTTTTCTTTGTTTTAAAATAATAGCCATTCTAATGGATGTGAAGTGGTATCTGTGGTGTTTTTTTTGCGGTACGCGGGCCTCTCACTGCTGTGGCCTCTCTCGTTGCGGAGCACAGGCTCCGGACATGCAGGGTCAGCGGCCATGGCTCACGGGCCCAGCCACTCCGCGGCATGTGGGATCTTCCCAGACCGGGGCACAAACCCATATCCCCTGCATCGGCAGGCGGACTCTCAACCACTGCATCACCAGGGAAGCCCTATCTGTGGTTTTGATTTGCCGTTTCATAATGACTATAATGATGTTGAACACCTTTTCATGTACTTAGCCATTTGTATATCTTCTCTGGAAAAATATCTGTTCAAGTTCTTTGCCAATTCTTTAATTGTTTGTGTGTGTGTGGTGTGGATTGGTTTTCTTTGTTTTGTTTTGGGTTGCCCTTACCAAATCCTTAAGTCTCCAAGAATTATAATTATTAAACTTGATTTCCTGATTGAGTTTCCTAATATGCTTAACTGAGCAGATCAAATCGTAACCTCTTCAGAAGGACAGAACCAAGTCCTAACTTTTCTAGAAGCAGAGAAACCAACTGAAATTTTGTCTAACATCATTTTAGTTAATACTTTTTGTTGATAACATACCTTTTAATGACAGGGGAGAGAATTTGCTCTCCTTATTATGCTTTCTTCCTCTATTGTTAGTTTTCCTTTACTGTTTTGATTAGAATCTGAAAGCAATATGTTTTTACCTTATTTGCTGCTTTGAGGGAATTAACCATAGTCATCCCCTAGCTTCAAGCACTGTATAAAAACAAGTAATTATGCCTTTTAATGTAGGCTATAATGTTCGTACATATTAAGCATTGCTTTTAGCAAAAATCCTGTTTACTGTCCTCCTTTGACCAGTGTTTATATGATTTCAAATATCTTTGGTGGTCTTACTCATAAGCCGTATTTCTGATTTGAAAAATTCTTTTCTATATCTTAAAATTCAGTTTGTAGCCTACATCAGTAAAACTTAATTTTAAAGTACTCTAAACCCACTATTGAATTTTAAGATGTTTAAATTGAAGTATAATTGACATATAACATTATTATTCATTTCAGGGGTACAACATAATGATTTGACATTGTATGCCTTGTGAAATGATCACCACAATAAATTTAGTAATTATCTGTCTCCATACAAAGTTACAAAAAACTTTTTCTTGTGATGAGAACCATTAAGATTTACTTTCTTAGCAATTTTCAAGTTTACTATATAATGTTATTGAATTTTCCAGATTTTTTTAGTAGTATCCCTAAGGATTAGTTCTGAGTTTAGACTTAATATTCATTTGGTCATTCATTACTGTGTTTGCTTCTTCTCCAATGTATTTAAATCAAGACCAAAGAGGTCAAGGCAATAGAAATTTAAGAGGCAATTATTCCTATTAAGTGAACTTAAATTTTACACTGATTTTGAAGGGGGGGGTCATTGTATAGTTTAAATTAGAAAGAAAAACAAACTATTTCCTCAATAAAGTAAAGCTCTTTCTTGTATCTAATTCTAAAATTTCACTGTTGGGGGCCTTATGTTGGGGGGAATTTCAACAATAACACCAACTAACATTTATTGGGCCTGTCCTGCTTTTTTGCAGCCTACCAAATGCTTCATGTGCATTTTTATTTAATCCTCTTAATAAAAGGATTAGCAGCTCTTTGAGGTACTACTATTATTATTTCAGTTTTACAGATGAAGGAATTTGGAAGGTTATAAGCTTGCCCAAGTCATATAGATAATAATGTGTCAGAGTCTAGATTTGAACTCTGATTCTTGTAAAGCCTATGCCCTTAACTAGAGTGATCTAGAACTGTACTTCTCAAATTTTAATATGCATGATGTTTACCTAGTGATTTACCTGATTCACCATTTTTCAGAGGCCAAGTTGATGCTGCTGGTCAGAGGACCACAGTTTGAGTATCAAGGTTATAAATAGGCAGTCTTCTCCTAACCTTGAAAACAAATATGGTCATCCCTTGGTCTCTCTGGGGATTGCTCCCAGAACCTCTGCCGATACCAAAATCCAAGAAGGCTCAAGTCCCTTATATAAAATAGAATAGTATTTGCATACCACCTATGCACATGCTCCCGTGTACTTCATTTAAATCATCCATAGATTACTTATAATACCTAATACAATGTAAATGCTATGTGAATAGTTGACTGTGTATGGCAAATTCAAATTTCGCTTTTTGGGACTTTCTGGATTTTTTTTCTGAATATTTTCTATCTGAGGATGCAGAGGGCCAACTGGACAACAAAGGCTTTCATACAGCTGTTTCTGAAAATATTTCTCAGTGAATGCTGATGTTCTGACTCTCAGTACAATTAAAAGAAAGTCTGTAGGGCAGGACATCTCTTGGAAAAGCAAAGGAGGGGAGGAGCAGACATTTAGTTCTCTGGTCTTTTTCTTTCTCTTAGATAGTGTCTCTTCTGTTTCTCTTATTCTAACAGCAAAATAATTCTTATTCATTCGACAGATACTTATTGTGCACCTACTATGTGCCAGGCATGATTTTAGGCATGGGAATTTAGTAAACGAGGCAGACTAAAATCCTTGCTTTTGTGAAGCTTACGTTGTAGTGGATAAAATAGCTGACACGTATATCATCACAATGTGCTAACACTGTTCTCAGTGCCTTACTTTTTTTTTTTTCTCAATCCAGATTTAGTTTGTCAGTAAGATGTTATTGATAACATGAGCTCTGTGGCCTAGTGATTGAGTTGACATTCCAGTTTTTGGTTTATAAGAGGAGCAGAACTTAACCAACAGTCAAGTTCTCAGGAGAAGGAGAAAAGCTTTTCTTAGCCCATGGAACATAGATGGCCTAGTCATGGTGTGATGCTAAGAAGCTTTGGTGGGGGGAGGGATTAAAACTTTTAATATCATTCAGGGAAGGATCTTTACCATATCAATTAATATTTCCCAAAGACTCCAATTTATTGGGTTGGTGATATAATGGAAACATTTTTGATATTGCAATTTATGAGTTGATTTATTCATTTTTTGTGAAATTGGTTCAATAGGAAATGTAGCAGTTAAGGGATAATCTGGCGCACTTTCCTTACATTTGGTATCTAGAAATGGATGTTATGGCCTGCATTCCAAAATAGGTTTTCTGAATTCAGCCTTTTTTTTTTTTAATTAATTAATTTATTTTTGGCTGCATTGGGTCTTCCTTGTTGTGCGTGAGCTTGCTTTAGTTGTGGCAAGCTGGGGCTACTCTTTGTTGCAGTGCACGGGCTTCTCATTGTGGTGGCTTGTCTTGTTACGGAGCACGGGCTCTAGGCGCGTGGCCTCAGTTGCTCCGCAGCATGTGGGATCTTCCCGGACCAGGGCTCAAACCTGTGTCCCCTGCATTGGCAGGCAGATTCTTAACCACTGTGCCACCAGGGAAGCCCTGAATTCAGTCTTAAGGAGAATAATTAATATTGTTTACTTTGCCTTCCTGAAGTAATATTGACAGAGTGGAGAGAATAGCTACAGGATAAATTACTGTAAACCAAACTAGTAAAACAAAGTTTACTAGTACAGTACTGAAAACTTAATGATGACCTTCAGTTACAAAAATTATGTGAATATCCTGCATGTAGATGCCCTATATATACAAAACCATTCTTTAAAATTCTATCTATTTGAAAATGCCTGATAGAATTTTATTTTTTTAATAAATTTGTTTATGATATTCACAACACTTTTTTTTTTTTCAAGATGTTGGGGGTAGGAGTTTATTAATTAATTTATTTATTTTTGCTGTGTTGGGTCTTTGTTTCTGTGCGAGGGCTTTCTCTAGTTGTGGCAAGCAGGGGCCACCCTTCATCACGGTGAGCAGGCCTCTCACTATCGCGGCCTCTCTTGTTGCGGAGCACAGGCTCTAGAGCACAGGCTCTAGAGCGCAGGCTCAGTAGTTGTGGCTCACGGGCCCAGTTGCTCCACGGCATGTGGGATCCTCCCAGACCAGGGCTCAAACCTGTGTCCCCTGCATTAGCAGGCAGATTCTCAACCACTGCGCCACCAGCGAAGCCCCGCCTGATAGAATTTTAAAGAATAGTTTTGTATACAGGGCATCTATGTTCAGGATATTCATACAATTTTTGTAATTGAATACCATCATTATTTAGTTTTTAGTATTATACTAGCTCTTCATTCCACTCTATGAAGGAAGGAAGGGAGAGAAGGGAAGAAGAAGAAAAGAAAAAGAAACGTTTCATGATTAGAGAAACTGTTGAAGTTTTCTTTTCTGATTGACTTTGTTGTGCCTAGAATCAGAAGGTGATAATTTAAGTTATCGTTCATAATTTTTGGAAAATGTCAGTGGCATGGTTTTTGACTCTCTACAGATTCCCCTATAAAAGGAACATATTGATGGCAAAAATAAAAAATTATAAACAGTATGTGAAATTAAGATCTTAAAGGGACTCAGGTACTCTAGGCCTTATGACTTCTCAAACTTCTCCAGCCAAAGCTCCCTTCCAGGACTAAACTCCACACAGAGCTTTGTGCAATCTGCTGGGAATAGGATCTAAATTAAGTACAATAAGGACAATGGAAACAAGCAAAAAAGAAGGTGCAAATAAAAGTATGAGAGAAGGCTAGAGGTCGGTGACCTCATAGAATAAATCACTTTAATTTTTAATATAAAACATGCAGAGCTCTATAGCTGTGAAATTAGAAAAACTGTCTACTTGCCATAAAAATGAGCAACTAAAAAAGATCCAGGTCAAACCCCACAGAATTATAATAACAAAAGAGAATAAGAAGTAGAATAACATCACTGCAGAGAATGAAAGCTTACCCAAAAGACATTCTTACTAAACATATGAAAACTTAATAGGTGGTAGAGTTATGATTTTTCAAAAATCTATGAATAACATCTCAGTCAACAAACACAAGAATTAGTGCCCTTAATAAATAGCAGATGGAAAGGTGTGTGTTTTTTTAAAAAGTTAAAAACAAAAACAAATGAATAAAGAGATAAAGATTCGAGAGAAAGAGATAAGGATTTGAAGATACGTAATGAAAATCCAACAGAGGCTCATAAAATAGAAAACCAAAGCAAGGGAACAGGCAAAAATGCTAAAGACTATGCTTAACAAAACTTCTTGAAATTAAAAAAGGATATGAGACTACATATTTAAAAGACACTGTGTACCTTGGAAAATCAACCCAGAACAACCAACATCAAGACATATTCTAGTAAAATTATTGGGCTTTGAAGAAAGTACTTTGGCAATCCTGACAAAAAGACCAGGTAACTTATAGGGGAAAGAATATAAGACTGCCATCACTATATTTGAAAGCAATGACTTATGCCAGAAGAAAATGCCATAACATATTTAAGGGGGAAAAATGTGAACCAGAGATTTTATGTCTAGCCAAACTGACTTTTACATAGAGGCTGCAGGTAAAGTGCTATCGAAGACCCAATTTCCCATGAGTCTTTTTATAGGGATCTTCTAGTGAATGAGCTTCAGATAGCCAAAAGGACTAACAAAACCTCAGTGGTGGGTGATATAGAAATAAATATAAATGTATTCATTTGTACGGTTTAATATACATACATGTATTTCTTACCTCTGTTCATGAGAGGAATCTAAGAACAATGATACCCCAGTAGCAATAAGCACCGTTAGCTTCTAGATTTTTATTTCAAAATATTGTTTTCCATTAAAAGGAACTAGTGCCCCTTAAAGACAAGATTGATTCAGGAGATGGGCAGGGAAAATACAGGATAAGCCTAGAATATCTTAGAATGACAGAAATTAAGGACATATTCAAAAAATAATTTAGGCATCTCAGTAGTACACGGTGCCAACTGGAAGGAGCTCTCAGTGGTGAGAGCAGAACCGTTTTAGCAACAAATTTATATGATGATAGATTTTAAATCTTAGAATAAAAGAAATATCTATAAGTTCCTACTTATATAAGTACCTAATTGAATAAATAAATAAATGGAGGTGAAGGGACAGGTCTTCCCTGCAGGTGAATGTCAATTAATTCCTTTTGCACTGCAGGGACTACATTTCCCTGCAGTGTAGAAGGAATGAGAATAATACAAATTTACCATTAGGGAAATACTGCAGTAGTAATTGTTGCAGGCAAGATCTCTAACAGACACTAAAATTAGTGGGTGCAAATTTGTGGAGAAACAGGATATTAGCATAATCTCAAAGTATCTCTCCAAGACATTTACTTTCCAGTGGTTAACTTTCCAGTGGAATGAGCAGCCAACACCACCGTAACTGAATGGTCAAGGTATGTACATCATCATGTAGCCTCTGATATAATGCACAACATTTCTTTTGTGAAATTTTCATCAAAAATGTATATCAATCTAATCTTGAGAAAACATCAAACAAGACCAAATTGAGAGGTATTCTCCAAAATAACTGTCAAGGTCAGAAAAGACAAGGAAAGAATGAGGAATGGTCACAGATTGGAGGAGACTAAGGAAACACAAGAACAAAATGAGACATGGATCCTCAAACAGAAAGGATCTGGTGAGGGGTTGGGGGAAAAGGCAAAATTTAAATAAAATCCATTTATGTTTAATAGTATTTTACTAATGTTAATTTCCTGGTTTTGATAATTGTGCTGTGAGTATGTAAGTTGTTAACTTAGGGGAAACAGGGTGATGATGTACTTGAACTATTTTTGTAACACATCTATATGTCTAAAATTATTTCAAAATAAAGATTTAAAAAAGAATGTTGGGTGAGCATTAACTTGGTAGTTACATGTAACTAAATCTAAATGACAGATATAGAGAACATGTAGTCTTTAATGGCTGTGTGTTTTCACAGTGGAGCTATAGTAAGACAAAACAAATGGAGAAAGAATGGGAAGAGTACATGCAAAAACTTGTGAACCTTTCATTAAATCACTTTGGTGATGGTGGTGTCATTGTTATTCTGAAAACGTGCATAATATGAGGAAAAAGTAACTGATATTCTAATTATATCATCTGTGGTGTCCTTGAAAACCAAGATTCTCAGTGTGGGAAAAAGAAATAAGATGTAAGACAGAAAAGTTAAGGAAAACAACTATCATTATGAACTCATGGGTTAATTTTATTATTTTCTAGCTCTGTCCACTGAAAAGACTTAAAAACAATGGCCAACCCAGTAGCCGTGAGCATCCTTTAGCACCCAGATCGTGGTCTTGAAATACAGTTTCCCATTAAAGTAAACCAAGGCGTCTTGGAAAAGTGGCTGATTCCAGTTCTGGGGCATAATGAGCCAAGAAACATCCTGTCATTCCAAGTAGTGTGGACTGTATCAAAGTCATTTCAGAAAGACTCAAGAGCCAACTTAAAAAGGTTTCCATTGTCTAAGATGGGACAATTTAAGCATCACAAGGATAATAACTGTAGTGGATTAAAACACATTGAATATGTCTTAAATCCATGACTTCATCATAATACTAATAGAAAAACTGGTTACCTTTGGAGGATGCCAGTGGAGACCAAATTATTATTTTGAAAATTGTTAAATAAATAAAAAGAATTTAACTTTAATCCTGACTTTTCAGTATTAACTGTACCACTGTATAACAAAATAATAAATTAGTAAAGTTTATTTTTATAGGGTTTATGATCACAGATGGAAGATTGACAGAATGGGAATATCATTTTGTAATCCCTAATAAGAAAAGGTTTTAGATGCTCAGCATTAACATCTCTTAACATCACAAAAAGAGATGATCACACATTAATGCCTCTTGATAAAGAACATACCACCACTGAAGTAGTTTTGCCACAGAAATTGAACCTGAATCTGATGCAGACTATAGATTAAAGTGATGATTTACAGGGGAAAAAAGGACAGAGGAATATGGGAATGCAGTCAGCAAAATCCAGAAATTATAGAATTGAGTCACCATCAAATTACTTGATTTGGTGACTCAAATAAATTGCAAAAAAAATAAAGGATGGAGGAACAATAGTAGGTTAAAGAGACCTAAAAAAGAAAATAAAAGGTAAAACTAAACTATAAAGCAAAATAAGGAAGTGATTAATATAAAAGTCAAGGTAATAGTTATACTTGTTAAAGAGGGAATTACTATTGGGAAAAGGCTTGTGTGTGGCTTTTCGGGTGCTGACAGGGTTCTATTTCCTGTTTGCCTTCTAATAATTTATTAAGTGGTTCATTTGTTTTCTGTGGGTAACTTTACTTTTTAAATTTTTATTTATTTATTTATTTGGCTGCACTGGGTCTTAGTTGTGGCACGTGGGGTCTTCATTGCAGCATGTGGGATCTTTTTTTTTTAGTTGTGGCATGCAGGATCTTTTAGTTGAGGCACGTGGGATCTTTGTTGTGGCATGTGGGATCGTTAGTTGTGGCATGTGGGATCCAATTCCCTGACCAGGGACTGAACCCAGGCCCCCTGCATTGGGAACGTGGAGTCTTAACCACTGGAGTACCAGGGAAGTGCCCTGTGGCTTTATTTTGTTATACTTAATTATAAACAACTTCTTGATACCTTTTTGGCAGATATCAACCATGTTGATGTCATCAATTTTTAAATAAGTTACAAAAGGATTGGCACCAGTTCGTATCCCTTTAACATGCAATAAAATGATAGTACTGATGTTTTAGTGAAGGCAGCTCCTATTATTTGTCCATTAAATGCATGTTGGTAATATCAAATGATGATTTCAATATTTTGAGCCCAGAAAACTACTAGAGCTCATTAATGAATACACATAAAACTGTTGCATTTCTGTACACTAACAATGAAAGATCAGAAAGAGAATTTAAGGAAACAATCCCGTTTACCATCACATCAAAAAGAATAAAATACATAGGAATAAACCTACCTAAGGAGGCAAAAGACCTGTACTCTGAAAATGGTAAGACACTGATGAAAGAAATCGAAGATGATGCAAAACAGATGGAAAGATATGCCATATTCCTGGATTGAAAGAATCAATATTCTCAAAATGACTGTACTACCCAAGGCAATCTACAGATTCAGTGTAATCTCTATCAAATTACCAATGGCATTTTTAACAGAACTAGAACAAAAAAGTTTTAAAATTTGTATGGAAACACAAAAGACCCGAATAGCCAAAGCAATCTTGAGAAAGAAAAATGGAGCTGGAGGAATCAGGCTCCCTGACTTCAGACTATACTATAAAGCTGCAGTCAGCAAAACAGTATAGTGCTGGCACAAAAACAGAAATACAGATCAATGGAACAGGATAGAAAGCCCAGAAATAAGCCCACACACCTATGGCCAATTAATCTACCACAAGGAAGGCAAGAATATACCATGGAGAAAGACAGTCTCTTCAACAAGTGGTGCTGGGAAAGCTGGACAGCTACATGTAAAAGAATGAAGTTAGAACATTCTCTAACACCATACACAAAAATAAACTCAAAATGGATTGAAGACCTAAGTGTAAGACCAGAAACTATATAACTGTTGGAGGAAAACATAGGCAGAGCACTCTTTGACATAAATCCAGCAGTATATTTTTGGATCCACCTCCTAGAGTAACAAAAATAAAAACAGGGACTTCCCTGGCAGTCCAGTGCTTAAGACTCTGCTTCCACTGCAGGGGGCATGGATTCGATCCCTGGTCGGGGAATTAAGGTCCCATATGCCGTGGGTGTGGCCAAAACAAAACCAAAAATAAACAAATGGGACCTAATTAAACTTAAAAGATTTTGCACAGCAAAGGAAACCATAAACAATACGGAAAGACAACCCACAGAATGGGAGAAAATATTTGCAAATGATGCAGCCGACAAGGGATTAATCTCCAAATATACAAGTAGCTCATGCAGCTCAATATCAAAAAAAAACAACAAACAACCTAATCAGAAAATGGGCAGAAGATCTAAAGGGACATTTCTCTAAAGAAGACATACAGATGGCCAAAAAGCACATGAAAAGATGCTTAACACCGCTAAGTATTAGAGAAACACAAATCAAAACTACAATGAGGTATCACCGCACACAGTCAGAATGGCCATCATCAAAAAGTCTACAAACAGTGAATACTGGAGAGGCTGTGGAGAAAAGGGAGCCCTTCTGCACTGTTGGTGGGAATGTGAATTGGTACAACCACTAGGGAGAACAGTATGGAGTTTCCTTTAAAAAAGTAAAAATAGGGCTACCATATGATCCAGCAGTCCCACTCCTGGGCATAAATTAGGAGAAAACCGTAATTCAAAAAGATACATGCCCCCCAATGTTCATAGCAGCATTATTTACAATAGCCAGGACATGGAAGCAACCTAAATGTCCGTCAACAGATGAATGGATAAAGAAGATGTGATGTGATATATAAATATATATATATATAATGGAATATTACTCAGCCACAAAAAGAATGAAATAATGCCATTTGCAGCAACATGGATGGACCTAAAGATTATCATACTAAGTGAAGTAAGTTGGACAGTGAAAGATCAAATATCATATGATATCACTGATACGTGGAATCTAAAAAAAAGTGAGGGCTTCCCTGGTGGCGCAGTGGTTGAGAGTCCACCTGCCGATGCAGGGGACACGGGTTCATGCCCCGGTCCGGGAAGATTCCACATGCCACGGAGCAGCTGGGCCCGTGAGCCATGGTCACTGAACCTGCGCGTCCGGAGACTGTGCTCCACAATGGGAGAGGCCACAACAGTGAGAGGCCCGCGTAACACACACACACAAAAAAAAAAAAGTGATACAAATGAACTTATTTAAAAAACAGAAACAGACTCACAAACAAACTTCTGGTTACCAGAGGGGAAAGGTGGGGGAGGGGAATAAATTAGGAGTTTGGGATTAACATATACACTCTACTATATATAAAATAGATAATCAATAGGGATCTACTATATAGCACACGGATCTCAATATTCTAAAATAACCTAAATGGGAAAAAAATCTGGAAAAGAATAGATATATGTGTATGTATTACTGAATCACTTTGCTGTACACTGAATCTAACACAACATTGTAAATCAACTATATTCCAACATAAAATAAAAGATTTTTTAATTTATTGATATATATCAATAATGCTATATGTTGTATTTTTTAGATTCCACATATATGTGATATCATACAGTATTTGTCTTTCTCTGTCTGACTTATTTCACTTAGCATAATGCCCTCCAAGTCCATCTGTGTTGCTGGAAATGGCAAACTTTCATCCTTTTTTATGGCTGAGTAGTATTCCATTGCATATATCTACCACATCTTCTTTATCCATTCACCTGTTCATGGACACTTACGTTACTTCCATACCTTGGCAATTGTAAATAATGCTGCTGTGAACATTGGGTGCATGTACCTTTTCAGATTAGTGTTGTTGTTTCTTTTAGATATATATACCCAGGAGTGGAACTGCTGAGTCATATGGTATTTCTACTTTTAGTTTTTTGAGAAACCTCCATCCTGTTTTCCACAGTGGTTGCACCAGTTTACTTTCCCACCAGCAGTGTATGAGGGTTCCCTTTTCTTCACATCCTCACCAGCATTTGTTTGTGTTCTTTTTGATGATGGCCATTCTGACAAGTGTGATTTAAATTTTTTTCTTGTAATAAAAAGTCATGTGGTAAGCAGGTCAGGTCTGGTTCAGCAGCTCCATGAAGCCGTCAAGTACCCTTCCTAATCTGCCATCCTTAGCATGTGGCTTTGATTGTTCCCTCTCCAGGTATTGTGTGCAGGCTCTGGACAAAAGGCAGGGGAGGGCTTCCCTGGTGGCGCAGTGGTTGAGAGTCCACCTGCCGATGCAGGGGACACGGGTTCGTGCCCCGGTCTGGGAAGATCCCACATGCCGTGGAGGCTAGGCCCATGAGCCATGGCCGCTGAGCCTGCACGTCCAGAGCCTGTGCTCCGCAACGGGAGAGGCCACAACAGTGAGAGGCCCGTGTACCACAAAAAAAAAAAAAAAAAAAAAGCAGGGGAAGGGGCAGAAGGCATAGGTCAACTGAACTTTGTAAGTCTCACCCAGATTTCCTCATGCATCTCATTGGCCAGAATTGGTTCACATGACCCTTAGCTATAAGGTATCTGAAGAGGCAAGTACTTTCTTGAACAAAATTAGAGTTGTAGTAGTAAGAAAGAAGAGATTGATACTGGATAGGTAACTAGCAATGTCCTTCAGTGTTAACTTACATAGACATTCAGTGTTTCATTACATAGTGATTGGGATGGGTGGGAAAGCCCATAATAGGTGATTAATAGATAATTGTTGAGTAAATGTGCTTTAAAAACCCACAGTAAGTAACACTTGTCTCGAATCACCTTAAGTTTGTCAAGCAATGTTGCTGTTGCATTGTGATTTTAGAGGTGAATTTTTCCTTGAATCTTGTTACTTCAAATTTCATGTCTCTTAAACTTATTTGCATCTTCCTTTACAGTTAGTTTCCTTTTGACAGAACTTGTTAGAAATGCTTGTATAACTGAATGACCTTTTTACCAATTATGATTGTGCTTAAAATTTCATTTCATGTCATGGTTTTTGTGTCTTCGGTTTTAGGGATACATCCATGTGATCTACAGGAGCTAGAGATAGAATTGTTGTTATGTTTTTCTCTTATAAGAGCTAAGCCAAAAAAAAATATTGAATATTTTGGGGTTAAGAGAAATATAAGCCAGTGAAGAATAATTGTTGAGGTCACTTAGTCCAGCTGCTTTATTTATACATGAAGAAATGAGGATCAGAGAGTTTGTGACATATCTAAAGATACACCACTAGCTGAATTAGGATTACTGAACCTAGGAGTCTTGAAACTAATGTTACTCTTCATTTTATTTTGCCACGTTGTTACGCAAATCAAAATCAGTTTAAAGGACTTATTCATTCACCACCCGAAAAGCAAAGTGTCATTTTAGCTTGGGTGGGAGTCACAGTGAGAATCCTGGGTTGCTTTTTTTTTTGGCGGTATGCGGGCCTCTCCCGTTGCGGAGCACGGACTCCGGATGCGCAGGCTCAGCGGCCATGGCTCACGGGCCTAGCTGCTCTGCGGCATGTGGGATCTTCCCGGACCGGGGCACGAACCCGTGTCCCCTGCATCGGCAGGCGGACTCTCAACCACTGTACCACCAGGGAAGCCCCTGAGTTGCTTTTTGAACCAAAATATATAGAAAAACTATGAAATTGTGTTTAGTATACTCTTTGTATTAGGCTAAAGTTATTTATAAAGATGGTAATCTGTATTTTAATTGTTAACCAAGATATTTATTTAATTAGACTTCCTGATACATTAACCAATTTCAATGAATAGGAATTTACTAAACCTACTTAATCAATGGGAAAGGGAAGACATTCAAACTATGTAATTTCTGCCATGTCTTTAATTTTCTTAGTGACATGCATATGTTAAATAAGTATATGACAGTTAAAGAGGGAGGCACAATACTCTAATATCAGGTTCTCAGTAGTTATCAGTGGTTCTTGAATTTTTTATTTGCAGTATGATTGAACATAAAAGAAATGGTGGTTTGTAATAAAAGTACTTAACTTTTTAAAAGAAATGTTGAATTCTCAGTTTAAAGAATATGTCCTACTTCATCTCACTTCTGTCTGTTACATTTTATTCCCACGAAAACGTTGAAACTCTGGTGTATCAACTTGGCAAGAATCTGTTCATAAAAAAGTTTTTAATTCCTATCTTCGTAAAACTTCATTAAGAAGTGAGGTTTTTCAGTTGCAAGGATAGGGTGAGGAAAATTTAGGTAAAATTAGTAGTTAAAGAATTCTGAAAACACTGCTCAGATTCCCTGAGCACAAGTTTAAAGCGTATATGCATTCTCTGTAATTCCATTCAAAGATTTATGATATTTACTAAATATGACTCTTGTTATATTTATTTATTTATTTTTAATAAATTTATTTATTTTATTATTGGCTGCGTTGGGTCCTCGTTGCTGAGCGCGGGCTTTCTTTTAGTTGTGGTGCGCGGGAGCTACTCTTCGTTGCAGTGTATGGGCTTCTCATTGCAGTGGCTTCTCTTGTTGTGGAGCTCAGGCTCTAGGCGCGCTGGCTTCAGTAGTTGTGGCACGCGGGCTCTAGAGCGCAGGCTCAGTAGTTGTGGTGCACGGGCTTAGTTGCTCCACGGCATGTAGGATCTTCCCGGACCAGGGCTCGAACCTGTGTCCCCTGAATTGGCAGGCAGATTCTTAACCACTGCGTCACCAGGGAAGCCCCATACTTTTGTTATATTTAAATTTGCACTATTAGATACTCCATGAAAGTTGGAAATATATAGCCGATAAGGTAAAAAGAGGAGTTGACAGATAAACACAGTTTCCTTATAAAATACTAACTTCTGGAATGTTCAGTAATGGCATTTGATAAAGTAAACTGTAATATAACCATATTGAGGGATGTTACATAATTAAGTCTAATTTCTGTAAGGCATTTAATATCATAAGAAAATGCTAATGTTTCAGTGAGAAAAATGGGGCAGCATGATCCCAGTGTTCTCAAAAATATATAAGACTAGAAGGAAGTAACCTAAAATAAAATATTAATAGTGATTGCCTCTGAGTATTTGGATTATGGGCATGTTTTTTGTTTCTCTGTTTTTTGTTTTCTGTACAGAATTGTTACTTTTATAACCTGATAAAACATAAAACATTTTCCCACTGCCTTGCTCATGTTACCTCAGTTAAATGAAGTTAAATGAAGTGCTCAGTGACTTGCAAAGAAGAACAGTTGTCAGGTTTTAAAACAAATATGGTCTTTTGGAAATGTTTTATGATATATTCTTAGTTTCATATTTTTGAGCCATCACTGGAGCTTGAATAAATTATTTGAGATGCATAAATATTTACATTTCATTGAGAACATTGAAGCTAAAAGTATAAAGCAGAAACCTGAGTTTTTCTAAATAATAGTTTTTTTAATATCTAAAAGTTGTACTTCAGAGTTTGGTAATTTTCTTTACTGTGTGATTTTATTTTTTATTGTCAGATGTCCAGTGACAGAAGCCACCTCTTTTAAGAGAGAAACTTCGAATGGAAATATATTTTATGTTTTGCCTTATATATTTTATAATCTTGAATGCTTAGATTCATGTGAATGTTTTCTGATTTTTAGAGCAACGGAAGGAAAGTGAAAAGATGAAAAGTGAAGAGCAGCGAGTAGATTCAGAAAACTGTTCTACACCCAATGCTCTAGAAGAGACTACTGTGAAAATAGAAAAAGAAGATGAAAAGGAACTTGTAAAACTGCCTGTCATAGTGAAGCTAGAAAAACCTTTGCCAGAAAGTGAAGAAAAAAAGATTATCAAAGAAGAAAGTGATTCCTTCAAGGAAAATGTCAAACCCGTAAAAGTCGAAGTGAAGGAATGTAGAGCAGATCCTAGAGATATCAAAGGTAGCATAGAGAAGCCAGAGCCTGAGAGGCTAGATTTTGCTGGCAATGTTAAATCTTCTCAAGAAATCACTGAGAAGTCTACTGAAGAAACCGAGAAACTTAAAAATGACCAGCAGGCCAAGATACCACTAAAAAAACGAGAAATTAAACTGAGTGATGATTTTGACAGTCCAATCAAAGGACCTTTGTGTAAATCAGTTACTCCAACAAAAGAGTTTTTGAAAGATGAAATAAAACAAGAGGAAGAGACTTGTAAAAGGATCTGTACAATCACTACTTTTGGTCATGAAGGGAAACAGCTGGTAAATGGAGAAGTTAGTGATGAAAGGGTAACTCCAAATTTTAAGACAGAACAGATGGAGATGAAGTTTTATGATACAAAGGAAGATAGCTGTAGCCCCTCTAAAGACAGAAGTGTCATCATGGAGGGAAATGGAGCAGAGTCTTTAAATTCTGTCATAACGAGTATGAAAATAGGTGATCTTGAGAAAGAAGTGGTCACTTTAGGGAAAGATGCAGATAGTTCAATATCAGCCTTAGAGACACAGAGCCACAAAGGGCACATAGAGGAAACTGGTCCTCCAGAAATGGAAACTCCTCTTGAGACTTCTGAAATAGCAAAGAATCTCTCTTTAAAAACTGCTTTATGTACCGCTGAATCTTGTAGCATGAGAATTGAAGAGAGGTCTCCCAAAAGTAAGAAGGATAAGCGCCCACCAGTCTTAGAATGTCTTGAAAAGTTAGAGAAGTCCAAAAAGACTTTTCTTGATAAAGACACACAAAGATTGAGTCCGATACCAGAGGAGGTTCCAAAGAGTACTGTAGAATCAGTAAACGCAGGGTTTCCCGAGACAGCTGAAACTTCTCCATCGTCTAACGTGACTGTCCACTGTGAGAAACTAGCCTCAGAAAAAGAAGTGGTAGAGTGTCAGAATAGCAGTTCCACTGAAGGTCAGTCTTTGGAGAAAATAGACGCAGAAATTTTAAAAGTGGATGCTGAATCCACAAAGGTAGAAGTGGATGATCTGGACAATGCCCAGACCTCTGGCACAGGTGATCCTTCTGAGACAAAGAGTTCTATGCAAAAAAGCAAATTTAAATATAAGTTGATTCCTGAAGAAGAAACCACTGCCTCAGAGAACACAGAAATAACCTCTGAAAGGCAGAAAGAGGGTATCAAATTAACAATTAGGATATCCAGTCGGAAGAAGAAGCCAGATTCTCCTCCCAAAATTCTAGAGCCAGAAACCAAGCAAGAGAAGACAGAAAAGGAAGAAGAGAAAACAAATGTGGGTCGTACTTTAAGGAGGTCTCCAAGAATATCTAGACCCACAGCAAAAGTAGCTGAAATCAGAGATCAGAAAGCTGATAAAAAAAGAGGGGAAGGAGAAGATGAAGTGGAAGAAGAGTCAGCAGCTTTGCAAAAAACTGAGAAAAAAGAAAATTTGAAAAAAACAGAGAAGGATACAAATTCTAAAGTAACCAAGGTAAAATTTCTTCTACTCTGAGTTTTAATTTTTCTTAGAAATACTTGGCTCTGAGTGTTTGTAGCTGTTTGCTTTTGGCTAAATTAGCTCATTCAAAGATAACTAAAAGAACAACCACCACAAAAAAGCCTCTCTTCCTATATCTGAGATGTTTTTTCTTAGTAGTTATCTCCAGACATTAAATTTCAGACTGTATAATCTTGTCATCTTTTAAACTTTTTCTCTATTATAGGCAATATAGAAATATATTCTCTGTATTGTAAACTATCCAAGTAATACCTAACCTGTATGATTGAAAAATGAAAATTCCTTAGAAACACTATTAACAGTTTGGGCTTCATCTCTTTGCAGTCCTTTTTCCGTATATTCATGTCCATGTTCGTAAATACTTCCCATTCTTTTAAAAAATAGATCGAATCAAATTATTTTTCTATGAGCTTTTCACTTAACAGTGTGTGTCTGAACTCTACATATCAGTAGATATAGTCTACTTTTTGGTTATTGGCAGCCACGTAGTATTCCATAGTGTGGGTGTACCTCATTTTATTTAACCACTCCCTGCTTGATTGACATTTAGGTCGTTTCCAATTTTTCACTATTACAGGCAGTGCTGCATTGAAGATCCTTTTGGACATGAGTGAGTATTTCTTTAGAATAGACCCCTAGAATTGGAATTGCTGGGTCAAGGGGCATATGTGTTTTAAGTTCTGATGGCTTTCTCTAAATTGCCCTCCAAAAAAGGCCCAGTTAATGTACCTTCTCATTGCCAGTGTTTGAGAGTGCCTCTGTGTCCCCATTTTAATCATTATTCATAGAGCCAGAATTTTTTTTTTCTATGACCCTCTTATTTTAAGCAAAATCTAGTACAAGTCTTTGGCTAGCCTTTGGGAGTTTGTTGTAATTAAAAGTGCTACTTTTGTTTTTGATATATATATATATTTTTGTTTTTGTTTTTTGTTTTTTGTTTTTTTTTTTGCGGTACGCGGGCCTGTCACTGTTGTGGCCTCTCCCGTTGTGGAGCACAGGCTCCGGACGCGCAGGCTCAGCAGCCATGGCTCACGGGACCAGCTGCTCCGCGGCATGTGGGATCTTCCCGGACCGGGGCACGAACCCATGTCCCCTGCATCGGCAGGCGGACTCTCAACCACTGCGCCACTAGGGAAGCCCCTGTTTTTGATATATTTAAGTGGTCAGATTGTTCTTAATTGCAAGTGATCCTTTGTCCCCTGAAATACTAAATTTTTAAATTTTTACTTAAAAAAATTTCCCCTTCTGTTGTTAGAATTATTTTGGTCTTTGGTGGGGACTTACACTGTAGGAGTGAACAGAAATATGACTTAAAATATTGTGAAGCCAGCCAATAAAAAGCAGTTCCCAACATTATAAAGTTATTCTCTGAATAATATTTTTTAAGTTTGTCAGGATTTTTATATGCATTTTTGACCCATTAAATTTTTTAAATTCATCACTAATACGGGAATTAAATTTTTTATGTAACAATATAGTCATCGCTCTATTATAGAGCCTTTGAAAAGTGCATGATCTTTGACCCAGAATCCTCTTCGAGGAATTTATCCTAACCACAGAAGTGTGTGTAAAAGTTTGTATTTGCAAGGATACACTGTTTATGAAAGTGAAAAATGGAAAACTACCTAAATGTCTGTCTAGTAGTGGATTAGATAAATATAGCTATGTGATGGCTTATACATATATATACACACACACATGATGTTAGGAGACTATTTTATAACTAGGGAAAATAGTTATACGACAGAATGTTCATTATAATTCTCCCTTCCAAAAAGTAGAAAAAATTAATGGAAATATATACCAAACTTTAATAGTAGGTATATCTGTGGATGAAGCCACAATAATTTTTCTTTTCTTCTTTGTGTATTCACTAAATATTCTACAATGCACATGTAATCAGAAGTGTTTTTTTTTAACATTCTTATTACATCAGATTATCCTAATGTTTTACTTTATACAAGGTAAAACCCAAAGGCAAAGTTCGATGGACTGGTTCTCGAACACGTGGCAGGTGGAAATACTCCAGCAATGATGAAAGTGAAGGGTCTGACAGTGAAAAATCATCTGCAGCTTCGGAAGAGGAGGAAGAAAAGGAAAGTGAAGACGCCATCCTAGCAGATGACGATGAACCATGCAAAAAATGTGGCCTTCCAAACCATCCTGAACTAGTATGTACCTGATCTAAATGGACAGTATTCAAATTATTGGCATGCTGTGGTGTGAAGCAGCCTAACTTCTGGGTTTGATCATGATTTCAGTTTTATGTGTGCAAAATAGCCTTTATTTCTGTTTCTCAGATAATAACCCAACTCTAGGGAGGATTAGGATCTTGCTTTCATTCTTACCTGGCTTTATATTGATATTTCCTCTACTTAAGCATGCACTTCTAATCTCTTCTCACAGATCAATTAGTTTATTCAAATATTTCTATTCTGTTTTTTTCCTTTAAAGTTTTCTTCTTTTCCTTTAAGTTACTTTATAATGATATTTCTGAAGTGGCAGCTTTAAATAAGTAAGACCTGAAGGGCCTGTTGCCTTTCTGTAAAAACATGTAAGTCAAGTAGTAACCTAGTAGGGCTTTAAACTTTAGAAAGTGGACAGTTGTAAAAAAAATTTTAAGAGGATAATTATAGACTAGATATATTCAGAAAAATAGTGACAGATTTACATGGGACTTTCTTATTTAGGAAGTAAGTTCTTCAAAGATTGCCTAAATCAGGAAAACCATTCCTAACCTATATATGTATTTTTGCAGTTCATAAGTGCTTTCTAAAGAACCTATTGAGGAAACACTCTTGTTAGCTCAATTCTATGCAACCGTTCTGTTCTTTTGTATAGATTTGACTTTAAAAGCAAGGTCCACCTATTAAGCAGAAAGAGACATAAAGAAAGAAACTTCCACATAGGTTGAGTTGTATGGGAGCAGAAATAAGTTATGTAAAGTTGCCAAGCACAGTTCCTGATAATCTGTTGTGTGCTGGGGTAAAGCTGTTTTCTTCCTACATGTGAAAATCGTATCTGGAAACCAAATCAGTAAAGTTCATCAAATCCCAGTAGTTGCAGAGGGTTCAAGTAAAAGATGTAACTTAGACCCAGAGAATAACTTTAGCTCTGAGAAGAACAGTTGTCAAAAGTACACTGAGAAGACCCTTCTAAGCATTTTTATGATCATCAAACTATAAAAGTTAGGTAGACTTTCGTGTGGAGAAAGGCAAAGAGAAGATTGAGATAGTGGTCTTTTCTGCCCCTAAATCAAGTAAAAATCAATATTTGTGTTCTTTCCCTACCATTTCCTAATATTTTTTTACACTGAGAGAATGCATTTTGACTGGGGCAGCAATAGACGTCAATGACAAAGGGGTGTGAAGAAATGAAAAGTAAAATGAGGTGAGCAGAAATGACATCCAGGAGATGGAGAAAGTTGTACCCTTCTTGGAACACACATAGGATTTTTATTTGGTTATCTTAATAACTGCTCTGAAAATCCCATTGCTGGTTATTGTGCCAAAGAGAAAGACATTGGAAACTGAAGATCCCAAATATGGTGGATTTCTTATGCTAGATATTTAAGGATAATCCTCAAATAAAAATATTAGGCAGCTGTTGTGTGTTAAGTGGTAGGGAAATGATGGTGAATTAGATGTGGTCCTTGTTCTCTTTGAGCTTACAGCAGAAAAGCAATAAATTCATAGATGAGTATAGAACTCGATCGGGTTTTTCAGATGTTTTAGTGAAAATAAGTGGATCATTGCCTGAAGCTTGGAAATCTCACGTAGTAGTATTTATTTTAATGGGTTTTTACCTTTCTTGAAGAATAGAGACAATCATCATTTTAGAAATAAACTGAATTCTAAAAGTTTATTTTTAACTTTGTTATTTGAAATTTAGATTATGTTTTAACATAGAAATGATGTGATAAATAGAATCAGTGCCCAGGTTAGTCCACATATGCCTATGTAAGCAATCAATCACATAACTGAAGTATAATGTTAATATAACTTAAATTGAATTCTGGCTATTGGTAGCAAATGGAGAAGGGAGTTTTCCACTTTTAAAATGTGTGCACATTCCGTCCCCCACTCTAAACCCTCCCCATGGTACATGTTAGCAATTCAGAAACTATATATAACTATATACAAATAAAACTATATACAAATAAATAAAGTGTAGATAATGGGAGCCAGCTTTCTCACTGTTAAAGGAGTTACAAATAAGGCTGAAGGCTAGAATGAACCCTGTGGTGCTGGATTAGATGGTGAGTTATTAGTATGAACTCATACTTATTTTAATATAGATATATGTATATACATGGGGTACTATACATACTTGTATTTCCTAGCTCTGTCCTCTGTGAGAACTTAGAATCAGGGATACCCAGGAGCAGTGAGCACTCAGCACCCAGATCTCGATTTCTAAATACCATTCTCCGATAAAGGAACCAGTGTTTCTGGGGAAAATGGCTGATTCTAAGGCTTGGGCAAGGAAAATATAAGATGTGCCTAGAGTATCCTGTATTACCAGAAAGTAAGGAAGTTCTTTAAAAAAAAATAAAAGCATGCAAATGAGTCCTAAGGACACAGGGGCCAACCTGAAAACTCCTAGTATATCAATGACTAGAACAATTTGAACAATAAATTAAATAATTGTTTTAGATTATAACCCAAGGAATAAAATAATATTCATTAGTTCATTCTGATAAAAATAAATAATTGAATAAACAAAAAAATGGGGTAATGGGGGAGGGACTTGTTTTTTTTTTACAGAAGAATTCCAAATAGCAAATGTTGAGGGCATGAGGAAAACAAAATCACCATTAGAACACCACAGTAATAATTGTTTTGTTTTGTTTTGCTTGTGGGATCTTAGTTCCCAGACCAGGGATCGAACCCACGTCCCAGGCAGTGGAAGCGCAGAGTCCTAACCACTGGACCAGCAGGGAATTCCCAGTAATAATTATTGGAGCAAGATCCACTGATGAGTCCTAAAACTAGTGGGTGAAGCTGTAAGGAAAACCAGGGTATAGCATAACTTCAACATATCTTCCCCCCAAATATTTATTAATTACTGTGGTGATTTTAACTTATCTCTACAAATTCTTTGATACTCCTCTCTTCAGAAAGTGGAGCTTAATTCCCTTCCCCGTGCGTATGGGCTGGAGTTATCACTTTTAATGAGAATAGAGTATAGAAAGTGAAAAGTAACTTTACAGTGATGAAAAACAACAGACACTACTATAACCAAGTGATCAAAGTTAATATCACCAGTAATAAGTCATATTGTACAATTTGAACAGTAAGTTATCAAATTGTTACACTATCATGTACCCCCAGATATGATGTAGTGAGCAGGGCATTTCACCTCTATGGTATTCTCAAAAACCCATAACTTCAGTCTAATCATGAGAAGACATCAGACAAACCCAAACTGAGGGCAGTCTGCATAATATCTGAGTAGTACTCTGCAAAACTGTCAAAGTCATGGAAAGCAAAGAAAGACCAAGAAACTGTTACAGATCAGAGGAAATTAAGAAGAGATGATGAAATGCAGTGTAATATCCTGGGTTGGATCCTAGAATCAAAAAAAGGACAATAGTGGAAAAACTGGTGAAGTCCGAATAATGTCTGTTGTTTAGTTAATAGTTTTATACTGATGTTAATTTCTTAAGTTTTGGTAAATGTACCATGGTTATGTAAGATATTAACGTTAGTGTCCTATCTTGGCAACTCTTCCATAAATCTAAAATTATTTTAAAATAAATGATTTTTTTAAGTTCATGAGTGTGTACCATTTTAAGTTTTAGAGAACTGGTCATCTGAAACTCAAATAGCAAAAAATAATCAGCTTAAGATTAATTATTCGTAGCTTTTTTATTTGAACATAATTGTCCTTAGTGTAGTTCCATTCCTCTCATGTTTGAATTTACATGATAAAAGGAGCCATGAATGTTTCTTACAGATACGTAATTGAAATGCTATTTACAGTGGAAATTATTAGTATTTTAAAAATCCTGTGTGTGGTAGGGAAGTTTATGGTACTTCAGCTATAAAACTCTATTATAAAGAATGTGTTATATTCCTCATGGCGTACAAAAAAAGGATTTTAACTCTAGTTCAGAAAAGACTTGTTATTTTTCACTTAATTTATTAGCTTAACATTTTGGTTTTTTTGGTTCTAAATTTTAAAAAAAAATTATATCTTAGAGGGGAGTTTCCTGGCGGTCCAGTGGTTAGGACTCCGCACTCTCACTGCCAAGGGCTCAGGTTCATTCCCTGGTCAGGGAACTAACATCCCACAAGCTGTGCAGTGAGGCCCCCCCCAAAAAAAAGACGTGTTAGGATCCTAATTATCAGAGCTTTTTTATTATTATGCTATATGCAGATAAAGAGTATAGTATAGTGTATTACTTAGTTTTATGCTAAGAAATATAGAATGTCCTTATTTTAACTTGAGTCATTGAATATTAGTCATAGTTAGGTTGACAATTAATCTGTGGTTTATTTTAGATTCTCCTGTGCGACTCTTGTGACAGTGGATACCACACTGCCTGCCTTCGCCCTCCTCTCATGATCATCCCAGATGGAGAATGGTTCTGTCCCCCTTGCCAACATGTATGATGACCCAGCACAGTTTTATTTTTCCAGTCTTTGATTTTATGTTTAAATTAATAATACTTCTTGACAGCCACTAAACATTTTAATCTTCAATTTGTAGATATTGTTCATCTCTTGTTTAAATTTCTGTGAAATTAGAGACTATTGATAAAAACTACCTTTTAGGGCTTCCCTGGTGGCACAGTGGTTGAGAGTCTGCCTGCCGATGCAGGGGACACGGGTTCGTGCCCCAGTCTGGGAAGATCCCACATGCCGCAGAGCGGCTGGGCCCGTGAGCCATGGCCGCTGAGCCTGTGCATCCGGAGCCTGTGCTCCGCAACGGAAGAGGCCACGACAGTGAGAGGCCCACGTACCGCAAAAAAACCCCAAAAAAACAACTACCTTTTATTAGTATCTTTTAGGTCTTCCCTTTATTTTTTTTCCAAACCAATTCTTAGAAGACCTCTGGGTTTTGTAAAATTATAATCTCTGGTTTATTTTTTCTCACATTCGTTAAACGCACAAAAACCCCCCAAATTAAGATAATATACAAGGGAAGAAATAAGTTTCTTCCTTTTGTTTATCCCTTTGTTTCATTCTCTTTTTCATTTCTGCCTACCTTCTTTTTGTCAGTTTTATAGATGGTATTATGAATTATGCACCATTATAATATTACTATGAATAGAAACATGGATTCTGTTTCTCTCGTATCTCGATTCAGGTGGATTTCTTTTAAAACTGAAGAGCAGGATATTTTTTTTGCATCCAAGAGGTCTTTTCTCTCACAAGCCCAGTCTCATTTTACTTTAAAAATGATGGTGTTGGGACTTCCCTGGCAGTCCAGTGGTTAGGACTCCGCACTTCCACTGCAGGGAGCATGGGTTCGATCCCTGGTTGGGGAACTAAGATGCCGCAAGCCGCACAGTGCAGCCATAAAAAAAAAAAGATGGCCTTTATTGCATTTCTTAGTAAAGTGGAATTTTTTTGGCTTAGCATCACTTTAGCAATTACATTCTTCAGCTCTGTTTTGACCCAGTAACCATGTGGCATGGTTTTGTAAATTTTTTTCCATTCTCTTTTTAAAAAAATAGTGATTGGCACCATTGTATTTTATTGTACATAAACCTTCTTCCTTAAAAATGTCCTAGGATTTAAAAAAATTTTTTAATCACTGTCATGTATATACAGTGAACCAAATGCTATTTTAAACATTGATTACTGCTAGCAAGATAGGCATTGAACATGTTTCTCAGCAAAGCTATAAGTTTCTTTAACATGTGTGTTACTTTAAAGATACCCTGCTCATCTTCAGTTCAATGGATGAACTGAAGCAGCATGTCTTTATTTAATTAAATATAAGGAACATTTCAGTGTTCACTACGTGGCCCCTTATCAGCTCTCAATAGCATGGTATCTGTAGCTAATAGGCAAGAGATAAATGATTGTGGAAAGGTGTGTAAAATGACACTCATCTGTTTTATTTTTTCAGAAACTACTGTGTGAAAAATTAGAGGAACAATTGCAGGATTTGGATGTTGCCTTAAAGAAGAAGGAGCGTGCTGAACGCAGGTATTGTGATATGTGTGTTAATGTTTTACTTGGGAATTTGACCTCAGAATTGTCTTCCAGTATAGACTAATGTGTCTGTCTAAAGCAGGGTTTGGCACACTCTGACCTGTGGGCCAAATATGGCCCGGCTAAGAATGGTTGTTTCTTTTTTAAATGATTAGAAAAAAACCAAAAATTATATGGCATGGCACATGAAAATGGTATATTCTGATTTCATTGTCCATAAATAAAGTTTTATTGGAACATAGCCATGCTCATTTGTTTATATGTTGCCTGTGACTACTTTTGCACTACAGCAGCGGAGTTGAGTAGTTGCAACAGGGACCTTATTACCCAAACCTAATTTATTATCTGTCCTTTTACAGGAAGAGTTTGCCAATCCCTGATCTAAAATGTATATCAGAACCTAC
Source organism: Monodon monoceros (assembly GCF_005190385.1). NCBI lineage: Eukaryota > Metazoa > Chordata > Mammalia > Artiodactyla > Monodontidae > Monodon > Monodon monoceros. Next base: position 53,099,064 of record NW_021703784.1, read on the forward strand.
TCTGAATAAGTATTGACCCAAGTATTGTGGAGTATATGTAGCTAAGTATGTAGGGAGTACAAGAAAACTGTAAGAACTGGTCTACAGTTTAGTTACCCATGTCATCTCTTTGGGTGGGCAGAATTAACACTGGTGAAATAAAGAGCATTTAAATGCTGAACTGTGTCCTACTGACTGTAAGCAATGCCTCCCTTTTCAATATGCCACTGCAGTGTGGTCTAAAGCAGTTGAAGAAGGCTTCTTGGAGGAGGTAAGATTGGAGTTGAGCTTAATCTTTAAAGGGGGCTCAAAATCAAGACAGTAAGTTTGTATTTATTTATATTTATATGTACCTTTGTTGATTAATCTATTGCTAAACATTCCTTCATTCCTGCTGTGTCCCAAACTGAAGATAAAAGATGAATTAAGACAAAGCTCTTGCTTACCTGGAGCTCACCTTCTACCAGAGGATGCAGATGTATGAACCAGTGATTCAGTAAAGTAGACAAATCGAGGTATATTTAGAGCAATACTAGAACATTGTGGAGGAGCACTTTAGTTCTCCTAGGAGTTGGGGTTATCAGGGAAGTCCTCGGAAGATAACTAGGGGTTATATAGGTGGACATGCAGAGAAAGGATATTTCAGGCAAAGAGCACAGTACAAGCAGAGAGAGTGTAAAAGAGTGGTGGGGGATGAAGCTATAAAGGAAACTGAGGCCAAATTGTGAACAGCTTTGCATAACTGGCTAGGAAATTTGAATTATTCTCTAGAGGCATGGGGGAGCCATCAGAGGAGGGATGTGCATAACCAGAATTTTATTTCAGAAAAAATGCCCTGGTAACAGTAAGAAGAAGGAATTAGAGTTGAGGCTGTTGGAATAAAGTCTGTGAGAGCCAGTGAGGCCTGAACTAGAGCAGTCATCATGATAATACAGTAGAGAGGTTGAAGAGAATTTTCAGAGGATTAATCAGTAGGACTTGATGCCCATCTGAGAAAAATCTAAGCAGTGTCTCCTGATTGCTCCTTCATTTGCTGCTACTTTAACTTTTACCTCCTGTCACATAGTATTCCCCTCAAAACTTTAGTTTGCGTTGAGACAGTCTGCTCATTCCATAGTCCACACACTTTGTGCCAAGTTGAACCTTAAAAATGAGTTCAACTTCTAGATCCTTTTTCCTCTTTACTGCTCACCTTGAGCTCTCTCTGGCTCATGATGTATGCTGCTTAGTTTAAAGGCAAAGTTTATCTCTGAAGTTCACTAGGAGATAAAAGTAGTACTTTTTTTTTAATTGGTTGTCTAAATACCTTTATATTTAGGAACTAACAGTCCTGTATACAGTTATTAGGACTATTTTGATGTACGAACTGCTCCTGTCATAATTTTTGACACTGGAAAAGATCTAACTAAGGATGCTTCAAATTAAATCATAATTAAAAATTAGACTCGGTCTTCCTGCAATCTGCCTGCCCTTCTGAGAAATGAGTTCATGTTCTGAAGCTGATCTGACTTAGCAGTGTAGATAGCTAATAGGCTCACCCTTTAAGGACTTGGAAGAAAGTAGATTCTCTCTAAAAGCCAAGAATGTAAACCACTAAGAGTTTGTCTCATACTCACATTATATCCGTTTATTCTTTGGAGGCCTGTGATGCTTGTACATTTTCTGTGTGGAAAGATTGGTGAACGTATATTTTACTCTTGCCTCACACACTTTAGAATATGCTGCTGCAGTTAAGAAATACTTTCAGTTTTAGAAATTTATGTTAAAATGTGCCACATTTGTTTATATTATTGGTCTCCCATTTACTAGTTCATCTACTTTCTCTTCTATCCTTGGTAATCCTCTTTACTTAAATGTCATCCTTTAAGAGGACATCTGTTATTGTGCCTTTACATCACACTAAATCCTATACGAGACCACTCTAACAAGGCAAGTTAACTGTTACTGTTGTTTGTGAATTCCCCCAAAAATCTGGTTAACAAAGCTTTCATTATTTATAACTCCTAATATATGTATATATTAGGAGCTCTAAATAGCAAAATATGTATGTTTCTAAAGTAAATAATATATTAACTGTAAATACAGGTGACTTCATCTCTTTTTAAAAGTGAGCATTTTTATTCATCCTGTTTCAAATCTGTGAAATAATTTCTCTAGCATTCATCCTAACAACTTAGAGCCTTGCTTACTGTCTATGTCATAGCGCTAGAGCATCTTTCCCCTTGTTTGTTCTTTTAGTCAACATTTAATGAACATTTATTGAGCACCTGCTTTATGCTGGGCAATGTAATCAACATGAGGTGTATGATATGTGGCTCTACGGTATGGTGGAAAAGAAGGATGTGTCAGTGAGTAATTAGTAACTAGCCAGCAACTGTCTACAGAGCTGGAGCTGTGATGCTCTGTGAAATCTCATGTTTCAGAAGTCCATTCAGCTGATATGTAAATGTCCCTTCCTGGACTTCGTGCCAGAAATTATTGGGAATTCAAATAGCTATGTACTTCCAAAGTACTGTTACTAGTGCTTTGCTAGCAGAGAGTTGGATTTAATCAGGGTTGGAATTTTCCAGGTAATATAACAGAGGGAAGGAGAGAAAGAGACAAGGAATTTGGGAGTGTATGCAAAGGAGTATTTGTAATGATGGACCATGGAGTCTAAGCCAGGTAAGGGGGAAAGTAAGGACACAAAGGGAGTGCCGGACAGTGAAAAAAGGGTAGGGTCAATGGATAGAGGTCCCACTGGAGTCAGGGAATGGTTGAAATCAGTGTAACAGAGGGAGTGAGCTGGAAAGTGAGTCAGTAGAAGTCAGAGAACAGGTTCCTTGAAATTGAAATTTTAGAAAGCGTGTGGTTATTGGTAATAATAAGGTCTGGGCCCAATATGATCATTGAGCTAGGTGGTGAGATAGAATGGAAGATGTGACTTTCCATAAGATTACTGAGCAAGAGAATGCCTTGATGAGAAATCATACCTACCTTCAAGATCTTACTCAGATATTACCACCTATTTAAAGCCTTCCCGAGTTTCTCAGCTCTTCAGAGAAAATCCATTCCTTTTTCTCATTTCCATTATACCTGTTCATAATGGACTACAGTTAGTTGTTAAATAATTGTGAGGGCAAGAACTATGTCTCACTTACCTGTCAATTTCCAAGCCTGACACAAGTCAAGACCTAACATGGAACAAGTGTTTTTTCCGTTGAGTTGAGAAGAGAAATAATGGTCAAGTGAAAATAGAGCTTTTGAGGAAACTGATACCACAATAAACTTGGTTAATGTAAAGAGGGACATGTCAAACATATTTAATAACAGAGAGCTGAAGTTTTGAATTATCCACGTAGCCTTTCCTATTAATTTCAGCTAGTACTGTTCTTCCTTTCCTAGTTTTTAGTTCATTAACTGTACTAATTTTTTTTAAAGTTTTGATTAAAATAACTTTATTTTCTTACATGCCAGTTTTATTTAATAGCTTCATAACCCATCTCTTAAAAAGACTATAAAATTCTTGTTAACCCAGGGTTTATGGGGCAGTAAAGGCTGTGTTCTAAAGGACCCACACAACTGGATCATTAATGTCCTATATGGGACATCACAAATAAAGGGAGGAAGAGTGGTTACTATTTCTGTTTAGTTGAACATACACTGGCACATATGTAAAAGCTCAGCTGTTCTTGGTGTATTTGAATTAACTTTGGGAGAACCAGAGAAAGCTTCTGTTCTGTATAGCAATTCGTTGTGTAAAATTTGTTGAATTAAAATCAACAAAGATTTCTTTGAAATGAAACTCTATGTCATTAGTGCCCATAAATCCACATTTTCTGGAGAAGTCTTAACTGGCTCTGAAGATATCTTTGTTGTAAGCATCCTAGGGTGCAGAGACATATGGCTGTATTGCTGGTTTTCTTCTCTGCAAACAAGAAGTGGATGGTCTTAGAATCATTCACATACGATATTACTGAGAACTTCCAGCATAACAAAGATCCAGTTTGTCCAGAGTTGGTGTTCCATCTAATCACTTCATCAGTGAGTCACAAGCATGACTCCTTTCATCAAATTTCATTGTCTGTTTCACTTACAGGTTTTATTTTACCTGGCATAAGTCACTTCTAAAGCTAAGTTTTCATACCTTTAGGAAGTTTTGTGCCTGCCACAGATACCAATATTATAAGTTTCATGGATAATAACTAACATGTCTGTGACCTAGCTTCTGCTGTTACCATGAATCATAATTTTAGTATTATCTGTGTTAGTAATGTTTTCATAACAATTTTATTTTTAGCAAATCTCACTTTGTGTGCTTTTTTGTTTTTTACTTAAAGGAAAGAACGCTTGGTGTATGTGGGTATCAGTATTGAAAACATCATTCCTCCACAAGTAAGTTTCTGGTTTATAGTATTTTTAAAGAGGAGACTGCCAAAATTGTTCTAAAATTTAACTCACTTTATGTAATATGAGTGGTTTTAAATATATAGTATACCTATTTTATTAAAAATGAAAATTTAGCACCTTAAAGAAATCACCCAGGGCTTCCCTGGTGGCGCAGTGGTTGAGAGTCCGCCTGCCGATGCAGGGGACACGGGCTCGTGCCCCGGTCCGGGAAGATCCCACATGCCATGGAGCGGCTGGGCCTGTGAGCCATGGCTGCTGAGCCTGCGCGTCCGGAGCCTGTGCTCCGCAACGGGAGAGGCCACAACAGTGAGAGGCCCACATACCACACACACACAAAAAAGAAATCACCCATTTCCCTCATGATTAAAATTATGTGTATGCAGATAGCCCCAAAATGTAATGTCACATCCAAACCAAGTTTAAAGCTCACCCCACGGAGTTTATGTTCTATTTTTTTTTTTTTTGTACCCTAAATTGGGTGATTCGTTTTTAGCTTCTTTATGTGCTATTTATGTGAAGTGACTAAAAAATAGTTCAGGGAGATTTGGTTTTTAATTCCCTGCTTTGGGGGTTATCAGAAACTTCAATTTGTGTTCTTACAGTTCAGTTTCTTTGAAGGGATACCATTGTTTTGCAGTTATTAATCTAATTTATAATTGAGAAAGCTATCTCATGAGTGAAAGTATATGTAACATGATATTCATTTGAAATGAAGAAATTTTCTTAGTTTCATATGCAGTTTCATTCAGGCTTAATTAAATCACACACTGAAATAACCTGTCTTGGTTAGTTATTTTTCTGGAGCACCTTGCCCCTTTCTTCTTCTAAACCCATTATTTCATTTATTCAGCATATCTTTTGATTTACGTGTGTTAAGTTTCATTATCGGTGGATAGACTTCATCATGATTGTTTTAAAAGAGGTAATTATAAACTCACAAAAGCATAAGTTTAATACAGAAGTGTTTTCATTCTTTGATCACCAATATTCTTTTTAATCTCTGTACTTAGTGTTGCCATGTTTATTCAGTTTTATGGGAATCATTTCACTTTTTTTAAACCTTTCACATGTGCTGCCTAGATGGACATTAGAAAGCTATTAATTCCAAGGAACTTTGTTCTGTTGTGATTAATAACCTATATACTTATTATCATATTTTTAAATCAGGAGCCAGATTTTTCTGAAGATCATGAAGAAAAGAAAAAAGATTCCAAAAAATCCAAAGCAAACTTGCTTGAAAGGAGGTCAACAAGAACACGGAAATGTATAAGTTATAGGTATGAAATCTGTGAGAATGAAGGAGTGGAAAATGTTTTTGAAACAACCTGACCCCAAAGTATATGCTTTTCCCATTACAATGACAGTGATGATTAGAAATTGTATATATATTTCTTACTTACCGTCTTTAGAATCATAGAATTTTAGAGCAGCCAACATCATCTTTTCCAAATGTAATTTGCTCGTGTTATCCTCTTCTGTTTAACATACTTTGTCCAATTTCTGTAGCTCTGGGGATAAAAACCGATGCCTTTAACAAGGCCCACAGGCACTGCATAGCCTGCCTTGCACTTAGCCTTTCAGCTCCACCTCATCCACATTTTCCCTTACTCTCTCAGCTTAGCCACACTGTCTTCTTTCGGTCCCTTTGTGTAGACTGTTTACTTGAATTTCCCTCCTGTTTTTTACCTTGTTAACAGTCCTCTCTTAATCAAACCCCTCTATATATGCCCTCATAGCAACCAGTTTTTTTTCTTGAAAGTACTTCTATATTTGTAACAATCGTGATTTTAATTTTTTGATTAATATTGCTCTCCCGCACTATACTGTTAACATGAAGGTAAGTACCATGTCCGTGTTATGCATCCCTCTGTTCTTTACAGCTAGCATAGTGCTCCATCAGTGCCTATTGAGAGACTCAATAAATATAGTCTGGTTTACCATCTGCCACCAGAAATATCAGAGAGAGATTTTTCCATAGTCACTCTGTTAGTAGCTAAACCTAGACTAAAACATTATCTCCTAATTGTTTGTTCGTCTAGTGTTCTTTCCACGAAACCACCCTGTCTCACTCAAATAATAAATAAATGATATTTTAATTATTTTAGACCATTGTTAAACAACACCAAAACAATCTTTTAACTTGAATAACTGGAGATGGAAAACAGAGTTGATTTTATAGAACTTTAAGCTTGTTTCCTGTTTATAAACTTTTGTCAGTGATCATGAAAGAGTTCCCCTTGTGTAGTTTCTGTTGTTATTGTTAAAACTTTATTTTGGGTTGGCCGAAAAGTTTGTTTGGGTTTTTCCATAAACCGTTATAAATAAAATAAAATGCAGTAGGATCAGTAAGAGTAAAATCCTTAATATTTAGGGGAATGGCGTCCATCTTATTCCTTAAAAAAAAAAACTTTGAAAAAGTACCGTTTTTTAATAAAATCATTAAAACTAGTGAAGTCAAAACCTACTAATGGAAAGTGCAAGTGTTAAAGTCAATTCTACTAAAACACAACAAATGCATTCCTAAAAATTGCCATTGTGTGCAAAATTGCACAAAAACTATAGGGATTATGGGAAATATGGAGTTAGGGTCACACACTCAAAAACTTCATTAGTGACACATTAAAAAAAAAAGATAACAATGGGAGTACCATTTGACACATCTTAAGTGGTTAAGAAATAACAAGTACTACAATAAATATGACATTTTATGTTGAAAAAAGACGTGAAGCTTGTCTGTGGAAGTGATTGTGAGGAGAGTTGCAGTTTGTAAATTGTTGTGTAGTGGTAGAAGGAGAGTTATTTGAAATCAGCCAGAAAGTTGTAATACCAGATGCAGATGGCTCTAGCTTATAACACACATGATGAGCTTGGGTAGCTGGTAAATATTTGTAAGGTGTGTGCACGTGTTTGTTTTGTGTATTCCTACACAGCTGGTGCAGTTTTCTACATTTACCTAGTGTTTCTCACAAGGAAAATTATATATAAGCAAGTATGAAATACATGTTATGCTTGAATTATTTCCTAATATATCAGTTATGTTGGAACAAATTTACATTATCAGAACAAGCATCATAGGGGAACTGTATTGTCTTTCAATCCTGATGTAATTGTGGTTTTCAATGGGAGAAGAAATTTGTTTTATTAGCATTTCATCTTGGGTATATACCCAGAAGTGGGATTGCTGGATCATATGGTAGTTCTGTTTTTGTTTTTTTTGAGGAACCGCCATGCTGTTTTCCATGGCAGCTGCACCATTTTCCATTCCCACCAGCAGTGTACAGGGTTTCTGGGTTCTCCACGTCCTTGCCAACACTTGTCTGCTTTTGTTTTTTTCATGGCGGCCATCCTAGCAGATGTGAGGTGATGTCTTATGATTTTGATTTGCATTTCCTTGATGGTTGGTGATGTTGAGCATCTTTTCATGTGCTTGTTGTGCATTTGTATGTCTCTTCTCAGTTTTTCTTTTTTCCTTCTGCTTGTTAGTAATTTTTTCTTTTTCTTTTTCTTTTTTTTTTTTCGGTACGCGGGCCTCTCACTGCTGTGGCCTCTCCCATTGCAGAGCACAGGCTCCCAACGCGCAGGCTCAGCGGTCATGGCTTACGGGCCCAGCCGCTCCGCGGCATATGGGATCTTCCCGGACCAGGGCACGAACCCGTGTCCCCTGCATCGGCAGGCGGACTCTCAACCACTGTGCCACCAGGGAAGCCCCTAATATATTTTTTTTAAGTTTTATTCGTCATATTCAAGCTCTAATAAATACACCTAGAATTTACTTTGTACATGGGTTGCAATGGGACTGTTGTGAGGGTAAAATCTAAAGCACTTAATATATCAACACAGAAAAGAAACCCTCCCCCCCAAAAAAAATTTCATCACTACTATCATTTAATAATTGTTTATCGGATTCTTATAGCTCCTAACAGAGGATGATGTCAAAGTTGACTGGAAGGAGCATTGGATTGGGGGCCAGAAGACTTCAGATTATAGCCCTCACCACGCCACTAATTAGCCATGTATCTTTGAGTGGTTGGTCCATTTCCCTGGGTCTTGGTTGACATACCTATGATGGTGAACTAACCCAGATGATCCCTTCAGCTTAAAATTATATAACAGTAATATAAACTATGTTTTTTATCATAATATGTATTGTGTGATTCATTTATTTATACCCTGCCTAGTTCCCAAAAGGAGGTAAGGAAGATACATATTCTTATGTAAGGAGCAACTTTTTAAGTATAACACCAAACACAGAAAAAATAGTGAAAAGGAACTTTGATTATATAAAATTAAGAAAGACTCAGACAAAAAGCACTTACAAAAGAAAATGTTTGGTTGCAAAGGAATTTTGTAAAGGAGTTAAAATTCAAAAGGAATGGCTTATGAGTTTTTAAAATAACAGTGAGTATATAGTTTTTTTCATAGTGGAAATAGTTTTTCCACATGGTGTCTGCAAAGACTGTTGCATACTTCAGACATTAACATTTCTGAAGAAAAGGATAAAAAGCCATTTTTGTTAGGAAATCAGTTCCTTAAGAAAAATTAAGTTTCCATGTATTTTGAAGACTAGAACTAGACAGCATGATTTGTGTTTGTTTATTTGAGAGGGATGCTGACTGGGGATGGGATGGGCACATATTTGTAATGATAGCAGGACAAAATGTCAGTTTTCCTGTCTCAAAACTTGAAAAAATAAGCAAAGGTTAAAGGGGAAATACACTTTGGGGACTTCCCTGGTGGTCCAGTGGTTTAGACTCAGCACTTCCACTGCAGGGAGCATTGGTTTGATCCCTGGTTGGGGAACTAAGATCCCGCATGCCACGGCGTGGCCCAAAAAAAGGGGGGGGTGAGGAATATACTTTGGATAGCAATAACTGCAACATATGACAAAGATGTTAAAATCTTTAATGCATAAAAAGCTCTTACAGATCTGTAAGGAAAGATGAATATACTGGCTAGTAAAATGGAGAAAGGACACAAACCAGTACTTGCGAATGAAAAAGTAAAAATGACCAGTAAACATGAAAATAATATTGGCTTTACTGGGTATTCAAATTAAAATTAAGGAACAAAATAATTTTGTTTTTCCGTATTAGCAAAAAAATCTTAACGGTAAAATTCACTTCATGGTTGTATTTTAAATTGCTACAACCCTTGAAGAACAATTTGTATGCCTTTAAGCCAACAATTTTATTTGTAGCAAGAATACCAGGAACAAACCTATAATCCAACAAAATCTCATAGTGGAACCAAGGGGCATCTCACCAAACAAAAGAAAAGATAGAGTTATGAAAAGATACTGAGGAATGGTAGAGTTTAGGTGAAATTTAAATGAAGAGTAAGGCTCAAAGCAAAGCAGGACTGTGAAAGGGTCAGTATCATATGTGTACGGCATGGTAGACAAAGGGTCCTATTTACTTGAAAACAATGAAGATAGAGTGTGGAGTGTTGTGTCCAACCCCTTATCCAAACTCTGAATCTGGAATGTAAATCAAGGCTGCTTATTTGTGTTAAAACTGACTTAGATCCTCTAGGCAGGGGTGGGTGTTTCATTCTTAGTGCTATAATTTCCTTTGTCCAAGGATTCTGATGGTCTCTGAATTTAGAAAACAGAGTGTCTCAGTAAGAAAGTAGTAGTGGCTCAAAGAAATAGATTGTTATGGCACTTTACAGCTGCATCTTGTCCTTCGGAGAAATCCTGTTTTCCATTAACTTTATATCTGGCTATATCTGAATCTGTTATTCTAGCCTGATGAATAGATACACAGATTTTTACTTTCTCAGAATTTATCTTAAGGAAAAGCTAAGCTATATCTATAAGAATGTTTTTCATAGCATTGTTTATAATCATGAAAAAATTGGAAGTAAACTGTTGCATGTAAAAATATGTAGAAGAAGAGTTCTTAACCTGAAACTTGTGAATCCTCTGAAATTATATGTAAAATGTTATGTTTGTGTAGTTATATTTTCCTAGAGAGGAAATCTATAGCTGTAATGAGCTTCTCAACTCAAAAGGCAAAATATTTGGCTATTAGTCATTGTTTTTTTTTTTAAGGATTTTTGATTTTATTCTTTTTTTCTTTTTGGCTGCGTTGGGTCTTCGTTGCAGTGTGCGGGCTTCTCATTGTGGTGGTTTCTCTTGTTGCGGAGCACGGGCTCTAGGCTCGCGGGCTTCAGTAGTTGTGGCGCATGGGCTCAGTAGTTGTGGCTCGCGGGCTCCAGAGCACAGGCTCAGTAGTTGTGGCACACGGGCTTAATTGCTTTGCAGGACATGGGATCTTCCTGGACCAGGGATCAAACCCGTGTCCCCTGCGTTGGCAGGCAGATTCTTAACCACTGCGCCACCAGGGAAGTCCTGGCTATTGGTCTTAACTCTGTTGTTAATCACTGTGTAACTTTAATCCAATGCTGTCCAATTTACCGTGGTTATGGAAATGTTCTGTTACTTTGCTGTCCAGTATGGCAATCAGTAGTCATATGTCACTGTTGAGCACTTGAAATGTGGCTAGTGAGGAACAGCATTTTTTAGTTTAATTATTTTAAATATAAATAGCCACATGTGGCTAGTAATTACCATATTTACATGATCTTCAAGTCACTTTTTCTTTTGGTCACCTCAGTTCTAAAGTGAAAGGAGTTTTGTATGTGAATAAATCTTAGGAATCATCTAGTCTTGGTTTTTTGCTTTAAGTTGGAGGAAATAGCCCTTGTGAGATAAAGTATGTTTACCTAGTTTTAAAATTCTGACCATCTGTATATGAATTTCAGTAATAATAATAATAATATAATCTTTAATAACAACAGTAGTATACTTCTCACACTTAGTATTATTTCTGGAACACAGATTTTGTTCAGTTTACCTTGTCATATGATTTGTATAATCGGGTTGGCCTGTGGGCCAATCCAGCTCACTGCCAGTTTGTGTATAGCACGTGACCTAGGAGTGGTTTTTACATTTATAAATGGTTGAAAAAAGAACCAGAAGGATAAAATTATTTGGAAATTACATGAAATTCAAATCACAGTGTCTATAAATAAAGTTATATTGGAACACAGCTACTTTTCATTCACTTATATTGTCTGTGGCTGATTTTGCACTACAATGGCAGAGTTGAGTAGTTACGACAGAGATTGTACAGTCTACAAAGCCCATTACAAAAATATTTGTTGCTGCCTGGTATAGGTGATCTTTGAAAATGAAGAACAACTTAGAATTAGATACTGATTTACAAAACTCTGTTTTACCAAAGAAATTGAGGTTAACAGGACTGAGGTGGTCTAATCCAAGTCCCACAGCCCCAGAGTAGCAGAGAGCAGTTTCACATTCAGCCCTTTTTTACTTCAGAGGCAATTTTCCTAACCCATATGCCAGGACAGGCTGTAATGTGATTGTTGTATGTATTTTAGATTTGATGAGTTTGACGAAGCAATTGATGAAGCTATAGAAGATGATATTAAAGAGGCTGATGGAGGAGGTATGTGTTTATCATTCTCTCTTTTTCATCTAACTCGGCCAATATGTTAACTAAAATGCCCTGATTAGAAGCAGTGAGCAAGCATATTTTCTTATTCTCCTCAGTATGTATCACGATCACTACTGATGTTAACTGTCTGAGACTGAAAATAATCTCTGGACACGGTGTCAATGTATAGACTCAGAGCTTCTAATTATGTTAAAAGTAGTATTATTTTGTAATCTGATATGAAACATAAATGTTCCTCCCTAGGTTAAATGTTCTTCCCTAGATTAAAAAATTTTCTTCTGCTTCCAAACAGAAAACTTTGCAGTTGTCTTTCCATTTTTAGATCACTGCTGCTACAAAGTCACAAAAATTGTGGATAATCAGAATCTAAATGATTGCTTTAAATTAAAAATCAATTTATTAATTTCATAGTCTTCAATGGGTGACATTAAAATAGAAGAATTTGAAGATAATTTAATTAAAGAGCTATGTAGGAAATCACCAGTGCTCCAGTGTTATTATGAAAGCTCTAGAAAGGATTAATAATAAGTAGGCTGTTTGTAGTAAAACTGAAGAAGTCACTAGCTTTTCCAGACATGTGTGCCTTATGTATATCTTTGCTGCTAAATTCTCACTTTCTCTGCCCTGCAAACACAGTTTAAAAAAAAAATTTAAAAATGGATTGGCCTCTTTCTAAAGCCACATCCAAAAGACAGCTTTCAAGAAGAGATTCTTTTTTTTTTTTTAATTTATTTTTTACTTTTTGCTGTGTTGGGTCTTCATTTCTGTGCGAGGGCTTTCTCTAGTTGTGGCAAGGGGGGCCACTCTTCATTGCGGTGCGCGGGCCTCTCACTATTGCGGCCTCTCTTGTTGCGGAGCACAGGCTCCAGACGCACAGGCTCAGTAGTTGTGGCTCACGGACCTAGTTGCTCTGTGGCATGTGGGATCTTCCCAGACCAGGGCTCGAACTCGTGTCCCCTGCATTAGCAGACAGATTCTCAACCACTGCACCACCAGGTAAGCCCCAAGAAGAGATTCTTGAGTGACTGCTGATAGGTATGAGGTTTCTTTTTGGGGTGATAAAAATGCTCTGGAATTAGTGGTGATGGTTGCACAACTTCGTGACTATACTAAAAACCTATGAATTATACACTTTAAAAGGGTGAATATTATGGTACATGAATCATACCAAAATTTTTGAAGAAGCACGTTCTCTACATAGTAAACTTCTATTTAGTAGGATAAACAAAAGAGAGCTCAGTCAGCTAAAGTTGTGAGAAAATTGCATATCTGTAGGAAGAAAATAAATCGAATGAAAATCTGCTAAGGACAATCTGTAGATATTAAAGGGAAGCTTTTAATAAACATATACTTGTCTCTCTCTCACCTGCCCTACACCCTTCCCCCTGGACTCAGGAGTTGGCCGAGGAAAAGATATCTCCACTATCACTGGCCACCGTGGAAAAGATATCTCTACTATTTTGGATGAAGAAAGAAAAGAAAATAAACGACCCCAGAGGGCAGCTGCTGCTCGCCGGAAGAAACGCCGGCGACTAAATGATCTGGACAGTGACAGCAACCTGGATGAAGAAGAGAGTGAGGATGAATTCAAGATCAGTGATGGGTGCGTGGTCTGTCAGTAGATCCCATTCTCTGCGTCCAGGCTTGAACAGGCCTACCAGATAAGCTCGGCCCTGCTCTGATGGAGCTTTTGTCCTTCATGCACATAGACAATCTGTTTTCAGGATACTTGAAACAAATTCAGCGATGCTGATTTTGGTTCTTTCTAGATTAAAACGAAGTTTTATGGGTTGTTTGTTTTTTGGGGGTGGCCCACACGATGCAGCATGTGGGATCTTAGTTCCCCAACTAGGGATCGAACCTGTGCCCCCTGCATTGGGTGTGCCGAGTCTTAACCACTGGACCAGGGAAGGGAAGTCCCTATGCTTGTTGGTTTAATATTCAACATTGTATTTAAATTTCATGAACAGCAGTTAGCATTCATTTGTGGTGTACCTCTGTGCCACCTTCTGCCACCATGACCATGAGAGGTTCCCAGTCAAATGTGAGAAGTGGACAGGTATGAGTATTTAGAAACTATTCTCTGGTGACCCATAGGGGTTTGGGTTGGGGCAAGTAATTCAGTATGGAAGATCAGGAAAGGCTTCCCTGCAGAACAGGTATGGAAAGAATACCACAGAGTTTCTCCTCTCATTGTTTAGTGGAGGAAACAAACATATAAACCACAAAAAAGTCATTCTGCATGATTGCTACTAAAACATAAATCAGGGTACAGAGAAGGGCCAGATCAGTCCAGGGAGGTCAAGGAAAGCCTCAGAGTAGAAATAAAGCTTTATCTGAAATGTGAAGAATGAATTGGGCAGATTGATGAATTTGAGATTAGAAGCAGTGAAGGAAAGAAAGTATTCTAAGCAGAGAAATCCTGTCCAGGGCAGCCAGGCATAAAACGTCATAGAATATTTAGGAAACTGCTGGTGTGTCAGGATAAAAAGAATTGAGGAAGCAGCAGAAAGTGCCCTGCTGGAAATGTGGCCAAGACATAAAAAGGAACCAGATGATGGAGTATTTTGTTTGTCATGCATAAGAATTTGGACTCTTTCCTGAAGATGATGAAAACCCACTGAATGGTTTTAAATACCAGACTAATATGAGGTTTATGTTTTAGAAAGATTCATCCTGGCATTCGTTCGGAGGATTTACTGAGGGGAAATGAGTGTAGAGATTAAAGAGACTTTGGGGAATTGCTGTAGTAGTTTAGATGGGATATGAGAGCCTGAACTGAGAAGAGGTATCAGGTTTGAGATATTATCTTTATGAGATAGACTCGGGAGGAATTAGTCATTGATTAGATGTGAGAAATGAAAAGGGAGAAAGAAATTAGGATAAATACCATGTTTCTGCTTTGAATTACTGGATGGGTGACAGTACCAAATACCAGGCTAGGGAACAGAAGAGAGGAGTAGGTTAGGAAATAATGAGGTCACTTTTGGGCATGTTGAATTTGAGGTATGTGGAGGACTTCCCAAGAGGCCAAAGCAATTTACGTACAAAAATCAGCATCCATTCATGTTCATAACTCCTTCAAAAAAAAGGAGAGGGGGCAAAACATCTCTTCATTTTATAAACAGGGAAACTGATACAGTTAACTGGATATTTTACATTAAACGTTACTTAATAATTCACTGGACTTGTTAGAATTTGAACTCAGAACTCAAAAACGGGTTCACGGTTTTAAGTGTACCATCATAATTCATTTGGTTTCTCTTGGACAGATCTCAAGATGAGTTTGTAGTATCTGATGAGAACCCAGATGAAAGTGAAGAAGACCCACCATCTAATGACGACAGCGACACTGATTTCTGTAGCCGAAGACTAAGGCGACATCCCTCCCGGCCAATGAGGCAAAGCAGGCGTTTGCGGAGAAAGACTCCAAAGAAAAAGTACTCCGATGATGATGAAGAGGAGGAATCTGAGGAGAACAGTAGAGACTCTGGTAAAAATAATTTGTATCCACATCTCACCAAGTCAGTAAATTCTTATGACTTCTGGAATTAAGATTTCTTAAAATAAAATTCCATTCAATTGTAATATAAGCTTTCTGATGAAACTTTGAGTTCTATTCTTATGATTCACCAGTAATTAAATCTTTCACATAAAGCACATCTGAGAAGATAGATACAGATGGATATGTTAACTTCATGCCAGACTCATTTAGGATTGTGTTGAATCCTTTTGGTGCCAAGTGTTTCCATGCCTAGACTTTACCTTCATAGTGTTTCTTGGGAATCATTCTTAATAATCTGAGAACATTTTTCTCAGATGTCCAGCTATTAGAGAAAGATCACCAATTATCTCTAACATTTAGATCATGATCAGTGATTATGATTGTTTTTATAAATTATCAGTGGTTGATGTTATTATAGCTTATGCTTATCTCTATTAACTAAATAAATAGTGAGAGGCACAGCAGGTAAAAAAACAGATAGGAGTGCTTTATGGGATTGGCAGATAGGTAGCTGTCGTCTTACTGAGGAAGTGCCACAGACAGGAGACAGGGTTATATCCCCAACTTGGGCCAGGCTTGTGGAGTTCTACATAACTACAGTATAATATCAGAATCAGGAATTTTATTGATAAAATACTATTATCTAATCAACAGTATACATTCAAATTTTATCAGGTGTCCCAATGTTGTCCTTTATATAAACATCTTTTCCTGGTCAAGTATATAGTTCAGGATTACATATTGCATTTATTCATGTCTCTTTAGTCTCCTTTAATCTGTAATATTCCTCAAACTCTGTTGACTGTAGCATTTTTGAAAAATACACACTAGTTATTTTGTAAAACATACCTCATTTGGGTTTTTGTATCCTCGTGATTAGATTCTAGTTATACATTTTTGGCAGAGTTAATGTATGTCCTCCAGGTCTATTATTTTCCCTTTGTAATTAATAAATAATTCATAGGAAGATATTCTGAGACTGTAAATATCCTGTTCCTTATCAGATGTTTCACCCACTAGCTTTAGCATTTATTCATGAGTTTTCTAACTCCTTCCTTCCTTTTATATTTAATACTTGGTGTTCTGTAAGGAAGAGCTTTCTCTTCTCCCCTATATATTTATTTCTTTGTATCAGTGTGGACTTACAGATTCTTATTTCAGTCGGTGGATATGATATGTTACCATCACTATTTTGATACACTTTGCCCTAGATTTGGCCAGTGGGGACCCCTTTAAACTACTGGCTAGCTGTTTTGAAATATTTGAAATCCATTAGAAAACAAAGCTAGGTATGATGATTCAGTGGAATTTGTTAGCATTCCTGAAAAACTGCTCTGACACAATGCCATAGTGTGACTTTGGTTTATTGATCAGAGGTGACATGACAAGAATAGTGCTATTTAGCAGTGCTTTGAAAGTTAAAGTAGTCCCATGAGCTGTATTTAGCAGATTTTAATTCCGCATGGAAAAAAGGCAAAAATATAACTCCAGTTCTGTACTTATTTGAAACAGGCTCATCAGTTTTTTGTGGTTAGAAAGTTTAACCTCTGCAGTACATTGTGAAGCTATGACTGTAGCCATACAGCTACATATATATAGAAATAGCAGATTATCATGAGGCAAAATAGTAACTATCCACCAAGAAGAGCAGTTGTGGCAGCCATGCAGCTCACTGGGTAGCTCTAGGTTGTATGAGATAAGGATTATGTAAAAAGGGTTTTTTTGTTTTTGTTTTTGGTTTTTTTTGGCCGCACCGCAGGATATCAGTTCCGCCACCAGGGATTGAACCCAGGCCCTTGGCAGTGAGAGTGCGGAGTCCTAACCACTGAACCGCCAGGGAATTCCCTGTAAAACATTTTTTAATCTTGAGGATTGACTGCTAATAGGATACATTTGTGAGGTTTGGCATTAAAGCCCCCCCAGATGTACTCATATTATTAAGAAGAAAATGAGAGACATGAAAGTTACTGTTCATTTAAAAGTTATGACTGAACTCTGCCTAATAGCTTTATATTTTTATAACCTAAGCTAACTACTTTTCTATTTAGTGGAATTAAAATTTGTACTTGATGGGACTTCCCTGCTGGTCCAGTGGTTAAGACTCTGCACTTCCAATGCAGGAGTCCCGGGTTCAATCCCTGGGCAGGGAATTAAGATCCCACGTGCTGCATGGCACGGCCAGAAATAAATTTTTTTTAAAAAAATGTGCTTGATTTCTTTTTCCTTTCTCTCTCTTTTTTTTTTTTTTTTTTTTTTAACAGAAAGTGATTTTAGTGATGGTTTTAGTGATGATTTTGTAGAAACTCGTCGAAGGCGGTCAAGGAGGAACCAGAAAAGACAAATTAACTACAAAGAAGATTCAGAAAGTGATGGTTCCCAGAAGAGTTTACGACGTGGTAAAGAAATCAGACGAGTTCACAAGCGTAGGCTTTCCAGCTCAGAGAGTGAAGGTAAGGAATAGCTCTCCAGTTTACAGAAGTTTGGACAAGGCAGCAGTACAAATTATAAAGTGAACTCAGGATGATGATTCTGTACCATTTCTTAGAAATTTAATATAACCCGTAATATCTGTGAGACAAAACCCATTATTTTATGCCTGGTCAACTTATAGTTTAAATAACTGATACTTGATAAGATACTAACTTTTAAGGTCTTCATTGTAATAATTAAATTCTTCATTGAAACTAGAAGAGTATCAGAAAATTATGATCTGAACAAGATTTCTTCTGCTCCCTTATTATTTATGGCCCTCATTTTGAAATAACCTTCTATGTCCTGAATACCTGAACAGTTCCAAACCAAGGGTGCCTACTGTCTCTCTCCACCATAACCGTGAGCTTTAGTTGGTAAACTTTTATTTCTTAATAGCTTTAGCTGTGTCCCATACCAGAAGTACAGGAAAAGATCTAAAATATGAACTTGTGATATCCGTTTAGTCTTTGTAGTTATTCCAGAGTTCTTCCCAAGTTCATTTTAAATGAATCTAACCCTTACCTTCCCCCATTTCTTTTTTATATATTTAATTCTCCATTGTTTATGGTCTGTTTTGAAGATTATTTGCTTTCATAGATCCTTGTCATTTAAGTTTGAGCCCAAGCCAGGAGAGCATGGGAAAAAAATGTTTGGATATGGGAGATTAAAGGAGGGAAGTAAACATCTGGGTGAATGTATATTTATCTTCATGTGTCATTAAAGACAGATATAAATTCATTAATTCAACTATTAAAAATAAATACTTACTGAACTAGTCACTGTCCTCAGCACTGGGAATAGAAGAGTGAAAAGAATAACCAAAAACGTATAACTCTGTCATGTAACTCTTACTTTAGTTGGGGGGAGAGAGACAATAAACATGATAAATGAGCAGAATATATGATATATTAGGTGGAGATAAATGCTACGGAGAAAAGTAAAGGAGAAAAGGAGCGTAGGTGAAATTTCAGATAGGGTACCAAAGGAATGCCTCACTCAGAAGACAACATTTGAGTAAAGACCTGAAAAAAATGTTGATACCCACATGTGATTAGTGGATACCATATTAGATGGTACAGTAAACCATTGTATAGACTTTGGAATTTATTCTGTGTGAGATGAGAAATAATTGGAGGATTTTGAGCAGAGGAGTGATATGATCTGACTTACATTTTAATTTGCTATGGTATCTGTATTATGAGTACATTGAAGGGGACAGGGAGGAAATCTAGGCATCTAGTTGGGAAGTAGACCCATAGGATTTACTACTGGGTTAGATGGGAGAAAGAAAGGAATCACGGATGACTGAGCGATTGGAAGAATAGAGTTGCCAATAACTAAGATGGTGGAGACCAGAATGGTGCAGGTTTGAGGAAGAAGTTTAGGAGCTTGGCTCTGCCTGTTTAGAAATCCAGGCATAGATGTTGAGCAGGCAGTTTGATACATGAGTCTGGAACCTATGGATTGGTTGCCTAAAACAAATGTGAGAGTCATTGGCATATGGATGATATGTAAAGCGATGAGACCAGGTGAGTCAAGTATAAACAAGAGAAGACGTTTAAGGACCACCAAGGACATTGAATAACATGGAATAAGAGTTAGCGCAGTATTTCAGATGTCCTGAATTGGGTGCTTAGTTTCTTTCCTTATCAGTATGTTTACATGACTCCCTAATTTGAGGGCTAGTGGGAAGGAGTTGTTTAGTTTGTGACCAGCCTATCTTCATTTAATTTAAGGATTCTGCTCTTTCCTAAAATCACGGGCAAAGTATACTGTGAATCACATTGGGCATTGTTGTGGGACTGAGAGGAGAGAGAAATAAGGCCAGTTATTGAAGGGAAATAGTTATGTACAAGCAAGTCTTAAAGCAGGACATGGGATGAATATGGGGAGGAAAAGGAGAATTACTTAAATCTGTTAAAGGAGAATTACTTAGCTCTGTTAATGGTTAACTGTGCCAATGGCTTAAATGTGCTGTTTATTCTAGAGAGCTATATATCCAAGAATTCTGAAGATGATGAGCTAGCTAAAGAATCAAAGCGGTCAGTTCGAAAGCGGGGTCGAAGCACAGATGAGTATTCAGAAGCAGATGAGGAGGAAGAGGAAGGTAAACCATCCCGAAAACGGCTACACCGGATCGAGACAGACGAAGAGGAGAGTTGTGACAATGCTCATGGAGATGCAGATCAGCCTGCCCATGACAGCCAGCCCAGGGTTCTGCCCTCAGAACAAGAGAGCACCAAAAAGCCCTATCGGATAGACAGTGATGAGGAAGAGGACTTTGAAAATGTAGGCAAGGTGGGGAGCCCTTTGGACTATAGCTTAGTGGACTTACCTTCCACCAATGGACAGAGTCCTGGCAAAGCCATTGAGAACTTGATTGGCAAGCCAACTGAGAAGCCTCAGACCCCCAAGGACAACAGCACAACCAGTGCAAGCCTGGCCCCCAATGGGACAAGTGGTGGGCAGGAGGCAGGGGCACCAGAAGAGGAGGAAGATGAGCTTTTGAGAGTGACTGACCTTGTTGATTATGTCTGTAACAGTGAACAGTTATAAGACTTTTTTCCATTTTTGTGCTAATTTATTCCACGGTAGCTCTCACACCAGCGGGCCAGTTATTAAAAGCTGTTTTATTTTTCCTAGAAAACTCCACTACAGAATGACTTTTTAGAAGAAAAATTTCAACAGACCTTGAAGTCTTTCTGTGAAGTGACCAGTTTTGAACTTTGAAGATAAATAATTGCTGTAAATTCCTTTTGATTTTCTTTTTCCAAGTTCATGGTCCTTGGTAATTTCAGTCGTGGGAAAAAAATCTTATTGTAACAACAAAGATTTGTATATTTTTGACTTTATATTTCCTGAGCTCTCCTGACTTTGTGAAAAGGGTGGATAAGAATGCATTCCGAATCTGTGAGGGCCCAAAAACAGAATTAGGGGTGGGAGAAAGCACTTGTGCTTTAGCTTTTTCATATTAAATATATATTATATTTAAACATTCATGGCATAGATGATGATTAACAAACTGCTTAAAAGTTCACGTCTGTATTATTGCAGTTTGAGAATTGTAGATAACATCATACATAAGTCATTTAGTAACAGCATTCATGAAATCAGCTTGTTTACTATTGGAGATAACCACACTTAATAAAGAGACTGAAAAAGTACCATCGTAAAAAACTCTAACCTAAGTTTCTCTTATAGCGGAGTTTGTTGTTTAAAAAAAAAAACCATCTGAAAAGCATTTGTACAGTAAAATGTATAATGAAGCTTTGACAACCAGATTGTGCTAGTAAAAAATTTTTTAAACCAGCTTTATGCAGTGGTGATGAGGTGGCCTTTAATATGCTGTCATGGAGAATTATTAGTGAGGTGAGTGTGGTCTTTCATAAGGACCGAGGGGGCTGTAAACTTTGCAGATAGTGTAACTCTTGTCTTCTGGCCACTTAATATTTAAATATCTGAAATATCATTTTAAAGCAAGTACATCTATACATAACATACACGAACAGATGGATGCTAAGCTGACCGCAGTGTTTTAGCACATTTGTAGAAGGGGAAAGGATTTTCAGGTGAATTTTAACTGGTCTATTCTTGCCCTTAGTATCTACTTCAAATTGAAGTCTACAAACAAAGCAGTTCCTTTGGGAGGTTTTTAGTTTGAGTTTTAGTGTGTGTGTGTGTGTGTGTGTGTGTGTGTGTGTGTGTTGGAATTTCCTATCTGCCTGGATATATTAGCAGGGTTTGAATGTAGTTTTGGCCTTTGGCCATTAGACTTCTATTAAAATTCATTAATAGTCACACGACCAATATAGAATTAATTGAAAACCGCCAATGTACTTAATAGGTATGACATCCTTTTCAAACATCTCAACACTTTAAAGAAAGATAAAGCCCTTTGTTTCAAGAAAAAGGGGTTTGTAACTAACTAAATATCTAACATGTAATTGACACTAAAATATGAACTTGTCTTAGTTTCTGTTACAGCTGTAAAATTTCAGGCAGAGCCATAAATAACATTGTACAAAGTGTAGCACTTGTGATTAAACCTTGCCTGTCATATTCTGAAACCTTCAGCCATTACTTCTGTGAATACTTTTGCCCTGGGATTGGGTTTTCTGTTCCAGTGCTGTGTCTGTTGCCGGCAATGGACACACCATATCTGCTGCTGGCCCAAGGAACTTCATTAATTTTTCTTTCCAAATTAAGCATTATATGTGCTAGTCAGTGTGTAGTAAAGCACTTCTCTTTTTTATTATTAAAAAGCTGGCATTAGACTTGCATTATAAATACCTCTCTAGAAACTTTATACTCCTTTTCCTCTCTCCACAGGTGTTGCCCTTAAATCTTATCTTTTGGCCTTGAAAGTTTATAGCTGTTGTTTTTCACTTGTTGGTTCTTGTTTTTTTTTGTTTTGTTTCACTTTAGTTCTGTAGTACCTACCCATTGATATTTTTGCTTTGATTCTAGCAGTGTATATGTATCTGTATAAAAAATAAAAGAATGAAAGCAGCCTAAAAATAGGATGCACCAATAGCATGTGGTTCCAAGCAAGTTGTGATTTTTATTTTGAGACAGTGTTCCACCAGAAGGGAGGGAAGGGCTTACATTCACAGACAGTAAGTAGGGCTATGTAAGGAGCCACATTCACTTACCAAGCCTGCTTTCTGGCTAGGTTTGTTTCATTTATTTGAAAGTCAGTTAAGAATGTTGGCCTTTTTAACTATCTAAAACAGGCAGGCAATAGAAGGATTCCTATTAATGCAAGGTAAGTGGTTAGAATGAGCAGGTGGCCTATCCTGCCCCCAGTCTCCCGCTACCATTTTAGTCCCGCTGGGTAAAGCCACTAAGGTGCAGAAACTCCCATGTACCCTCTCTCTACCTCTGGACACACCAGCTTCTGCTTCAGCCTATTAGTTTTCTTCAGTTAAGCAAATGACAAGAAGAAGTATTAAATGGGTAGATTATTTATTTTACAGGATGCCTAATGTGAAATAAGGAGCTCTTTTTACTCTTCTGCTATAGAGAGCAAAAGGTAATTTTTATCTTAGTAAGGACTGAGTATTCTATTTAGCAAATGTCCCACTGACATTGATACCATTTTTGCTGCCTGTTATTTACCAAACTTGAATTCAGTGTTTGTGAACTTGATAGTGTTTCCCTTTGCATTCCCTTCACATTCTGATTAAACCAGTTAACTATGCTTCATCTACAAAGAGTGCAATCTAAGCACCTGATAGTTACAAATTGCTATCATGCAGGTAGGTTAGTTATGGCTGATTAAACGTTGAACAGTTCAAAAACAATTCTGCTGCTTGGTGTTTAGATTCAGTCCCTCAAAGAGTCTGTGGTTGCTGAAATACTAACTCTGAACATGCTTTGAAGAAGTTAAAAAAGAACAAAATGTAGGAAAAAGTGAATTTTCTATTTCCAAAGACATAATTCAGTCATTAGGAACGGGACAGAGTATAGGAAAGCAGCAATTCATCTAGAGTTTAGAACATTTTGGATCCTTGTAATTAGAGTACTAACCATGGATTTAGGCTCCCAATAGCTGCCATGTAATAGAGTCCTTTAATACTTTAAGCCCCCTTTTTGGAAATACAAATTGGACTCCCAGTATCAAACTCCACAGTCTATAGCAAATATATTAAGGGGAGATGTAGTTTAGTACTCAGAATATTTAGTTTGCAGTTTCTGTAAAGGTTTGAAAACTAGACAAATTTTCACAAAGCAGAAACTTTGAATTAAAATATGTGAAAAGAACTGAGACTGAAAATAACATGTTTTGGTTTTGTAGACTTGTGCTGATGAAATAGTGTTTCGTGTAAACATTTTCTGTTGTTGGCACATTACTAGAGAATGACGGCAGCGACATTCTCAAGAATATACCTGATTTATTGAGGTCAGGTTTCCTTGGCACATCTTTTTCCAGTTGGTCAAGGTTGCAGATTCCAAGAATTAAAAGGAGTTTCATTTAGAATAAATTCATGTCTACTGATAATTTTTTTTAAATGATCTACCAAAGAATCAAGGACTTCAAATGCTAAAGAAGTTGTTGAAAAAAAGATTTTTAAATAAATTAACAGGACATTACAAACTCCAGTTTTTACTTTTTGATTGATAGAACCCATCCCATAATATGCATTTGGGCAAAGAACATATATTAAGAAAAATGTAGGTGTTTACTGTTATTTAGAGTTTAAAAGTTGGGGAAATGTTAGCTATTTTTAAGTGGGACTGATGGAATTTCCTCTGTCACAAGGAATGCCTTTTTAGCTTATGTTTGTGAATTGAAAGGAACCTAATGAATTTACAAGTTTAATATTCAGAAAAAGTTGTGAACTGCCCTTCACCAACACAGTGGAACAAACAGGTCCCTGATTCATGGCATTGCCTCACAGTGATAGGACAAGTATTCAAAGACCCAGATCTTTTTTTAAATGGAATAAACATATATATGTATGTGTGTATATATATATATAAATTAATATGTATATACATATCTTAGATGTTAGAAGAAATAAAAATGAACCCTTTGAAATTATTTGACACTATAAAAAATAAGACATAATTGTAACTGATGTGAAATTATGAACATCATTTAATTACACAAAGCCTAGAGAAAAATAGTGAAGTTCCTCTTCTTGGTTTAACATCCTGGTTCTCCCAAGAAGCAAGAATGCCAAGACTGCATACCTTCTGTATCTACCTAGTCCTCTGCTTAATATCTGTTATTAAACTTTCTTAGAATAAATTCCATTCCTATTTTATCCACCATTCCCAGTTTGTACCTGTAAACCTACCTTGGAAGTGGCAAGCTAACTGCTGATTTACTTCATTGTTTTTATACCAATCCTGAAAGACAAGACCCTTTGCTATCAATGTATTTAAACTGAGTTATTTTGTTATGTGTATACTTAATAATTTGTTTTCAAAATATTTCACTCTTAAATTATCATTAACATTTTGAGTGCCAAGAATTGCTAAGTAACTATGTAACATATATTGAAGATTGTCATTCTCCAGCAAGCAAGCAGTCATTAATAAGCAAAAATGTAGTGCTCTTGGTATATAGCTACTCTAGATGGTACACTCGACACTTTTTAAAAATTCATATAAACCCTCTCAGAAATTGATTAGGATATGATTCCATTAGTGAATTTTTTCATTTTTGTCATGTAAGCTCAATTTTTTTTCATTTTATGTTTATACCATTTTGCTCTGGGAAATGCTGCAAACCCAATTCTGACACATTGTAGTGATTTCAGTTAAAGATTTTTATTTTAATAACTAAGATGTCTATCCTATGCATAAGTTATATGAGAGGGCATAACAAATTATTGGACAAGTAGAAATTTATTAATTAAGCTCCTTAGACATTTTGAATGAGAAAAAACATTTTTAAAGGAACTACATTTGTGTTTTTTGCCAAACCGGTACAAGCTAGAAAATGCACTAGGGACTGAGTGACCTGCCTTGTTCATTTTGCCACTGGATGATGTAAGTTAAGAATGGAATTGTTAACCCTAACTATATATTTTCTTGACTTTCATCAGTTTCTAAAGAAATCTAATTCAAGTGTTTGGGATTTTGTTTGACATGTATTTATTGAGTTCTGTTCTTAGACCAGGAGCTAGCTGCATGTCGTGCTTATGAATGGCCCAGAACACAATCATTGGGAAACTTAATGGCTCAAGACCTTCTGAATCATTTAACTTATTTTGTATGTTGCAAAAAAAAAAAAAAGTTTATTTTGCTTGAGAGTCACATTTTTTTATAAATGTACAGCTTTTAAGGGAGGGGAGGTGGAAAAATACCCTAAAATAGGATGTAGATTTTTACAATTGTGTTTATGCTAGAACATCTACAGGTGCATTATGTAATTAAACCTAAAATTGTTTAAAAATTTGTGCCATGGTCTTTTTCATTATCCTGCCCTTTAGCAGAGTTGGTGCACATCAGTACTGCTATATGGACAAGCCTTGAAATTAGGCTAATAACCCTGTCTCCAAAGCTTTAAGATCATTGCATGAAAATTACACACACACACATACGCACATATACATACATGTAGACATATACACAGATCTAGTTTATATTAGTGTAAGTTTTCAATTTAAGAACAGCTATAATGGCCCAAATTTGGCAGTTAGCAGCATATTCTTTAAGTGCGTGATTTTCGTGATGCCTAACTAGGGTATTCTCAATGTTGGTCTGATGTTTTGTTCTCGTATCACAGTAGTCTTGATAATGGTATCTGAATTATAGCTTGCCCAAACATGCCAGGAGGTTTTGTATACACCTTGAAAGGATGTGTCCTGTGCTGGGATGGGGGGGTTGGGAGTGGAACAGAGCTTGGTTTCTTTTCAATCTGTAAAAGAAGGAGAAACTAGAATTGTTTGATTTGGTTCTTGTAGACTCAATTCAGTAGACTTAATTCCACAGGAATATTTGTCTGCTGGAGGCATGGCAGGAAGGGATATCAGGTTCAAATTCCAATTCCCTTCTTACTTGATAAAAAGTATTTTGAAATCTTGTAAATCTGCTGATTCTAGCAGCCTTATATGGCACATTTTACCATAAGTTATATTGACACCTTTGTTTAAGTGCCATTACTTTTTGCCATCTGATAATTTACCATTCTAATTTCTCACCTTTGTAGCGCAAGTGTATTCTTGTAAAGAATTAAATCCATAAACTTCTACCTAAGTTACCTGTATCTATTGTCAGTTAATGTAGGATGTCAGTTTCTTTGCTCTCCTCATCCATTCAGAAATGAAGCCTGGGAATCATTTATTTCCAGGCAAAGAATACAAATTCCAGATAAGAATTTGTAGATGGCTTATGTTAGATTTTCATTTTAATTTTAAAGTAGTAGCTAGGATCCAGGGAGTGTTTAATCAGAATGCCTCTTGGATTTTCAGACGTGCTTATATGAAATGCTTTATTTTCCTATGCATAAAAAATTATTCCTGGAATAGGTTCTCAGAATGCTTTATTTTGTTTCTAGGAGATGAGAGCTAAAGCAGAAACTCCAAGATTAGCATAAAACTCTTGAGGTAATAAGCAATGTGCTATTAGTTAAACAGGAGAAGCTGGCATGCTCTCTGCCACGTATGACATACTGCATGTATCGGGGGGGGAAGAGATTTGAAAACTGGAAATGTGATTCCAATAATGCACAAAGTAAATTTTGTGCATAGAAAATATAGGAATTCCTGGTAGCTTAAAGCTTCAGGGGTTAACTGCAGTGTATGAACACCTAGTGTGTTAGAATTGCAGTGCATAGTTGTTTAAATACAATATTCCTTGTTAGTGACAACCAGAATACATTGTGGCTCATGCCAATATTTTTGTTAATGAAATGTTCAGTGTCTCACTATAGTCTGATCAAAACTCTTGGTGTTTTAAGATAGGCCCAAAGCTATTTGATGGCTATTGGCCTAATTGTGTAAATTTTCTTTCAAAATGTTTTATTATAATACTTCTGTCATTTCTTTCACGTAATATATGTCAATTGTGATAATAAAAAAATTAAATAATTTGATGTATTTAGCATGATGTGTTTGCAAACTTAGTTTATTTTAAACTTTGTAGCACATAGAAAGTTAAGAATTTTCAATAACAGTTGATGAAGGTTGAAAATTTTTATCACCTCAGGAATAGATGAATTGTTCCCTTACTATCTAGAAAGTAAATTTGCAAGTGCATCAATTTCCCCCAAATAATGTTTAAGGCTATTTGCCAAGGATGTGAATTATAGATATTAGAAAGCTTTCTTGATTTCTATCTTTAGCCTCTGGAGAACAGACACATTAAAGAGGCCTTGGACTTGTTCTGTGTGGCCCTGTGGGAGCCACAGAACTAGGCCAGAGGGCAGAAGCCATAGGCAAAAGCTTTCTATTTATTCTATGGAAATTCTTTTTTACAGAGTTCTCTAATAACTTGGATGTGAACTGTCACCAATAGGGGATGTTTGGGTTTAGGTTGAACTGCCATTTGGCAGGACTGTAATAGATCAACACATTTAAAAAGGGGTTAAAAAAAATAAAAATAAATAAAAAGGAGTTAGATATTTAAGGGGCCCTTCCAATCCTGAGTATAATTCTCATCTACAAATGTTGATTTGATAGATTTTCCTTACTCTTGGAATACAGTAGGATGCACAACGAACTCATTTTTTTTCCCCAACAAGCTAGTGGAGTTCATTATTTGCAATTCTGATTTTAAATATTGATAAACTATTTAGGTAAAGAACTTTTTGGATCAGAATTTCACTTAGTGGAGTGAAAGCTGATGTATGCTGGCAAGAAATGACCAGCTACAGTGCTTCTTAGTGATTTATTTGAAATGTTCACTTAAACTGAATTGGTCAAATACGAGTGAGATGCTGTGTTGGAGGCTAAGGGTGACAGCGCTGTGGCAGCCTTGAGAGAGCTCTTTTCTGGAGCTGACAGTGGGGTCCAGAACATGACTGTCGACCCACATCCCTTTCAGGTTATGAGACCAGAGAATGTAAAAGAGTTCTTTTCTTTTAAAAACTGAGAATTGGTCTACTATACTGTGATCATTTAGTAGCGGTAGAATTATAAAAAGTAATGAAAACTTTCTAGTGAAACTAAATTAAATGTTGGGTGAGATGAATGCTTGTGTGTCATTTTGATTCTTCAGTCACTTCACATAAGTTCTTTAAGGTCCTAAAAGTCTAAAATGAAAAAAAAAACACTCTAAGGAAATGTGAATTCATATTTGCAACATTAGTTTTACACATAAAGTCATCCCCAAAGCAAAGTCAACTAGGAACTTACTAGTTCATGGTATAGGTCACGTATAGCTTCCTTATTGTTCCTCTTTGCCCATTTCAGAGCCACCTTATCCACACTCGAGCACCCGTCCTTCTCTCCAGTCTCCAAGGAACAGATGTCACCTCTGTTTTTGCCACATCCCCTCTGCCTGTGTCCTTGATCTGGCCCCTTCCCTCTTGCCTGCTTTGGGACTTCCCATCTCATTGATTTCTCTCTGACCTCCATCCCTCTATATTCACTTTCTCGATACAAAACTCTCCCTTATCATGGAAAACAAGTGTCATCCTGTCTCCCATCCAATCTGTTTCCTACTTGACTACCAGTCTTTAAAATAAATAGGTTATAGAAATGTTAAACTATATTTGAAAACTCTCACTGAAATGTCAGAAATTCCAAAGAGAAACTCTAGGACCCTAGCAGGCTTCTCAAGAACATACCTGAACTCCATCATGAGGAACAATTGTTATAGAAAGCTGAAATTTACAATATGGGAGAGGGTCCTCCCTTTTCCCTGCACTTGTTTCATGTTTTTCTTTTTGAAATGTCCCATTTTCTTTTCTCTTTGGCATTATTGCTTGCTAGTGGGATGCCAGTAATTGCATCTTTTTTTTTTTTTTAAGGATGAATTTTGAGGTTAAGTAGGGCTTACCAACATCAAAGAGAAGCAAGCTGACTCAATTCTAGAAAATCAGAAAGTTGGCTTCAGATTCAGACTGATTGAGAAGGCAAGGCTGAAATTTTACTGGGAGGTACTACACGCAGAATCAGGACACTGCCAAAGAGGCAAGGATGAAAGGCAGGGACCCACAACCAGAGAAGGCACATTGGAAGGGGAGAGAAGGCTAGGAAGCAGCCTTCAGGATGACTGTCCTCTCCATGACACAGCCACTTTTAATAGTCTGGATGTGCTTATGCAATGGTTTCCAAAATAAATGTTGTTGTCAATTTTATTTTTAAATCTTTCTTCTTAGTTTTTAAAATTGAGATATAATTCACATGCCATAAAGTTCACCATTTTAAAGTGTACAATTCAGTGGTCTTTACTGTATTCACAAGGTTGTTGTCACCCCCCAAAATAACCCCATATCATTAGCAGTCACTCACCATCCCTCCCCCCCGAGTCCCTGGCAACCAGTAATCTACTTTCTGTCTGTAAGGATTTGCCTATTCTGGACATTTGATATAAATGGAATTATACAATATGTGGCCTTTTGTGTCTAACTTCTTTTATTTAGCATGTTTTCATGATTTCACCTATATTTTAGCATGAATCAGCACTTCATTCCTTTTCAAGGATGAATAATATTCTATTCTATGGATATACCAAATCATGTATATCCATTCATCAGTGGAGAGATACTGGATTGTTTCTACTCTTGGGCTATTATGAATAATAAACATTTGTGTACAAGTTTTTGTGTGGACATATGTTTTCAATTCTGTTAAGTACATAGCTAGGAATGGAATTACTAGATTATATGGTAACTCTTTGTTTTAAGTTCTAAGGAACTGCTAAACTCTTTTACACAGCATCTGCATCTTTTTACATTCCCACTAGCAATGCACGAAGGTTCCTATTTCTCCACATCAGTAACACTTATTGTCAGTCTTTTTTTATTATAGCTCTCCTAGTGGATATCAAGTGGTTCCTCAGTGTGGTTTCGATGTGCATTTCCCTGATGATTAACGATGTTGAACATCTTTTCGTGTGCTTACTGGCCAGTTGTAAATCTTCTTTTCAGAAACATCTATTTAAATCCTTTGTCCATTTTTAAATTGGGTTACCTGTCTTTTAAATTGTTGAGTGTCCTTTATATATTCTGGATACCACACCCCTACCAAATACATGATTTGCAAATATTTTCTCCGATTCTGCAGGTTAGTTTTTTTTTTTTTTCCCCCTTTTTTTCTTGCGGTACGTGGGCCTCTCACCGCTGTGGCCTTTCCCACCGCGGAGCACAGGCTCCGGACGCACAGGCTTAGCGGCCATGGCTCACGGGCCCAGCTGCTCCGTGGCATGTGGGATCCTCCCAGACCGGGGCACGAACCCACGTCCCCTGCATCGGCAGGCGGACTCCCAACCACTGCGCCACCAGGGAAGCCCCTGCAGGTTAGATTTTTACTTTCTTGATGTTGTCCTTTGATGCGCAAAGGTTTTTCATTTTGATGACATCCAATTTTTTTCTGGGTGTTTTCTTTGCTTGTGCTTTAGATGTTTTACCTCAGAAACCATTGCCTAATGCAATGTTACAAAGATTTATGTTATATATTTGTAAGAGTTTTATAAGTTTATGTTTAGATCTTTGATTCATTCTGAGTTATTTTTGTATATGGTGTGAGGTAAAGATCAAAATTCATTTATTTGCATGTGGCTATCCAGTTGTACCAGCACCATTTATTGAAAAGACTGTCCTTTCCCCCATTGAATTATCTTGGAATCCTTGTCAAAACTTAATTGACCAAAAATGTATGAGTTTACTTCTGGACTCTCAATTTGATTCCACTTATGCCACTACTACACAGTTTTGATTACTGTAGCTTTGCAATAAGTTTTGACATCAGGAAGTGAGTCCTCCAACTTGGCTTTTTTTTTTTAAGATTATTTTGACTGTTCTAGGTACCTTGAATTTTCATATGAATTTTAGGTTCAGTGTATCAATTTCTGTCAAAAAGGCAATTGGAATTTTGATAGGACTTACATTTAATCTGCAGATCATTTGAGGGAATACTGGTTTCTTAACAATAGTAAGTCTTTTAATAAATGAACATCAGATGTCTTTCCTTTTATTTTAGGTCTTCCTTAATTTTCAAGAAAGTTTTGTAGTTTTCTTTTGTTAAATATATTCCTATGTATTTTATTCATTTTGATGGTATTATAAATAGAATTGTTTTTCTTAATTTTATTTTTAGGTCGTTCATTGCTAATGTATAGAAATACAAATAATCTTTTACTTAGGAATAAACTTAACCAAAGAAGTGAAAGACTTGTACACTGAAAACTACAAAATGTTGCTGAAAGTAATTAAAGAAGACACAGATAAATGGTAAGACATCCCATGTCATGGATTGGAAGACTTAATACAGTTAAAATGTTAATACTATACACTAAGATATGTCACCTGGGCTCATTTATCACCTCACCATCTGTCTTAGAACTTGTTTCAGATTTGAGGGATAATTTGTGGCAGGCTATCTATGAATGCCAAGGGCCTGCTGTACATAGCCCTTCCCAGATTGTCCCTGCCTACTTTCTAGCCCCAGCATGTGCCACACACAAATTCTTGCAGTTCTCAAGCATCTCATGCCTCTTTTGTACCATTGAGTGGAATCACCTCCACTCCTTCTTTTCTTTCTCTGTCTTTGAACTCCTCACTCTCAAGTCCCAGGTCTCCATGAAGTTCTCTCTGGATTCTCATTCAGAGCAATCCCATGGCACTTGGGTCTGTGCAGACTTCAATACCACACTTACCACACAAGATTATAATCCTTCCTGTATCTCTTATCCCAAAGACTATGGGGCCTCTGGGTTCACTGAATGAAGACCAATCTGGAGGCTCTTACAACAGTTTACTTAAGAGGTGACATGGCTTGAAGTGGGCTGGAGGAAGAGTGAGGGGTCAGGTCATGAGATAGGAGTTAAGAAATGACAGGACTTGGTTGATTGGAGGCATTAGAATGTAGTGGTTGAAGGGTGTACGCCGTGCTGCCCAGCAGCTTAGGTTCTAAATCATACTCTTCCACTTGGTGGCTATGGACCTTGGACAAGTTACTTCAACCTTCTTACTTGTTTTCTTATTTGTAAAATAGGAATAATGACAGCATTTATTTCCTAGGGTTGCTGTGAAGATTAAATGAGTTGATACATACTAAGTGCCTAAAACAGTTAGTACCTAACACATAGCCCTCTGTAAGTGTTAGTTGCTATTTTCTTGTTAAAATAATAATAATAATAATAATTGTTATTATTACTGGATATGAAGAGTGAAAGAGAGGAAGGAAATAAGGCTAAGTCCGAGGTTTCTAACCTGAGCAACTAAATGGAAGGTGGTATTTTTTCATAAAACAGGACATTGAAGAAATAACAGAATTGAGAAGATTGTAAATTCAACTTTTTTTTTTTCTTTCTTTTTTTGCTTGCAGAATCTTAGTAACCCAACCAGGGATTGAACCCGGGCCACAGCAGTGAAAGCCCGGAATCCTAACCATTAGGCTACCAGGGAACTCCCGTAAATGCAACATTTTTCATTAAGACTTTATTCTTTTAGAGCAGTTGTAGGTTCACGACAAGTTTGAGGGGATGGTACAGAGATTCCCATATACCTCCCTCCCACTCATGTAGGCTCCCCCATTATCTACATCCTCTACCAGAGTGGTACATTTGTTACAACTGATGAACCTACATTGACACATCATCACCCAAAGTCCATACTTTATAAGTCCAGTTTTTGATAAGTTGAATGACAGGTGCCTGTGGAACTTCCAAGTGGAGACGTCTAGTAGGCTGTAGGGTGTAAATGTCTGTAGTTCATGAGACAATTCTGGGATGGAGATATAGATTTGGGAATCATTCACACAGGGTAATTCAAATAATGGGCATGGATAAGCTTGCCAAGTCAAGTGTTTAAGGAGCAGCACAGTGGCTAATACTGTTCAAGGTTCTTTCTCTTTCTCTTCTCTTTAGTTAGTGTATTAATTATCTGTTGCTGTGTTTACCCCAAAACTCAGTAACTTAAAACAACAGCTATTTGGGACTTCGCTGATGGCCCAGTGGTTAAGAATCTGCACTTCCACTGCAGGTGGCTCGTGTTAGATCCCTCGTCAGGGAACTAAGATTCCGAATGCCACGTGGTGCGGTCAATAAAAAACCAAACCAAACCAAACAAAAACCCAGCAGCTATTATCTCACAGTTTCTGTTGGTCATTAATCTGGGCACAGTTTGGTTGGGTGCCTCTGCCTCAAAGTCTGTCCCAAACCTGCAGTCAAGATGTTTAGACAGGGATGCAAGCATTTCAAGGCATATATAGTACTACAAAGCTCATTAAAAAAAAAAAAAGATGAAAAATCCAGCATATCCTACCTGTGGTTACACTCTGTAACTTCCAAGGCTAAGTGAGAAGAGGCCATGCAGCTTCTATCAGTCTATTTCTTGGGATACTCAACTTCGAAACCCAGCTGCTGTGCTGTGAGGAAGCTCAGGCCACAGGGAGAGGCTATGTAAATGTGTTCCAGCTGATAGTTCCCACAGAGGGCCTAGCTGACGGCCACCATGTGTCCGCATGTCAGTAAGGAAGCCTCAGGATCTCAGGATCTATCTATTCCTGGTACATACTTTCCACTAGTTCGCCTTCTTTCAACTCCATCTTTGCCACATCGTTGCCACTAAGAGGAAATGAAGAAATAATAAGGGTAAAGTGCTTAGAACAGTGCCTGACACATAACACCCAGTTACCATTAGCTACTATTAAGATTATTTTAGAAGTTTTTATTGCTCTTATTACTTTGCTCTTCGGCGCCTAACGAAGAAATAAAGCAAAAAATTCCAAATCTAGTGGATTAATTCTTTTCCCTTCAGCGCCCCATCTGCTTACTGACATAACTAGCTCTTCACCTAGAATTAATTACCTCTTTGCGCTCGTTTGCCCGTCTGAGACCAGGGGATATGTGGCTCGTGCACTAGGCCGGCCTTAGGACCTAGACTGATGTCTGGGGCGTGGCTGTTGAGACGTGAACAGGCCTAGATGAGGCGGGCGCAGGTGAGAAGGGTAGAACCCAGTTAGGAGACCTCCGACCTGTAAATCAGTGTGGTCTCTCTACTTCCTAGGCAACCTCAGGCAAGGACTCCCTGTCTCACGGTTCCGTTTCCCCTTCTGCAGAAAAAGTAATTTATTATTTGTGGTGCTTCCTCTCTCACAGGGTTGCTGTGAAGACCCTGAGGTAGGAGGTCGGAGAGAGAACAGTCCGTTATTACAAGCCTGAAGCCTCAGAACTGGGAGGTAGAGAGGAAAAGGAGTCACGTGACAAACTCGGTCCTCTCAGGCCTCCGAGAGTTTGTCCTAGAACGTCTCATTTCTATGGTAGATGGCGCTGGAATTTCCGGGGCAAAGACTTTGCTCTTCCTGAGTAATTGCTACCGCTTCCGGGGCGGGACGCGGCGAGGCTAGAGTGGTGTTCTTTAGTTCGCTGCTGACTCGTTTCTCTGCGCTCCTTGTTGCAATGAGCTTTCTCAAAAGTTTCCCGCCGCCTGGGTCGGCTGAGGGGCTCCGGCAGCAGCAGCCAGATACTGAAGCCGTGCTAAACGGGAAAAGCTTCGGCACCGGCACCCTTTATATCGCTGAGAGGTAGGGTCTCTGGTCCCGAGTGCTGGCTTCCTGCGCACCTCCTTCCCCCAGGGCGCGGGCGGTGCGGAGGAGCGGGGCGACACCAAGACCTCTGGGGCTGCGGGGCGGGGGAGCGCGTGCTCCGCGTTCCCTTGGGGGTACCTCTGCTGGGGGTAAGATTTGACTGTTCCAGTGTCGTTTGTTCGGAGCCTTTTTTTCTCCTCATTCATTATGCTTTTTACCCGCCTGTTTATCGGAGGTCTGGTGGGGTGTTGCTCTTTATTCAAGGTCTCATTTTAAGATTTTGAGTTTCCAGGCCCTGAGTTAGAGTCATCAGTGTGCCTGCCTTCTCGATGAACAGGAGCGGGAGGTGTTACCCTGAGCAGGATATGTAGGTTTAGAGCAGATTGTGCAGTATTTTTAAAATTTGGTTAAGGCGTGTAGGTTTTCTTCTGTAGGTATGGGTGGGGAGAGGAACACCTTAAACGCCACGCAGGTTGGGGTTATATCCAGAGGGACCTGACTCTCATTTTCATTCCTAGAAGGAATTGCTCTTTTATTTGGGTACCTGGGGCACTTTGTACTTTCACAGTTAGATAGACTTGTCTTAAATGTTGAGATTGTAGAATAGAGGTTCCCATTTCCATGATACACGGTTCCATTCATCTTCAGGCCAACAGTGACACATTGAATCCTTCTGTCCTTCACATCTCTCTGACTTCTGCATCAGTTTTGTCTACATCCAGAGAAAATTCTCTGCTTCTAAGAGGTCACATGATTATATTGGACCCACACAGATAATCCAGGATAATCTCTCTATTTTATTGTCAACTGATTAGTAACCTGAATTACATACACAAAGTCCCTTTTGCCTTGTAACATAACACATTCACAGGTTTGACACCAGGGGAAGTTGGAGTCATGGGGCCCAAAATTCTGACTACCACAGAGGGCACAAAAAGATGTAAAGAACCCTTGGTTTAGAAGGAAATCTAGTCACTGAGCAAAGCTTACGCTTTTGGCCAGTCACTGAGATAGGAAATATGGATGGGAGGAAAAGCAAGTTTGGGGAATGAGTTTGGTCTGTATATGTGTGGATTAGTTGCACATATGAGCATGTTTCTTGGGAGAGTGGTGTTAAAGATGGATAGATCAGATACCCAAGAAGAGAAGAGGACCAAGGGTAGAACCCTGGGGACACATCTACACTAAGAGGTAGGTTATAGAAGAATAGACTTGAGAAAAGTGAGAGGAGCAGTCAAATAAAATCATATCTGAAAAGCACCTATTGGGTATTGACAAGGAGACTTTCAGTGATCTTGGAAGAGCGATTTCTTTTAAGGGGTGGAAAGTGGAACACAGATATGTTCCTAGCCCCTACTCAATCCCCTTTTTCTCCATGGCTTCTCTGTGTATTCGCTCTTCTATAATATAAATCCTGTTTTGGGAAGGTCCTATACTTGTCTTTCCATTTGGAAAATTTTCAAACGTAAAGAAAAGTTGCAAGCGTTGTTAATTAATACCCATGGCTCCTTTGCAAAGATCCATCAGTTGTTAACATTTTGCCACATTTACCTCTTTCTCTTTTTTTTCTGAGCTTTTTGAGAGTTGCACACACGTCATCACTTCACATGTAAATACTTGAGCAAAAATCTAAGTATAAGGACATTCTCTTGTATAACCACAATACAGTTATCACACTGAGGAAGTACAAACTCCTTTTTAGCTCTTATCTGTTTAAAAAATTTACTTATTTCAACCTTTCACTAACAAATCTTTTTCTTTAAGAAACTATTTTTATAAAATATACATACAAAAAGAATATAAATTATAAATATATGGTTTAAGGAATTATAATTAAACTAACACCTGCATAACACCTCCAGGTTAAGAATAGAATATTACCAGTACCTTGGACACTGTTGTTCATCCCTCTACTGATTGTTAGCGTTACCTCCTTGGTCTCTTTCCCTTTTTGTTCTTTCCCACCTAGCATTTCCAATTCTTGATAGACTCAAGATCTCAGCAAACTGGGAAGGCTTCCTAGAGGATGTGACAAATGAGGATTAACAGTCAGGGGAATGAGGTGGGGCTAAGAGGAAACATTCTAATTAGAAGAAACAGGATGTTCAGAGGTAATGGTGAGAAACAGTGTTGTGTGTGCCAGGGTATATATCTGTGTGCACACATGCACACACACAGTTCAGCAGTTCTTCATCTGATGGACCGAGGGAGAAAGAGTGGAAACATAATAAAGCTGGAGAAGGAGGGAGTCACGTTTATGAGCTTAGCTTATAGCCCAAAGGTTTTGGGGAAACTATTTTAGGATTTTAGGCAAAGAGGAACAGGGTCTGATTTGGTTTTAGGTAGTTTTTCAGATGTGTATTGAGAGATTTAGAACTCTTGGGCTTATTTTCAAAGCTTAGTTTTCATAGAAAGTTGACTTTTTTCCAAATAAGGGAACAGAGGCATGAATCATTCAAAATAGA
This sequence comes from Monodon monoceros, assembly GCF_005190385.1. Lineage (NCBI taxonomy): Eukaryota > Metazoa > Chordata > Mammalia > Artiodactyla > Monodontidae > Monodon > Monodon monoceros. The sequence continues at coordinate 53,136,502 of NW_021703784.1, forward strand.
TCATTTGAAACAAGCGAAATAAAATATTTAAATTAAAAATAGGTATCTTAAACTTATAAATTATGCTCTTTTTATATCTTATTCCAAAATTAATTTAAAACCAAATAATTAAGCTAGCCCAAATTCAAGACCTCTCTTACCTTTCTGTCCTGTTTTTCTCCCCATGCCAGGAATAAAGTACAGTGATATTCTTCTGCAAAAGCATTGGAGGTTAGCAAAACATTCCTCTGCACCTTTACTGGCTTCCTAATTCTTTTTTTTTTTTTTTTTGGCGGTACGCAGGCCTCTCACTGTTGTGGCCTCTCCCGTTGCTCCCGTTGCGGAGCACAGGCTCCGGATGCGCAGGCTCAGCGGCCATGGCTCACGGGCCCAGCCGCTCCGCGGCATGTGGGATCTTCCCGGACCGGGGCACGAACCTGTACAGTCCCCTGTATCGGCAGGCGGACTCTCAACCACTGCGCCACCAGTACTGGCTTCCTAATTCTTGATTTTCCCTTATGTGACTCATGGTTTCTTTGGGACTGGGTATAGTTAGATATTTTGGTTTTGAGGGATTTTCTTCTAGAATATATGAAAAGAGAATAAATAAAAATGAAAACTTAGTAATCAGAGTGAGCGTTGCTTTTAACTGAAACTTTCTTCTGTAGAGTACATAATCCATGTTCCTGTATAAGATTATGAGAGCTCCATAGGAAATGCTGTGGTGAGGTAGCATTTGTGTTCTGCCAGCAGTAAGGAACTACAGAGTAATTATTATGTGCTTTTTAAAGTGAAAGCCATAATTTATAGGCACTGAATCTATGCTTATATTTCAGTTTTTCCATCTCCTAATTGAGTCACTAAAGAAAGTTTTGTGGCCTTGGTATTTCAAATCATTTTGGACACCGAAATTTGGAATACTCCTTTCTGACTTGTGCTAATGCCAGGGGGTTATTGAGCTGAGAAAAAGGAGTTTATTTGCTTAAAGTAATACAGTTTTAGTAAGGGACTGGCAATATTTCTGTGATACATGAGCACTATTTCTTCTCCACATTAAGAGGAAAGCAGTGGAGGAAAGGCCCGTAGAACACACACAATCCAATTACAATAATAAAATCTATTTCTTTGGACCCAATAGGATGAGTCATTCTGGAAAATCATTTGTAGAGCTTTTACCACTTTAAGCATCTTAAGATTTATCACTTTAAGCTTCCCAGGTTTTCTTTTTCTCTTTTTTTAATAAGCATGTTGAATGGAAATCTTTCTAAATGACAGTGCATATTTTTTCGCTTTTCCTTTTTTTAGTGTACAGTTCCTTATGTTTTAGTGTATTTACAGAGTTGTACAATTTTACCACAATCTAATTCTGCCTTTGCTTTTGATAAGTGAGGGTCAAGTGTTACACACTTGTGCTATTAGACGTTGATTTCCTTTAGGGACTAAGGTATAAAGTTCAACCTTGCCTTACATCGGATGTGAATGCTCTCAAACTGCTATACTGTCATTGTTCCTGCACAAGGGAGTCCTAGGTTCTACTATTGTATTTGTTTTTGCTTCATTAGAAATAAGACCACCAGGCTTGTTAGAGTTGTATAGAAAATAGAAAGATATGGGGGTTTTATTGCGTTAACCTCTTTTTAAAAGAAAAGCTTCATTGAGATAATTTACATAGCATGCAATCCATGTATTTGAAGTATACAATTAAATGTTTTTTAATCTATTTACAGAGTTGTGCAGCCATCAACACAATTTTATTTATTTTTAATTTTTAATTAATTAATTTTTTTTGGCAACGCCACGCAGCCTGTGGGATCTTAGTTCCCCAGCCAGGGGTTGAACCGGGCCCTGGCAGTGAAAGTGACGAGTCCTAACCACTGGACCACCAGGGAATTTCCAACACAATCAATTTTAGAATATTTTCATTCCCCCTGCAAAAACTGACACCCATTAGCAGTCACTTTGTATTTTCCTCCAGCCCTGTGCAACCACTATGTTGCATTAACATTTTTTTTGTGGTTTCTTAAGCATCTTTTTCCTACTTTTTTTCCTGCTAAGTGGTGAAGTATTACCAAAAAATTAGCCAGTCCTTGCTCAAAACTCAACGTACAGATTTTCTTGATATATTTCCTTTGTTATACCAATAAAATATTTGCATTAGACCACTTTTGAGGGAAAACTAGATGTTGCTTATTTGTGGCTTTCTGTTAAAGCTGCAGAATAAATGAAAGGCTTCATAAAGTCTGCCTTTCAATGTGATGATTATTTTCCAGCTTGTGGTATGATTACAGCCATTTCATGTGTATATCATTTAATGTAGGATTAGTGAAGAAATTAGTGATTCCTAGGTATTTATTGCATACTTACATGCTAAGCACTATGGTAGTGGTTTTGAAGAATGTTAAATAAAGGAATATGACAAGTTTTGTCGAGTAGCTCACGTTCTGTCAGGGTACATATAAGATTCTTTACCACAGAGTTAGGTGCTCAATAGTATATTACTGAGCATAAGTACAGTTTAGAAAAAGAAGAGATCATTATGGACTGGAATAATTGTAGGGAGGGCTCTTGGAGAGGCTGACACTTATTCAGATGAAGAGGATTTGCAAAAGCAAAAAAGGTGCCTGAAGACATTCCACATACGAACAAGCATAAAAAGGCATAGAAACACACAGTCACTTTTCTGTGACTTAAGAAAAACTGCATTTCAAATCTGTTTGAATAGAGGAAAATAACAGAATTGGTCTTAAAGAAATTCAGTTCCTGCTGTTGAATTTTCTTATTTTAGGAATATTTCTAAACAGTATGCTTGAATTTATTCACATGTATAAAAGTGTCCAAGCTGAACTTTTATAAACGTTAGGACATTAAATTAGGATTTAAGTTCTGAAAATAATCTACTTAAAACATGTTTTTCAGCCGCCTGTCTTGGTTAGATGGCTCTGGATTAGGATTCTCACTGGAATACCCCACCATTAGTTTGCATGCGGTGTCCAGGGACCTAAATGCCTATCCACGAGAGCATTTGTATGTTATGGTGAATGCCAAATTTGGAGGTATGTATGGTATTATTTAACCTTGAGCTTCCTTTGGTAGTATATTATATTTCAAAAAGCAGTCTCTGGTCATAATCAATGTAATAATCAATTGACTTATTTTGGATAATACTTTCTTAAGCAAAATTTCAGCACAGTAAAATAGTTTGGCCTTTTTTAAAAAATATTTATTTATTTTTGACTGTGTTGGGCCTTTGTTGCTGCACATGGGCTTCCTCTAGTTGCGGCTAGCGGGGCCTACTCTTTGCTGTGGTGCGTGGGCTTCTCATTGCAGTGGCTTCTCTTGTTGCGGAGCACGGGCTCTAGGTGCGCAGGCCCAGTATTTGTGGCACACGGGCTTAGTTGTTCCGTGGCATGTGGATCTTCCCGGACCAGGGATCGTACCCATGTCCCCTGCGTTGGCAGGCAGATTCTTATCCACTGTGCCACCAGGGAAGCCCATGGGCACTGCCTTGTATTTTCCATATACTTGCACTTAGAATTATTTAGCTATTGTGCGTTTGTATTTCTAGTTTTTCCTCTTGAGTTTAACTGTTTATTCTTTCTCTTTGTAAAGACATTTATATTTGGCACCCTTAGAGGCTTGGATCAGTGTACTTTGCTTCTAAGAGTTTAGGATAGAACATGTTTTGTTTTGTTACAGAAATGGTTCTCAGTGGTGGACATGTTGCCCTCCCCCCAAATTTGGCAATGACATTTTGATTGTCATGACTAGAGGTGGAGAGGAGTGCTACTGGCATCTAGTTAGAGGCCAGGAATGGTACTAAGCATCCTACAGTGCATAGGACAGGCTCCCACAACAAAGAATTAACCAGTCCTAATGTCAGTAGTGCCAAGGTTGAGAAACCTTAGGGTACAGGATTCCCAAGTCTTGGATAAAATACAAAGATTCATAAAAATCTAGTGTAGTTGATGAAAGAAGAAGCAAGAAAGATTTTAAAAATCCATTTTTTTAGGCTGTCCACAATAAGTTGTAAGAATTCTGAATGAGAAACAGGTTAGGCACGAAATAGAATCTTGTGCTTGACTTTTGTAAGTATAACTAAATAAGAAGTTTATATAGTATATTGTGTTAGTTTAATATGTTCATCTTTTGTAGAAATGAACTTAGGGGTTGAAAAGACAATTGTCACATCTTTAGTAAACTTTTTCTTTTAAAATAGTGGGTTGCTTTTCTTGGAAATAGCACGTAAGAGACAATCCCATGAATTTGCCTATTGAGCTATTGCTCCTTCAATTTGAGATTTTAATAGGGTTTCAGATATAAGATGAACATTTATATTGTTATACAGGTGTGGATCCTATTTTCCCAGCCTTTGTTCCTCTGGTCCTGATTCAGACTTTTTTTTTCTCTTTGGCTTACCTCCATTAACCTCTAAAGTGGACCATCAGCTTATTGTTGAGAACATTAGATTATTTTTAAAATGACTAAAAATACACTCCCATTTTTGAAAATTTAGAAAGTTTTAAGGAGACAGAGTATGGCACACACTACTATGATCTAGCACGAGATGATGAGTGTTTGTCATGGTAGTATTTTCTTTTCCTAATTGTAAAAATGCTATATTACATTTCTGTTTACTGCCTTAAGATAGATTCCTGCAGATATAAAAGAAGGTGTTAATTAATAGTAGTTATTTCTAGGGAGAGGACTAGAGGGTAGGGACTTTTTCCTTTGAATCCGTCTTGACTCTTTTACTTATATTTATACCAGCATGAATTACTTTTTTTTTTAAATTTTTATTGGAGTATAGTTGCTTTAAAATGTGTTAGTTTCTGCTGTAACAGCAAAGTGAATCAGTTATATGTATACATAATATCCCCTCTTTTTTAGATTTCCTTCCCATTTAGGTCACCACAGAGCACTGGGTACAGTTCCCTGTGCTATACAATAGGTTCTCATTAGTTATCTATTTTATATATAGTAGTGTATATATGTCAATCCCAATCTCCCAGTTCATCCTACTCCCCCTCCGCCCTTGGTATCTGTAAGTTTGTTCTTTACATCTGTCTCTATTTCTGCTTTGCAAATAAGTTCATCTGTACCATTTTTCTAGATTCCACATACAAGTGATATTATACGATATTTGTTTTTCTCTTTCTGACTTATTTCACTCTGTATGACAGTCTCTAAGTCTATCCATGTCTCTGCAAATGGCACTATTTTGTTCCTTTTTATGGCTGAGTAATATTCCATTGTATATATGTACCACATCTTCTTTATCCATTCCTCTGTCGATGGACATTTAGGTTGCTTCTGTGTCCTGGCTATTGTAGATAGTGCTGCAGTGAACATCGGGGTGCATGTATCTCTTTGTGTTATGGCTTTCTCTGGGTATATGCCCAGGAGTGGGATTGCTGGGTCTGAGTTACTTTTATAATTTGAAAAGTGATATCCATTCAGTTATAGAATAATAATTACAGTATGATACTATTCTGTTTTTTTAAATGCATTGAAAAAGTTTGGTAGTACCATAATGTATTCAACTACTTAGAATTGTTTGGAACTCTCCAATATTTTTGTATTTTACTTTTTACAGAAGACACCTCTATTATATTTGACAATTTAATAACATTAGAAACAGGACAGAAAACGTCCTATTAAATCTGCTATTTAAAACTGCTAACAGTGGCCACTGAAATTTTTTTCCTTTTTTGCTTATCTGTATTTTTTCATTATTCTGCAGTGAACTTGTATGACTTATAAAAGGTAAAAAAAATTTAGTGGATACCCCCTTATTATTGATTCCTATGAGTAGAATTGCTGCATTAAAGGTAAATATTTTTAAAGCTCTTAACATATATTGTCAAGTTGCTTTCCAGAAAGTTTATACTTTCAATACCTCTCTACCTTATCTTCATCTATATGGAGAATTAACATTTTTTCAAAATGGTAACTGTAATATGCTACACAAAAGTTTTATATATATATATATGTGTGTATATATATATATATGTGTGTGTGTGTGTATATGTATATGTGTGGGATCTTCCTGGACCGGGGCACGAACCCGTGTCCCCTGCATCGTTAGGCGGACTCCTAACCACTGCGCCACCAGGGAAGCCCCAAAAGTTACATTTTTAAGATGATTGGTTGAACATGTTTTGGTGGTTTTGGGGTCTTTTTAAGTGTTTTATTGACCATTTAAAAAAAATTATTATTATGAAGTAATTCAAACATTGAAAAGTACAGAATAATAAAAAATTTCCATTATTTAATGTCCAGTGTAAATTCTAACATTTTTCATAATTACTCTAGTCTAAAAGAAATAAAACTATATTAATACTACGGAAATCTTTTTTGTATCCCTCCCCATTTCGTTCCTAACTCTGTCTCCAGAGTTCACCTTAAAGATGGTGTGTGTCCTTCTTGTCTATGCTTTTAGATTTTTACTGAATATGTATATACCCATAAGCACTATAATGGTTCTCTTTTGTGTTTAAAATTTTAATGTAAGTGGTATTATATATATTCTGCAACGAGCTTTTTCACTCACTTATATTTGAAAATCTCTTCATTTTGGTACATATAAATCACATTTATTCATTTTCAGCTGCTATCTCTCAAACATAGTATGACCAGGTTACAATACATCTATTTCCTTTTTTTAATTAACATTTTTAATGTTTTCTATAGTACATATAGTAGTTCAGTAAACATTCACATACAAACTCCTTGTGTACATAATATGTACTTAAATGAGGAATTTCTGGGTAGTAGGATAAACACATGTCCGGAATGGTTTTAGCAATTTCTACTTCCACCAGCAGCATGTGCTAGTTCTCTTTATTGAACATTTGTATTTTTTTCTTGCCAACAGACTTTGTTAATTTATCTTTTGGGTCAGCTAACTTTCATGGGCCTTAGTTTTCTCATCTGTAAATTGTTGGTGATGAATCACATCAGTGGTTTACAAACTGCTGCTGAACCCCTTGTTTCAAGGTGAAAGAAACAGACATGACAGTGGAACTCTACTTGATAGAGGCCTGACTGTACAGGTTTCCTCACCCCCACCATGACGTTGGGGCTTGGAATCCCTAGGACTCAGAGTACAGTGTGACTAGACCAGAGAGACTATCCAGTCTTTTTTAGCTCTAAAGTAACAATGTTCTTATAATTTGAAGTAAAAAATTGCAGGATTTAGATATATCAGTAAGCATCCTTTAAGAAATTCTTTTAGGCTTCTATTTTTGCAAACAAATAAACAACATCATTAAAAAGCTATTTTTTTATTCCCTTTCCAGAAGAATCAAAAGAATCTGTTGCTGATGAAGAAGAGGAAGACAGTGATGATGATATTGAACCTATTGCTGAATTTAGGTTTGTGCCTAGTGACAGATCAGCCTGTGAGTATTCTGTGGAGTTCTTTTCCCTTTAAGTACGAAGCATTCCCTCATCCCTCCCCCCACACACTTACCTTCACCCTCATTACCTCTGTTCTGTTGCTTTTTCTTCATTTTAGCATCTGTAATATCATTGAGGACCAGATAACTATTAATATAAAGATTGTGAATGAAGTGATAGTACAGTAGATGCCGTGTTGCCTGGTATGTTTTGTGAGTGGAGGAATATGTTATTTTTATGGACTCGATGCTGTTGACTGTGAATCTCACTGGATAGAGGACAGAGGACTCATGGCATTTCCAGAGTGGAAGATGCCAGGATAGCTGGAAAGAGCCCTGCCAGCTGAGGGGCTTCACCCTGAGGCCAGTGGTCTGACCAGGACACTGACACTTTCTTTTAGAAAAATCCAGCCAGGCATGAAGGGATGTCAATAATGTTTCGAAATGAACTCTTATTATTTTGTGGCATGTCCATTGCTATCAAGCACTTTTCAAGATTGATTCTCCTTGGAATTTGGTAGGTTTTGTAAATGTTGTGACCCTAGTATACCTCTTGTCTACTCATTAAATTTATTTGCCCTGATGGTTATTTTATTAAATTTTTATTGTACATCGGTCAGAAAAAAATTAATTAGGAATTTTTAATTTACTCGTTCAGTGGAGGCCATGTTCACTGCAATGTGTGAGTGCCAGGCTTTGCATCCAGATCCTGAGGATGAAGATTCAGATGATTACGATGGAGAAGAATATGATGTGGAAGCTCATGGTTAGTGAAGTGGATTTTTTAAAGTGTTTGTGTATGTGTTTCATTTTAAGCATCTATTTGTATAGGATATGGGATTATAGTTCTTTATACCTCAAGTATCCATATAGCTTGGTTTTTAATAAAAGCGAATGGCACAATTCATGTCTCAGCCAAATTAGAAAATTTCGTGGGCTTCCGAGGCTTGAGAGCAAAAAATAGAGATTACTCGGGAGAAAGTGGATAGAGATAAATGGAAGGAAGGAAAATGATAGGATAGTGGGTAGTCAGGAGAGTCTTTTAAGTTGATGAAGTTGCTCTCAGAAAACAAACCTTCTCTCTCCATTGCTTGGAACCTGTATCATCTACATCTTTAACATATTCCATCTAACACCTCATTGCCAAAGTAATTTCTTTTTCCCACAACCATACTTGATTGATCTAAGAATATCTCCCTTTACCTCCCCAGAGCATAGTGCAGTCACTAGCTTGGTGTAGAGTCTTGTTACTTGAAGTGCCTGCTGTTCTCTTTTCTTTTTCCCACTGGTCTCATGTATACAAGTTTGGCTCTCTAAAGCCTTTTCCTTCATATGTACCACTTCCTGGCCTGAGAACACTCATTTCTGGGATTTCCCTTTATATATCTAAATACATTCTCATCTTTGCTGAGATTTGGGGGTAATTAAAATTTTTTTTTAAATAAATTTATTTATTTTGGCTGCATCGGGTCTTCGTTGCTGCACGTGGGCTTTCTCTAGTTGCGGCGAGTGGGGGCTACTCTTCATTGGGGTGCGCGGGCTTCTCATTGCAGTGGCTTCTCCTGTTGCGGAGCACCGGCTCTAGGCATGCGGGCTCGGTAGTTGTGGCTCGTGGGCTCTAGAGCACAGGCTCAGTAGTTGTGGCACACAGGCTTAGTTGCTCTGCGGCATGTGGGATCTTCCCGGACCAGGGCTCAAACCCGTGTCCCCTGCATTAGCAGGCGGATTCTTAACCACTGCGCCACCAGGGAAGTCCCAGTTTAATTTTTTTAATCCTGTACTTTCCAGAATTTCTGATTATTTTAAAATTAATTAATTAATAAATTTTTGGCTGCGTTGGGTCTTAGTTGTGATGTGCAGGCTCTTCGTTGTGGTGTGTGGGCTTTTCTCTAGTTGTGGCGCATGGGCTTCTCTCTTGTTGTGGCACACGGGCTCCAGAGTGCACTGGCTCATTAGTTGCAGTGCACGAGCTCTCTAGTTGAGGCATGCGGGCTCTCTAGTTGTGGGGTGCAGGCTCAGTAGTTGCAGTGCATGGACTTAGTTACCCCGCGGTATATGGGATCTTAGTTCCCCGATCAGGGATCGAACCAGCGTCCTCTGCATTGCAAGATGGATTCTTAACCACTGGACCACCAGGGAAGTCCTCAGAATTTCTGATTTTTTAAAAGGAGCATGTATTTTAATCAGTAAAAAACACTTACGTGTAAAATTCCCACCTTGGGATAATACAAGACTCCCTAACTTTAAGAACACCCTCTTTTCCTTCTAGTCTCTGGACATTTGATTCTTTGGGAATTGCTGTTTACTGGCTTGTTGTGTCTTGGAATCCCTTCTCATCCTAGAGAGTAGAGACATTTTCTTTGTATCTCTGTCTTCAAAAGATGGCTGATATATGTATGTTAAATGAATGTTGAGTGTTTTCCTGGAAGCCTTTTTATCATTTTAGCTTACCTTCAGTAAGTGCATTATTGATTATCTTTTTTTTTTCTAATTGTTTTTTAGTAGCTTAAAAGCTTTTTATTTATTTAGAACAAGGGCAGGGGGACATCCCTACATTTTATACCTATGAAGAAGGATTATCCCATTTAACAGCAGAAGGCCAAGCCACACTGGAGAGATTAGAAGGAATGCTTTCTCAGTCTGTGAGCAGCCAGTATAACATGGCTGGAGTCCGGACAGAAGATTCAGTAAGAGATTATGAAGGTGAGTACACAGAATTAACTCTTTATAGCGTAGGAAACAAACGTAGAATTACATAGAATGGGAATTCTATGTAAAATTTTTTTTTAACTTTTTTCCCTAACTACAAAGACAGTCTATGTTCATAGTCAAAAAATTTTTAATGGGCACAGGCAAAGAAGAAATGAAAAATCAAGTAGAATTCTAATTGAGAGATATCTGTTACTTTCGTGCTGCATATCTTTCCAGTCTTTTTGTTTGCTTGCTATGTAAGTGTATGTGCAGGCACACATTGATGCTGCCATTTTAATTTTTTAAATGAATCCCTGCATGATTATGGGCAAAACTAGTCAGTTGGTTAAGAGGGCTAGACAGCATTCAAGAAACTTGGGATTTCTTTTAGTGACAGACATTTGAACCTTACACAAGTGGCTTTAACTGTTTCATTTGTCTCATATTTGTAAGCCGCTTTTGTAAATATTTTACCTATTAGACTGGTTCCCTTTTCTAAGTGTCCTATTTCAGTTAGAATCTTTACGTATTTCTTTTGACTCAGCCTTTACCATTTTTTCCCTTATCCAGTCCAATACTGAATTCTATGGATTTTTCCTTTAAATGACTTTTCAGATCTCTTTGCTATAATTACTGCTATCCTTCAAACCTAGCCCCTTTTCTTCTCACACTGGATTTACAATAGTAAATTTTTTGCCTCAGTCATTCCTTCCTCCAGCTCACTGTGCCATATTAATCTTCTGAGAACACTCTGTGTCCTCCCTGTATAAGGATGTCCCCTCAGTGATTGTCTGATACTCACCATATGAAGTTCAAACTCTTCTCTCTGACTCTGAAGAGACAGCTGTGTCTCCGCCCCACTTGTCTCCAGTCTCGTTCCTACTACGCTCAATAAAACGTTTAGATAGTGCTCTTATTTGCCAGGTCCTGATTTAAGCACATTATATGTATTTGCTCATTGAATCCTTCCAAGAACCCTCTGGTAGATGCTGTTATGATCCCCATTTTACAGATGAAGAAACTGAGGCACAGAAAGGTCACATAACTTGATTGAGGGCAAATAGCTAGTAAGTGGTAAGAGGATTAAATGCACTAATATGCAAAAACAATATGCCAGGCACTGTTGTGAGCATTTCTTGCATCTTATATGTATTCATTTCAGTATTTTATGTTGCTGCAGAATCTTAATACTTCTAATTTTAGTGATGGAGAATGTTCTTAAAGAGGGTTACCATAGTTTTTCTTTTATTGGTACATTTAAGTTTCTCTCATAATGTTGTGATCAGTATCTCCATGCACATAGCATTCTGACCTGGGGGTCCTGAAGTTCTGGGATATTTAATTTGGAAAAACTTAGGCTGTGGGTCACACTGTTTTTCCTTATGTCTCCTCTCCATTTTAAGCCCTAGGTGGTGAGCCTCTAACACAGGCTTTAGGGTGAGATGGCTCAGGTGATTTCTAGTGCTCTGCCAAACTCTTAGCTGAAAGAATTCAAGATATTTTTTTATTATAATGATTAACTGAAGAGTACCCTTGGACATTGAAAAACCTTTCATCACTGAAGATTCTTTGTTGTTTTTAATTGTAAAATTCCTTATTTGATGCTTTGTAGTAAGTGATTTTAAGGTCACAAACACTTGTTGCTAAAGGGAGATTTTTGGACTTGTATTCCTAAGCCTCATTAGCGTATGGAGACTTGCCTATATATAAAACTTCTTCAGCCTGTACCATTCTCTATCTTCTAAAGTCCTGGGTACCCATATCACTCTTTTGCCATTTATTTGTTTATTTGACTTGTGCATTTTCTTTTTTTACATTTATTTTTAAAATAAAAATTGTATATATTCAAGGTATACAACGTGATGTTTAGATATATACATGGTGAGATTTCTACTGCTGGCATTTCAGTGCTTTGTGTGTTTATTTATGTAAGAGGTGTTTGTTGAGCTACAGTGCCAGGTACAGAGAATACAGGAGTGCTCAAGAGAGATGCGGTTATATCTGTCAATGACAATCTAGTGGAGAGAAAAATAAATTAACTAATTAGGTAGTTATAGTACATTGTGATACAGCATTGAGATATAGGCGAGACTTGAGGAAGTGTGGAATCAGAGACTGGGCCTGTCACTCAGCTTGGATAGTCAGGGAGAGAGTCAAACTTCATGGAGTAAGTGACATTTAAGCCAGAATCTAAAGATGAATAAAAATGAACCAAGTGAAGAGGGATTGCATACAGTTTGGGGAGAGAGGCAGGAAAAGGATCAGTCATGTGCAAAGGTCCAAGAGACCATTTAGCTTTGGGGAACTGAAAGTTCACATGTCTGGAACTCTGAGTGTGAAGGGTAGTTATTATAGCAACAGATAAAGGTGGAGTAGTGAACTGGGCTGTATATTAAAGGAACTTGAAAGCTGTGTTAACGAATTTCAACTTACGCGTAGGTCATTGGGAAACCATTGAAGAATTTTAGTTTGATTAATATTTCAGAAGATGACTCTGGCTATGATAACAAAAAATTAATTGCAGAGGGAAATACTAGAGGAAAGAAGAGAAACCCTGTTAAGTACTTTATGATTTAAATTAGATAAGAGATAGTGACCTAAATTACGGAGTGGCAGTGCGTGTCAAAAGACAACAGATTCGAGAGATATTTAAGAGAGAGAAGCAACAGAAGTTAGAGACATGGTAGGGGTTTCTGGGTTAGGCAGGTAAAAGGTATCCTTCTGCAAAACTCTTTGGAGAGAGAAGCATTTTCTACGTGGAAAGATGATGCGTTAATTTTTTTTTTTTTTTTTTTTTGCGTTACGCGGACCTCTCACTGTTGTGGCCTCTCCCGTTGTGGAGCACAGGCTCCAGACGCGCAGGCTCAGCGGCCATGGCTCACGGGCCCAGCCGCTCCGCGGCATGTGGGATCTTCCCAGACCGGGGCACGAACCCGTGTCCCCTGTATCGGCAGGCGGACTCTCAACCACTGCGCCACCAGGGAAGCCCATGAGTTAATTTTAGATAAGTGTTGTTTTTGCATGCCCTGCTGGATATCAAGGTGGTGGTGTGCCAGTGGGCTGCAGGCAGAAGCCAGTTTGTGGTGGGCTAAAGAGTTGAGGGGTGAGTGGGAAGTGAAGAAGTGGAGAAAGCAGCGTTAGGCAACTCTTTCCAGAGGGCCTTTTTTTTTCTTGTCCTCCCCCCTCCTTTTTTTTCAATGAGGTAAGAAAAAGAGATAAGTAAGAACCTCGCTCTACTTATTTAGTCTCTCCTGAATTATGTTGTAAGCTTATGAAGATAGGACTTCATATCATAAAAAAAAGTCACACAGTAAACACCTAGCACTGTTCTGTGAAGAGAGAACAATGGATGCTTACTGCATTTGAAAGTCCCTACCTAGTGTTCTTTCAGTGTTCAGGTTGAGAATTGCGAAGTAAATGTTAAATATATAGACTAATTTTAACTTGGCCTAAATCCACAGGTGGCATTTTTCTTTCTGTTTGTTCCTTGGTACTTTTAATTTTCAAAAGAGAAAGAAACTGCAACTCCTACAAGCAGGGGGCACTAGCTTCCTTCTGGTCTAACTATGAGCTGAATCTTTACCTATCTGAAGTGCTTAGTAGACTGTTGCTCAGTGGTTAATTTTTTCTTCAGATGGGATGGAGGTAGATGCTACACCAACAGTTGCTGGACAGTTTGAGGATGCAGATGTTGATCACTGAAAATGATTGATGTTGCTTTAGGGTGAGTAGTTTATTTTCTCCCTTGTCACTGAACATGAAAATCATGTGAAATAATTGATTTTTATTTTCATAATTGAGGAGAACTCCATAAAATTAGCAGTTGTGGAAAAATGTTAGTTATTCATTTATGAAATTATTTAAAATCGTGTAGGTTTTTTCCCTAAGAAATCAAGATCTGCCAACATGGTGATGTTCAGGTTAACATTTATTGAGCACTTATTACGTGCTAAGCACTATGCTAGGCATTGAGAGTACATGGAAGAATAAGACATACCCATCTTCAGTGAATCAGGAGAAGGACATTACCCTTTGTTCAGAAACAGAGATCTCCCTGGTTGGCTCAGGTGGGAACAGCAGAGCCTGAGGTCATGTCCTGCTCTGCTCAGTCACCTTTTCCCACTTGTGATGTTTGAAACCTTAACATACTCATCAAAAAACACAAAGCAGAGATTTGCTGCAACTCACTACTTTTCATTTGAGGGAGGAAGTAGAAGTCATTCCAATCTGAGTTTAAGCCTTGAATCATAATCTTGTATCAGTTTCCCTCGTTTTGAATATAATGGAGGACCAAGGTCGTGGGCACTTCAGTGTTAAAGGCTGATTTGCCAAACCATATCAAGTCCACGTACAGTTGCCCCAAAGCTGTCACTTCCCAAGTTGCTTCATTCCTGCTTTTCTTGACGGACATGAGTTCACTGCCAATTTTCTCTCCTCTGACACATTCTCATGAGCTTTGCCTGAAGTTTGTTCCTGACTGTTTACTTGTTACATGCTACTCTGAGAAATAAATTGTCCTTTGTCAGTTTGAGTATCTCAACTGTATGTTAACTACTAGCTGAAGGTCATGTAGCTAGTTTATATCATACTGAGCTAGGATTAGTAATTAGCAGTCCTTCCTTTAAAAACTCTTAAGATCAGGAATACCCTGGCAGTCCAGCAGTTGGGGCTCTGTGTTTTCACTGCTGAGAGCCTGGGTTTGATCCCTGGTCCGGGAACTAAGATCCCACAAGCTGTACAGCGTGGCCAAAAAAAAAAAAAAAAAACTGTTAAGATTTTTACATTGTTAAATTGTTGTTCCACTGTCCCCTTTACAACGTCCTTCTACTGCTGACCTTATAGCATTTTCTTGAATACTAGCTGTTTTCCATTCTTTGAGTACTTATACCCAGGTCCTTTGTTTTATTAAAGCATATAGTAATAACGTGGCAAGATTTATGTATTTTTGGCTTGAGTTTTATACCATTGTCAGTCATCCAATTAGGTTGTAAGATCCCTTGTTTTTCAAGTTCCATTTACCTTCCAGATTATTGCCACTGTGAATATAACATCGCTTCTTATAGTAACCATGAATTGTGATAATGGAACTCTGCCTTCCTCTTAGATGCCAGTGGAACTATTAGAAAATAATCTTAAGAGTTCTGTGATTTAATATCTCTTTCTTTAAATATTTATTTCCACAACATTTACTTCTGTCATTGGTAGCCATATAGTCTAAAATCAGCAATGTCTCCTCTGCAGTTAGCTAAAATTATGTGTTCACGTTGCTGAAGCTCTGTTAACGTTAATTTTCAGATCTCACAGTTCCAGATGTCAGTATTTCACTATTCTGCTTCATGGGAAATCTTCTAGTACCAATATAAGTCTTCTTCCCTATTTCTCAGATTCTTATTTATTACATTCTTTATAGCATGTGGATTTTTTCAGTAAGTTTTATTGAAACTGGAAAACAGATTTTTTGATCTGGCTTTAACATATTTCTTCTTGAAAACAGACTATTCAGAGAACACCAACTGCTCTACTAATAAGATTGAGAAACTTATTCGGTATGTCACTAATGGTTACACAAATGGGACGTTACAGCGTTTTCCTGGCGAGAATTCTTAGGATTCTTTGTAATGCAATTTTATGGTGAAATAACTGTAAAATAGCCCAAACTTTCTAATGAGCTGATGATTTGTTTTCCGTTCATTTTGTGCTACAGCTGGAGCAGAGAGATACTTTATTCATAAAGTTTATATAAATTCTTCATCTGGATAATTGACCTCAATTCCAAACAATGTCTGTAAATTTTTAATCATTTAAAATAACATTTGCTTTTGAGGAGTGAACAAGGAATAATTAGAGTGTGTATGCAGCTATTAAAAATTTCAAGATAATGGAGCTAGGACCTCTCAATGCATGAGATAGGGTGGAGGGGAAGGCACATGAATAGTGGAATCACAACTCTACCACGTACCAGCTGTGTGCCTTTGGACAGGTGTATAACTTCTCTAATTCTCAGTTACCTCTTCCGAAAAATGAGGATGATAGTAAATACCTGGCAGGATTGTTGCAAAGACTGAGATATAATATATCTAAGTCCCTGGCACTCTTGACTAGGCATTTAATAAATTAGGTATTATTATTATAAACACTGTAAACCTTTTGTTTTTCAGATTCTGCTCATAACCTTAGGAGAGAACTTGGTGCCTCTTCCACTGTGGAGTGGGTATTGATGAAAGTCTTTTTCCTTCTCCAAAACTTACCTGAACCAGTTCTTTCTTGAGACAGATTATACTGAGACAAGTTGTCGCCAGCACAAGAAACTATGACCTTTATTAACAAAGGTGAATTAACTTAACCAAGAGGGTATTTGTAGTTTATCATTTACTCCAAAACTTTGTGTCTAGGTGTACCCTCTGTAGGCTTATAATTCCTGCCTTCACTATATGCATCCTCATAACCTAGCAGCACTACATGGTGGAAATGCACTGGCACTTGAAGGTGTAGGTAGACTGCAGGTAGACTGGGAAAGAGAGGGGCTGAATACAAGATATACACCTTAGGGCCTAAGAATACCCTTACTCCTTAAAAAAAGAAAAACAGAGATCTCAGATAAATCCTGGCCTATGCACAGTCTCCGCAGGGTTAAAGGTCTTTTTCTTTTTACTAATTGGGAACCCAGATTAATTAACTCTAGGGAGCCTCTTCAGAAACAGCCCAGCCACACATACTACCACTAACACAAGTGCTTTTGCCTAGCCTTTGCTCCTTTCACCATGTTTCACCAGTCTGTTCTCTTATAACCTCTTAGGTTATATCCTTTCATTCCCAACCTCTTAGGTCAGTTTCTGTAAAAGAACAAGTGAAATTGGGGTGAAGTTCTCAAAGTACTTCAGATAATTGTTTTGTCTTTGTAATAGCTTAACAAATAAATCTAGGTTTTCTATATTATTGTGCTCTTATCCTTTTTTTTTTAATTCATTTTTATTGGAGTATGGTTGCTTTACAATGTTGTGTTAGCCTCCACTGCATAACAGAATGAATCGGCCATACACATACAGATATCCCCTCCCTTTTGGACTTCCCTCCCATTTTCATTCTTGCCTAAAACCATTAATGAGAAACATTTCTTAAAAAATTAGTGTTGGCAAAAACTGAGAATCTTGTTGGTCTTATTGTTGTTTGACTTTTGTTGAGAACATGAACATGAAATAAGTAAGAAAATGTATAGTTAGAGCTTCAGGCAGAGTTTAGTAGGACAAGGTCATAACACGTTTCAAAGGGATTTCTGCTTCCACTTGAATCAGGAGTAATTTCTCAGGGCATACTTTTCAACTCTCAATTTTCTGTTTTCACAGACACCTGGGTAGTTATCAGACTGATTTGTAATTACAGGTTTATACTTGGACTTTTTTTTTTTTTTTTTGCGGTATGCAGGCCTCTCACTGTTGTGGCCTCTCCCGTTGCGGAGCACAGACTCCGGACGCGCAGGCTCAGCGGCCATGGCTCACGGGCCCAGCCGCTCCGCGGCATGTGGGATCTTCCCGGACTGGGGCACGAACCCGTGTCCCCTGCATCGGCAGGTGGACTCTCAACCACTGTGCCACCAGGGAAGCCCCTATGCTCGGACTTTATGACCTTAAAAATAGGTTAGGAAAGCTATTCACAGTTACTTGCCTAATTAGTGACTAGTGTGTCACCACTAAGCCCAGTGTTCTTTTCAGCACTTTTACTTGGTTTCCCTCATCTTGCATGGTAGACTGAAAAAAACGAATATTCTTTTTCCTGACCAGACTCTCATAAATACTGAATTTGTTACAACAAGCGAAGATAAAGGCCGCTTGGAAATGGGAACTGAAATTTACTGAGACCCTGTCTGTACTGTTCTGGGTTCTTTACATGCATTATGCATATAATATTCTTAACCACCTTATGAGTATAGGTGCTTTTATGATCCCACTTTAGAGATGAGGAAACTGAGTTATACAGGGAGAGGTAAAGTAACGCTTGAGGTCACATAGATAGGGAGCTGTGATTTTTAAGCCTGTGCTCCCAAATACCATTCAGCCTTACCATCTACCAGCAGCTGAAAGGAAGCACATTTTCTTTTTACTGCAGGGTTTTCAGTGTTAAAATTTCAATAGACAGCACAGGAAGTTCCCAAATTTCTCTGCTACCAATCTCAGCAGCACTCATAATTCTATGCTAGACGTTTATCCATTCTTCAGTAAGCAGTCTGGGTATTCTTATGGGCTAATCTTAGCAATTCTATTTGAATTCCTTTTTAAAGTCATGTTTACATACTTGTAATCATGACTTTTAGTGAAACATAAAGTGCTCTTTGATAACATATCAACAAAATGTTGAGATTCTGTGCACTGTGTTTCCTGTAGGCACTGCTGCGGTCAGCCTGGTATTGTGGATAATGCAGTCAGCTAAGATGCAGGAGACCAAGCATCTAGTTCTGACTTGGCAGACAAGATATTTAACCTCTCTGGACCTACTTCCTCATCTTTGTAAAATGAGAGGACTAGACTTTCAAAGTCTAAATGACTTTAAAAGAGTCAACTGTAACATTCTGTAATGGTAGACAGGTGTACCCATAGCTTTGAGAAAATAAGAGAAAGAAGAAAAGATCAGGTCATACTTTTTAAAAATAAAATTCATAATGATCAGCAAGCCAACATTTCTTGATTCTATTTGAACTTAATTTTAGGGTTGCTGGAATTGTTTTGTTTACTGTTTCTTGGTGTAGAGGAAATTTTAAGAAAAGACATAGACATTCTTGCCCCATAGCTAGGGTTAGTGGTCGTCTGATCTAGGTTCTATTGTTTAAAAATGTATTCATTAAAATATCCCAGTGGATTTCTGCCTCCCTCAGGTCCCTTCGTCAGATATTACTTTTCAGATAGGCTTGTTTAAATGTTGATTGTGTATTTTGAGACCTTGTTGGGATCTTGCCGGTATTGTTAAAGATGAGGGATTATGCACAGATGATCATAGTATATAGCCCTTTATTTTTAGAAGACAAGTGTGATTACTCATTGTTCAGAGAAATTTTAGATAAAATTTTATTTATCTGCAGGATTTCAGATAGAATCACTATATAGTTAATTGTCATACAAATCATATTTTTAAAGTATTTCTAGAATGGGTGAATCTTCATCTGGTACCCATCTTCTGTGGCTAGTAGATAGTAATTAAAATCTGAGAAAATCTCTTATGAGGATTCTGATAGAATTATTGCCATCCCTTGACAAAGAAGCTGAAATTGAAAAATACTTTCACTAGCGTCTCGCTTTGTCGGCTCATATCTACGTAAATAAAATCAATATCTAATGTCAGGGACTTAATAACTTCAGATGAGAAATCAGGACAACTTTGGGGAGAGCAGTGAACTTAGAATTGTTGTTTTTAGCACCATTTTAAGAAGATAAAATAGAAATACATAACTTGGATGAGAAGGCTAATAAATAAAAGTGTATACAGGCGAATTCTTCTTAGGATTTTATTTTTGGATTATTTTGAAGATTGTATGAATCACTAACAACAGTGTCTAGAAGATGATGCAATAAATGTTAATTATTACCAATAGTAGTTAATTCTATAACAGAAAGAAGCAGCTACAAATGTAATGTTAACTCAGCTCTTAGAATACATCTGAGATGCCTGATATTTAAAATTCCACTGAGCAATTAAAACAGATGTGATAAAATTATGCATTTTTCTCGAAGGACCTTCAGGCCTTCACTGCAGGTCTCTACCCTTGCTCTACAAACAGGTCCAATGGACTTGCTCATCTAGTTTCTAGGCATGTAACAGGTTAGAAAAGGAGAAAAGGGGTGGTTGCCTCAGGCATATTAATAGCAGCAGTAAACAGCTGACAGAATTATGAAGAAAAGCAAATATGTATTACCCCAAAATATAGCAGTCTAAGCCTTCACAGCGTGTAATGCAAATATGAGAGTAGTGTAGCAATTTATGTTCATAAAAGTATGACCAAAATTATCAGCCTAAATTCTGGTTGTAAATATCCAAATCTGGATAATTTAAGCAGAAAAAAAAAAAAAGGCAAAAAACAGGCTATCTGGTAGCTCACAAAATGGACATGAAAGCTGAAATAAACCAGGCTCAGAAAAAGGTTAGGAACTAGGATTGGTTTACATAAGATGTTGTGATTCCTCTGGGTGTTAGACTGATTGAATTGCTTCTGTGTCTTTGAGTCACCACAGGGTCCTGGTTGGCACTGTGTGTGTTGCCAGAAGACAGGACTATCTGGCCCTTTCAGCTTCTGTAGTGGAAGGGCACTGCCCCTGCCCAGATTCTCACAGTGGTGGATTATCCCAAATAGAAAGGATGCTTGGATGCTGGCTTGCAAAATTTACAGCTGTCTACTGCATCCCCAAACCTTAAAAAACAAACAAACAGAAACAACAACAAAAACTATAAATTGGGGTTGTATATAATTAAAGTTAAGAAAGGTTTTTATAGAAACTGAGGGACGTACTATTGATATTTGTCAAAGCTTAAAATGCTCATGAGAGACCCAGAGACTTCACTTAAAGGAATTTATCTAAAAGGTAAATTTGCACATTAGGAAAAGTCATAAGCGCAAGGATATTAATTGCAACTTTATTTGTAAAAGACTGAAAACAACCTCAATGTCTATAGTTAAGCCTGGGTCAATTATTTACAGTACCTCTGTACAGTGGAAAACTGTATCCCTTAAAAAGAATTGGTTAGAGGGAAGAGATATGGGAACATATGTATATGTATAACTGATTCACTTTGTTATAAAGCAGAAACTCACACCATTGTAAAGAAATTATACTCCAATAAAGATGTTAAAAAAAAAAAAGGTTAGATACTATGTACCAATAATGAATAAGCTCCAAGATACATTAGATTAAAAAACAAGACACAGAGATATTTGTATAGAAGAAAGGGGGCTGGAGGTTACAATGGGGATTATACGTATCATGTGCATATACATGATGCATAAGAAAGTTGTTTGGGGGAGAAGTAGGGGACTGGGGTAGGAGGGAGACGAGTTTTTTTTCCGCGTTCATGGGTTGAATTGTGTCCCCTCAAAACGATATGTTGAAGTCGTGACCTCCAGCATCTCAGAATGTGACTTTATTTGGACATAGGGTCTTTACGGAGGTGATCAAGTTAAATTGAAGTCACTAGGATGGGCCCTAATATAATATTTACTGGTGTCCTTATCAGAAGGGAGAATTTGGACACAGAGACAGACATGGCAGAGGGAAAGCCATGTGAAGATGGGGGATTGTAGTGATGCATGTACAAGCAGAGGAATGCCTGAGGCTACCAGAAGCTAGGAGAGAGGTCTGGAACAGATGCTTCCCTAGTGCCTTTAAGAGGGATCATGGCTCTGCTGACACCTTGCTTGGACTTCTGACCTCCAGAACTGAGAATAAATTTCTGTAATTCTAAACGACCTAGTTTATGGTACTTTGTTATGGTGGTACTAGAAAACTAACACATCTCCTGCATGGTCGTAATTTTTATCTGAGGAATAGGGATCTGGGCTATATATCGTAGTTTAGAGTTTCAAAGAATTAAAAAATTTACAATTATCATTCATTGTTTAAATGCAAAACTCTGCAGGTAAAGGAAAAGTTGGTTATCGTTACCTAACTTTATAAATAATTTGTGTTCTGAAATATTTTGGGCATATTAAAAAGATTAACCTAGAGAATATTATGCTTAGTGGAATAAGTCAGAAAAAGACATACTATATGATATCGCTTATATGTGGAATCTAAAAATAATACAAATGAATGTATATGCGAAACAGAAACAGACTCACAGATATAGAAAACAAACTTGTGATTACCAAAGGGGAGGGAGAAGTAAGGGAGGGACAAATTAGGGGTATGAGATTAACAGATGCAAACTATTATGTAAAAAGTAAACGGGCAACAAGGATATATTGTGTAGCACAGGAAATTACAGTCATTATCTTGTAATAACTTATAATGGAGTAAAATCCGCAAAAATACTGAGTCACTATGCTATACACTTGAAAATAATGTAATATTGTAACTCAACTATACTTCAGTTAAAAAAAAAATACTAATGTAACACATACCCATATACCCATATGCAGCTAAGAAATAAAATTGTACAAATACAGTTGAAGCTCCCTTTGTATTCCCCAGATCCCAGTCCCCTTCCTCCTCTTCAGAAGTAACCACCATCCCAGATTTGGTATTGATCATAACTATGTATGTGTTTGTATTTTTGCTAAATGTATATGTATGCTATAAACACTATATAGTATTGGGTTGCATGTTTTTTTTTAACTTTTATTAATTGAATCTGCTTTTCCTACTTAAGCACTTTGTTTACTTTTTTTAAGATTTAAAATTTTAATTATTTATTTATTTTGGCCGTATTAGGTACTTTCTTGCTGCGTGCAGGCTTTCTTTGCTTGTGGCAAGCAGAGGCTATTCTTTGTTGCGGTGCACAGGCTTCTCTTTGCGGTGGCTTCTCTTGTTGTGGAGCACGGGCTCTAGGCGCGCGGGCTTCAGTAGTTGTGGCACATGAACTCAGTAGTTGTGGCTCGCAGGCTCTAGAGCACAGGCTCAGTAGTTGTGGTGCACGGGCTTAGTTGCTCCGTGGCATGTGGGGTCCTTCTGGACCAGGGCTCTAACCCATGTCCCCTGCATTGGCAGGCGGATTCTTAACCCACTGTGCCACCAGGGAAGCCCCACTTATGTAAATCTTAAAGTTTGCTAGATTTTGCTAAACTGTTCTCCAAAACGATTGTAGCTATTTACAGTTCCACCATTAGGGAATAATGCTTCTCTATATCCACATCAATTTTTGATATTTCCAGACTCCTGAATTTCTGCCAACCTGATGAATATGGAAGTAGAATTTCATCAGGATTGTAATTTCCATGTTCCTGATTATTAGTGAGATTGAACACCTTCCTGCTTTGTATATTTGACTTTTCCATATTTTTTGCCCAGTTTTAAGTTATTTTTTTCTTACTGATCTGTCCTTTATATATTCTAGATTCCAGTCTCCTAGTCTGTGACTTGTCTTTTCATTTTGTTTACAGTGTCTTTTAAAAGCAGGAAGTTGTGGAATCCTGTGTGCTTTTAGAAGCTAGGAATTATTCCTTATGTAGGATGCTTTAAAGTGTGGTTATTCTAGCCCTAGCATTCTTATACAGTTTTGCTACAGTGTGTTTTTAAATAATGTGAACTAGCTCACAAATGATTGCTAAGTAGGGCAGTGATGTCCGTATAACCCAGAAATCACACTGGTTCATGTGCAGTTTTTCCCAACACATTAATATTTTGCACCAACAGTTGCGTACAGTTTTGTAATAGTTAAATCGAAGAATATATGCCTTTAAGTCTGAAATAGAGAGCTGTTGCATGATTTGATTGTTTTAATAGGATCACTCTGGTAATAGAAACAGGAAGTTATTGCAATAATCTGGACAGGAGTAAGTAGATGGAGGCTTGACCAAACTATGCTAGTAGGCCATAATGAAAAGTATGAAAGCCTACTACCCTAGAAAAACACATGTACACAAGAAGACATGCACAAGAATGTTTATCACATGCATTGATTTAATAGTAAGTACAAATACCATCAAGAGAATGGATAAACTATGCAGTTTGAATTAACTAGAGCTGCATGTATTAACTTGAGTTATATGTTAGACAACCAAGTATAGAGTTACATTTACAGATGGATATGAGTCTGGAGTTCAGGACAGTTGTACAAGCTGGAGACAGAAATTTGGCAGTTACTAGGATATAGTTGCCATAAAGCCACAAGACTGGATAAAATTACCAAGGGAGTAAGTATAAATAGAAAAGAGCTCAGAGGACTGAGCCCTGGGAAACTCTATCATTTAGTTTGGGGAAAGGAGGAAGAATAAACTGAGAAGGCAATAATTTTCTGGAAGTGAAGTGATTCAAGAGGAGAAAGCAATAAATTGTATCAAATGCTGCTGATAGGTAAGAAGTATGAGAACTTGATTTAACAGCATGGAAGTCATTGATGGCCTTGGCAGGAATTTCAGTGGAATGGTAGAGTTGAAGGGCTGACTAGAATGCTTCAAGAAAAAATGGGAAGAAGAAAACTGAAGAACTTCTTCAGACTCCCACCATCACATCTGCTTAACCAACTCTTCTTGTGCCCATATATTCTTACCTTTTCTCCTGTTACTATGAATGATCTGTCTGTGCTTCTAGCTAAGGCCAGCCCCTTCAGTTGTGCACTTGCTTCCATCTTTGCTAGCCAATTAAAAACTATGGACCTGGGAAATCTCCCCTCCCTTTCCTACATCATTATTTTCTCTACTGCATCATTCCCCTCAGCATGTAAACATGCTGATGTCTTTCCCACCTTAAAAAAGGAAATTCTTTCTTGACCCAATTTCCCCCACATGTTCTTTGCTTACAGCAAAAGTCTTTGAAAGAACTGTCCTACTGCTATCTCCAGTTTTTCTTCTATTTCATGTTTGGGTGCAGGCATGGAATAAGCAGACAGTTGGATTTAATCAAATTGTGGTTAAGCCATGTGAGTATGATGAGATAAAGGAACAAGGGAGTTAAGATTCTATGCAAGAGTGTAATTTAAGCTGCTGAAGGAGACGAGAGTAATTGAGAGGGGAGAAAGATGTGAAAACGTGGTGGTATCGGTGGACAGAAGTTCCCCATGGGGGTTCAGAGGATCATTGGAGATGAGATAGTAGGGCGAGTGAGCTGGAGAGAGGGGTTAGTGGTTGGGGAATGAGGTATTTGAGATCAGAGAAGAGTTTGAGTTATTGGTAATGACAAGCTCAAGGTTATGACCAAAGTTGTAGTTGAGGCAGAAGAGAAGGGAAAAATTATTGAAGAGCCTTTCAAGTTCAGCCAATGAACAGGGAGGCCAAGATATTGGAAGGATCGTCTTTGTAAGTATTGAAATCACCAACAAATACAGCTGGAGTAGTGGTGTGGAGAGTGAGAGTGAGACAGGAACTAAATTCCTAAAGGATCAAGAGGGAATTGAGGGGACTGTACAGTAGATAACTGCAATAAGAAGTACCCAGGTAGAAGGTGGCATGGTCTGATGACATGTTTTTAATGGGGGGAGCAGAGAATAGATGAGGAGAAAGGGACCTGTTCCATCTCCAGGCCCAGTGGTATCAAGAGGTGTGATAGAGAAAACAGCTAAGCTACCATTTGAGAGGGCTGCAGGGGAAGCCATGTCATCAGAAGTCACAACCTCTAATTCTGACAAGTGCAGTTTAGAGGGCTGGGCATTTTCACAAATTAATACTCAATTTTCTTAAACCACAGTCTCATGATAAAGAGACATGAATAAAAAAAAATTCCTATAAGAAAAACAGCCATGAAATAATAAGTGAAATTCAGCTTCATGTTTGGAAGAGACATAGGGAGTGGCAAAGGGACTATTTTAAAGGGACCAGTCATTTTGTGTGCTTGTAATAGCAGAAGTCAGGCCTAATATTGACTGATCTTTTGATTTTTTTCAAGAGAAGCTAGAACTATGGATTTTTGTGTGGTTTAAAAGCTTAAAATAACTAGCTTGTTATTTTGTTTTAAATACTGTGCAGGCCAAATAAAACAAGTCAGAGACTGCATTTAGCCATTGTTGCAATTTTATGAACTCTGCTTTTTAAAATAGAAAATACTACGGTATGTATTCCTAAGTTCAAGAGTCAAAGTCCATGACTGTCACACTGGCTGCCTTGTTGGGTAGCCTGCAGCAGTCTGGTTCAGTCTGCAGGTGTAAAGGGAGTGACTATCACAGGCTGATCACCAAGCAGCACTTAGATCACCTGGCAGTTTATCAGTTGCTTAATTGATTATTACTCAAACAGATCTTATTTCGCCCCCACCTCGCTTTTTTTTTTGCTTTCAGTTTTAACTCTGATAATGGAATTCCTTTGAAGAGAAACATACTTAACCTTTTATCATCTGAACTTTTAATAAAAAGTAGACATACAATAAAAGAAAGCTTCTAATAGAGGAAAACTTGAAGGTTCTTTAAGCCTAAAAAAAACCGCTGTTAATTCCTAAACAGATTGTAACATTATAAAGTATTTAATGTTTCTTTAAAATCTTCAATTTTCCTTTAGTCTTAATGATGACGGAGAATATTTTTTTGTATTGAAGTAGAAGTTTAAAGATGGTATTTGGCTGTATTTGACCTTGGGCAAAGCAGTAAACTCCCTTCTAGACTTCGTTTCCTTATCTGTAAACTGGAGATTAAAAATACATGCCCTGCCTACTTCATAAGGTAGCTGTCTAGTCCAATGAGAATGTGAAAAGCTTACACCTGTATCAGTGCTTTATTCTACTAAAGAATGACAGTTTGCCTAAAGCTAGTGAGATTGTCTATTTAGAGAAAATATTTTAGATTAGAATATATTTAAAATTCAGGAACCCCCTTGAGTATGAGTAGGTATATAATCTACTTCCAAAAGCAACTTTCCTATTGAAAGATGACACTGCTGATGGTATCACTGTGTGAGGTAGTGGCTGAAAAGTATCCTCTCTCCAGTTTTGTAAGCATGACTGTTTGAACTTTGGTTAAAAATCTTGTTCATTCAGGTGACACATGATACACGTACTCTTTCTTGGTCCTACCATCACCTTCCCTTCCCTTCCCTTCTCACCCTGTACTCAATTTCTTTTTCATCAAAATTAACAATTATCACTTGAGATTTATATTTAAAGAGCCTTTTCTAGCAGCATTTAATACACGCTTAAAAGAACAAGTCTTAACTGAAAAACACAGGATACCTCATTTTCACAGTAATTTTTTTAAGTCCCAGTGATGAAAACTCTAAGGCAGTTTCTTCAAAGGAAGATAACATTGACGAATCCAGTGCAGCCAGTGTGTGAATATTAGGTGATAAAATCTTTATCACATCCATCTTGACTGTCCTGAAACTTAGTCTGAGTCTTTTAGAATAGTTACTCCTTTTTATTAATTGTGTGGTTGTTATACAGCCATGGAAGGAAAAAACTGAACATCAAAATCATCAGCAATATACCTGAAAGAAAAATACAATAAAAACAAAACAATCCCTAAGGAAGTTCATAATCATTCAGTGGTTATAATTTAAGATTATATACAGTTACATACCTAGAGATTTGTAGAGCTATGTTTAAGAGAATTAGCTACATCAGCTCTACATGAAACATGTAGGTATTTTAAAATATAATATTCTCATATTATTTTTCTTCAATGATGAATCCGTAAAAACAGTATGTACTTGGAAAAACCAGTAGGATCTAAACAATGAATTCAAAGGATAAATAAAATAGATCTGGAGTTCTAGTTCTGGCTTCATTACTGACTTGCTGAGTGAGAAACTCTGGACTTGTGTCTCCATTTTAGTCTCAACGATTAATAGCTTTTAGAGCTGTATTAATAAGCAGAGTATCTGAAAGAAAACTTCAGTTGACGTTTTAAATCTTAAATATAAATATGTTTTTAAAAAAATCACATATTAGCAAATCTTCATTTTTGAGGTCATGCCAGATAAATCTAAACTAGCATATATATATATGTATATATATGTAAACTGTGATTTTTTTAAAAAACATTTTTTAAGATTTAAAATTTTTCAGTGGGAAATAGGGACAGAGGAGATTTAGGCACAGGACTCAAATCACTGTCTAACAGAGAAGTCTGCAGTGGTTAATGTTTTTATCTGAAGGTATGTAGGCTTAAAGGTATGTAGGCTTAAAGCTCTAAATCAGTTTAAACTTAGATTAAGAATGTGTTTTTGTCACATGCAGATTTGATAGTTTACTCCTGTTTGCTAACAAGAGGAAACCTTAAGGTTTGACTAGCATTTGGATAGCTTAACATATTTTTGAAAGATGAATCTGATTTGCAAACAAAGGCTTTAGATTTTTTTAAAAGTCAGAAACAGTCTGTTAATAAATTCACAAAATTTGACATTTTCTTTATAAAGTCAGAGCTAGAAAATAAGACATTACATTTAAAACTTTCTAAAAATGGAGTTGCAGTTTCATAGAAGCAAATAGAATTTGCAAATTTTTATTATATGAAATGTGTAAGCTAGAGAATTAATTCTATATACATTCTTATAGTCACATTTCTAACATTTTATTAATTGGGGAAGATGGCAGGGCCCATTAAAGGAATTATAATTATCTCCGCTATGAAGAGAAACAAGAAAGAACAAGGACCATGTCTTCCAAGAATAGTTTGCTCCCTGCTTGGTCAAGAAGGGAAAGAAGATAGGTATCTTGCAATTACTCTCCTCTGTCGCACTCTGTGGCACTGCCTAGTGTTTGTTTGCTTTGACTCCTCATCTCTTACTTAGCTCTTTGAATGACTCTTGTAAAAATAAAATTTATTTTTCTTATCCTTCTTTGAGTTTAATAGTGACCTTATTTCATTTGAGGCCATTTCTTTTCCCAATGGGAATGTGATTTCAGTGTATGACAAAAGTCAGTGGCAAGCCAGAATTCAGTATTCTAAAAACTGCCATTTAGTCACATGTCTTTTATCCACATCTATCGAATTATTTCTATATTGTTTCTCATTCACAAACCTCTGAAAGCAGTATAGGAACATGGCTCTTTAAATGAAAAACTAGAACAGAAATTTTATTTGGGTCTGTTTAGAAAAAGCTAGGAGATCCTTAGGTTAACAAAGGAAGAATATTTGAATGTATATTTTCAACAGGCTAATTAGGGCCATACATAATTGCAGAAAAGTTTGATCCCAATCCCATTTTTAAAAGATCCCTTGGATAGGAAGTAAAGAAATAAAAGTATATTTGTTTTTCATTTACGTATTTGGATTGTTTTTTGGATAAGTGGTTCTTTAAAATGTTTTGGTAACGGCAACAAGTAATGTTCTCTTCCTGTTTGCACCACACTGTCATGAAGAGAATATACTGTTTTCCTACCCTACTACTCTCTGGTCTGTATATTTGCTAAAGGGGCAGAAGTGATTGCTCCTTTCTGTCATGAGACTTTTTTCCAGTATGTTCTTCCAGGAAGAAGTTATCAAGTGATTTAGGCTAGAAAATGTGTTTAATGAAAAAAAAGTCATGGTCTTTTTACAGAGAATGGCAATGACTTCTGTTTCTTTTTTCTTTTAAAATTCTTTTGGAAAGGCCTACTTTTTAGTTTTTTTTCAAGTAGTGAATGACATAATTCCTTAGTATCATGGGCCTACTGTTAAAATTGTAGTTGGAGCACATTAACAAATATATAATGTTAATAATATATGTTCATTTCAAATAAGACATATTAAGAGAATTTTTCCATATAAAAACTTCAGTAGACCAGTCCAATTAGTGATGTTTTTAACTTCTTCATGAACTTCAGTGACCTTTTTTACTTCTTAAAAATTAAGAGCAGAGAAAATTTAAAGAACTTATTGGAAAATACTAGTAATCAATAGATGAGAAAAAGCTACCATTATTAGCATTTTAAAATACACGTTTTCTCTGATATTCTTTATGTTTAGGCCTATAGATATTGCTGAGCATAATAGATACTAAATGTGAGGAAAATTCCTAAATGAAACGAATGGAAGGAGTGAAGTATGATGGCTATTCAAACCTGTTATGCCTGTGTTCTCTCCTATAAGTACCCTCCTCCCCACCCCCTTTTTTTTTTTAAAGAAATGAGCAACAAGAAACAAAATGCAAACCGGATGAAAAGAAGGATGAACTAACAGAAGGCCAGCTATCCTCATATTCATTTATAGTTATAAATTATAGTCAGGCTTAAAACAGATGACTAGACAAAATCAAGAAATGCTGATAACTTACATAAGGAAATGCATATCATGATTACAGTTATTTTATAACTTCTTTATGTTATTTGACCTACCTGAAAAGAGGAGTTTTACATATCTGATCCAGATAGAGATAACAGGAATGCAACTTGTGGAAAATTTTAAAACTACATTTATTATAGTTCTGCATTGTTTCATGAGATGCCCTTCTGTAAAATGAGTCAAATGAACTAAATAGTATTTTATTTGGCGCTCACAAACTTGAAAAAAACAAATTCCTTTAGCAAAAAAAAAAGATTTTTTTTAAAGGAAGTAATTACTCCTCACTTTTTTGCCCTCATATCTGAGGGCTTCTTAAAGTGGTATCAGACCTCAAACTGACTATCCTTAACTAGGTAATTTGTTTCTTTGAAGATAAAAACAGTTTTAAAGGATACTGCACAAAATAAAATGTTACTTCAGGCATAACATTTCCTACCTTTTTTCTTTTCTGTCCCTACTCTGGCTTTGGAAATTGACATGTTACAGTGACATTCCATATATTTAAAATATTCTAATCTTTTAATTATATTAAATAAAAATATGCTTACCTAAAGAAGGAGCCAGCCAATATACTATAAAAAATTGAAGGAATGCTTCATCAAAACACTTGAAATGTAGTGAAAGTGCCAAAGCTGGATTAAATACAGCTCCTGTTAGACTTCCTCCTGTAATACATTTTAAACAGAATGATACCAAACCATATATCTTACATTTTCTTGCAGCTAGAAATACAGGGATTACTAAATGTAACTATTTCATTTTAGGTATTTAAGTATTCTTATTCTGTAATCTTCCTTTGCAGAATCACCTGGCATAGAGGATAAATATAGATTATAATATGCCAGGTGCAAAAAAGCGGGGGTTGGGGGACAAAGGACATTAAGAATTTTAATCCAATGCTTTTCCTATAGTATGTTATAAAATGCACATTGAAAGTTAACCTGCTCTGTTATTGTTCCTACAGTTTTATAAAACAGGAGATTTGGCTGCCCTTCTTAACATTCATCAACTTAAATGAGTGAATAATAATAAAGATAAGATGAAAGTACATTTAAAATGGGTACAATACCCCAAGATCCTCTTGAGCAGAAGTACCTTTGCTTTGAAAACAAAAAATGGACCACAGCATTATCATTGACTCCATTTTTACTTGGCAGCAGAGCCCTGAAGAAGTGACTGTGAGTGGTGTGTGAATTATATCTCAATAAAGTGGTTACAAAATTTTTAAAAATAAAAAAAAGTGACTGAGTAGTCGTGAAAGATAAGCACAAATTCTAACTGTTGACTACTTTTCAGGATTCATGGTGCAGCTCTGCACAGGGTCTCTCTCTGAGATGGGGCCCAGGAGCTTATAGTTCTGGCTACACAGCAAGTAAGGAAAGGCAAAAGAGGTTGGACTGCCTGTCCAGTGGTACTCACCTGAACTGTGGCTCAGCTTTTCAAAACATATTCTAATTGTACCCCTGAGATAGAGACATTTCTGGTGGTTATTCCATGTGGAAGCTTGGGCACACTTGTCTGCCTCTGACTCAGCCACAGCTACAGATCCGGAGATCTTCACAAATTTTACGTGGACATATGCCACTATAGCATGTTAATTGTCTTTATAAAATGCAGTGAAGTAAAATTGGAAATTAAGAGACCCTTTCATAAGATTTCACTAATGAGATTTCACTCCTGATAGGCTGAAAACATTGAAGCTGTGTGGAGGTAAAGATGTTGACACTGAACTGAGTTCACTCCATGGCTAAGAGTCCTTTTTAGCATACCAGCCTCACAGCATGATTCGTATTTATGCCTCAGCAATTATAAATGACATCACATCATGGACCTTCAGGACCACTCTTGAATAGTCAAATCTTGGAATGTTAAACCTGCACCTGCCAAGGGCCAACAGAATTGTTTGGTTGGCATGTGGTCATTTCAGCTTAATTCCACAAAAAATTACTGAGTTCTTATGTTCTGGACACCATGGATAAAAATATAAGGATTCACACAGAGCTTTATAATAAAATATAATGTAGGGCTTCCCTGGTGGCGCAGTGGTTGAGAGTGCGCCTGCCGATGCAGGGGACACGGGTTCGTGCCCCGCTCGGGGAAGATCCCACATGCCGCGGAGCGGCTGGGTCCGTGAGCCATGGCCGCTGAGCCTGCGCGTCCTGAGCCTCTGCTCCGCAACGGGAGAGGCCACACCAGTGAGAGACCCGCGTACCGCAAAAAAAAAAAAATATATATATATATATATATATATATAATGTAATATGTGCGGTGATAATATAAGTGACCTGTGATTTTTTTTCGGCATTTATCAATAAAAATAGACTGAATCATTGCCCTCATAATTAGTTTGCTTCAGTTTTCCCATTAGGTCTTTGGTATCTCCATTAGGTCTAAGAACACTGTCAGTCAGTTTTATACCATTCTAAAACTCCAACTACTTCACACTTATCTTCTAACCCTTACATCACCAATTCTGCTCAGTGTGACTTGGTAGAAACTGCTCCTCCTACCCAGAGGTACAGTCTATTCCCCTGTCTTGGATATGGATTGGCTTTGCAACTTGCAATGACAAATAGAATGCAGCAGAAGTGATGCTATGTGAATTCTGAATGTGAGAAGCAACACTGAGTGAATTCTAGGTTCAGGTCTCAATAAAGCCATCATCGGTTTCCACTTTTTACTCTCTTGGAACAATGTCCTGACCATGTAAGTGAGCTGGAGGATGAGAGGCCACAGGGAAGAAAACTGAGGCATCTTAGATTGCTGTTGGTACCAACTGCTGGACGAGTGAAGCACCTTGGCTCTTCCAGACATACTAACTGTCCAGCTATGTGATCTCAGGAATTTCCTATCTAATCCACAAAGTCATGAAAAATAATAAATTACTGTTATTTTAAGGATAAGTTAACTGATTCAGAAATCCATTGTGTCAACAAAAGGCCCAAAATGTGGCATTGGCTTTGATGTTTTAGACTGGGTAATTCTTTGTTGGGAGTTGTCCTTTGCATTGTAGGATTTTTAGCAGCATTCCTAGCCTTCACCCACTAGATGCCAGTTGCACATCCATCTCCCACCTTGTAACAACCACAAATGTCTCCAGACATTGCCAAAAGTCCCCTGGGGGGGCGGGGGGCAAAACTGTCGCATTGAAAACCACTGTCCTAGAGAACTACTGGTACTTGTATACTAGTAGACACACATAAGGTTGTTTATTTATAGTAGCAATGAACTGGGAAAAACCTAAATGTCCATTCAGAAGAAGGTAGCTAAATATACAACTTTGTTATTAATTTGGAATACCACTCAGTACTGAAATAAGTGAAATCTCTTTACTAATATAGATCTGCAAGATAATATCATTGAACTACACCACTAAAAAAAGCAAACTGCAGAAAGTAAAGTATGATACCTTTCATGTTAACATGAACACATATAATAGTTTCTATAGGGTCCTATCTATACATATAATAAATGCACATAAGAATTTGGAAGGACACATATGCACGCACAGAGGACTACACTGGTGAGAAGAGTAGGCAGGGAAGGAGGGGACAGGCATGAAGGATGGCAATCAAAAGTCTCATTCGTAATATTTCCATTTTTTACAAAAATAACACATTCATGTATTGTGTAATTAAATGTGAATTATTTAAAAAGTAAGAATCATCCATCAGGCACAGAACTTACAGAAAATGGCTTTGAAAAATGAGTTACTATTTATTGATGTCTGGAGGGGAGAAGCCATAACATATGTTGAAGAAGAGGTATCAACAGGGAGATCCAGCTGGCTGACTGCCAAGAGTTTTAGAAGACAGTATGACCTTGGTGAAATTACCACAAAGACTGAGTCCCAAATCTGATAATTATAGGCACTAATGTTTCTCAGTACTCCTAAAGGGAATCAAATTCTCTGTGACAGAATGACACTAGTTAAAATCATGTAAGACTCGTGTAAAAGCTAGAATGTCAATTAACTAATTTATAATGGAAGCTAGGCCTTTCCAGTGACCAGAACATTTGTGCCAGTTACTTTGGGAAGAACTTGGAATACATTATTCTTCATCATAGTCTGAAGAGATAGGTAGTGTTATTCTCCATTTTAAAGATGAGGAAACTGAGACCTAAATTAAGTTATCTCTCCTATGGACACAGTCCAACTCCAAGGCTGTGTGCTTAACCACTATATTACACTGGCATGATAAAAAAAAAAAGTTTTGGACCTTCGTTTGAAGCTGTTTTTCATTTGTAAATTGGCACCTATTTCATATGGTTATTGATTAAAAATAAACATATGTAAAGGACTTAGTTCCCTTCTCCTTTGACAAATAATCTTACCCAAATTCTTCGTGACTTAGAAGGATACAAAAACCTCCTGAATGGAGTAATGAAATGAAATAAAAATGCAGTTACTTCAAACAATATATTAGGCTTATTTTGAAAGCTCTTAGACATAAAATATGGAATACCCAGATATGTATTACTTCTTTCTATTTTTAAATGAATAGAGTATTTGCTAATTCATTCATTCACTCATTCTAAAAATAATGAGTATTTATTTGTAACAGGCGACACCATGCTAAGTCCTAGTTATAACTTATAATGAATAAAACAATTTTAGTCTCTCTACTCAAAGCTTACTGTCTGGTGGAGGAAGACAGGCATTACATCAGAAAACAAGTATATAATTAAAAAATTCTACAAAGGAAATGAACAGGGTACAGTAATAAAGACAGCCTATTTGGATATGTAAAATAACAGATTTTTTTCCCAATATGTAATTAATTTTAAAATGAATGCAGTTCTCTCCTACCCTGGTCATTGAACCAAATTCTCCCAAAACCTAAATTAAGGAAGATTTGCTTGAAATTTGCATCCATAGTTTTATAGCTTTAATATGTTAATAAATCACAGTTTTTTTTACTTTATTTGGGAAGTCAATAAATACATGATAAGTGGTAACGACATCAGTGGCCTCCATCTGCACATCAAAGTGCAGGGTGCTAAATCAATAAATACACAATCAGACGCTTGATCATTGGCTATCCAAGGAGCCCGTGGCTATGCTGCTGGACAGTTATGTTCTGTAATCTTAAATTATCAGTTCTTTTGATGTGACCTGTATTAGGGTCCTCAAAATGCAAGTGATTAAAGAAATATCCCAGCATGCAACTTAGCCAAACCAGTACTAATAGTATCTTAGAAGTTTAAAAAAAAAAAAAGAGAGAAAGACCTATCAAAGTAACTTGTAACGATGCCTGATTTAGCAGATGCTTCCCCTGACTTCCCTTCCCTATCCATTCTTAACTCCTTCCTACAAAAGCCTCACCTCTGCCTGGTAAGACACACACTCAGCTAGTCCCCAAACAGTTCACTCTATTTAGAATAACTGATCTAAAGTTATGACTTATATCCATAGAAAAAATGGGGAGTGACACGGCTTCGT
This sequence comes from Monodon monoceros, assembly GCF_005190385.1. Taxonomy (NCBI): domain Eukaryota; kingdom Metazoa; phylum Chordata; class Mammalia; order Artiodactyla; family Monodontidae; genus Monodon; species Monodon monoceros. The sequence goes on from NW_021703784.1 coordinate 53,171,833, forward strand.
GCAGCACTTCCCAAAGTATGTTCTCTTCTGCTACACACTCCTAGACAAAAGGATTCCATAAGTTTGAAAAACTGTGTTCCACATGCTTCTCTTGTTGGAGTTTCACAATAAACAGTAGCATAGTAAAGGCTCTGTGAAGTCTTAAATTAGAAAATCTGTTTAATCCAGTGTTTGCCAAATTTACTTGGCAACAGAATCCTTTTGTAACTTAAATTATTTTAAGTTATGCTAAAATATACATAACATAAAATATGCCATTTTAACCATTTAAAAGTGTATATTCATGGCATTAATTACAGTCACAAGGTTCAATCATCACCACTATTTCCAAAACTTTTCCATCACCCCAAACAGAAACTCTGTACCCATTAAACAAAAAGTCCCTATTCCTCCCTGCTACCCAGCCCATGGTAACCTCTATTCTACTTTCTGACTCTATGAATTTGCCTATTCTGAATATTTCATATAAGTGGAGCCATATAACATTTGTTCCTTTGTGTCTGGCTTATTTTGCTTAGCATAATGTTTTCAAGGTTCATTCCTATCGTAGTATGTATCAGAACTTCATTCCTTTTCATGGCTGAACAATATTCAATTGTATGTATATATTTTTGTTACTTTTGAGGAATATGCTGTAGAAATGCTGATAATGAAATGAGTATAAGCTTTAGTGTCAGTTTAAACCATGGTTCCAGCACATTCTAGCTGTGTGACCTTGGACAGGTCATTTCACTTTTCTGAGCCTCACTTACATAAAAATGGGAATAATGTATTCATCAGTGGGTTGCTGTAAGGATTAACTAGGATAACTCATATAAATTTCCTACATGCTTGGCATGTTGCCCAATGAATATTCTTATCTCCCTTATATTGGCAGAAAAGGAAGATCGTAATAGGGTATCAATTTCTGTAACAGTGCTAAATAATTTTTAGGTTCTGTCCCTGCAAACAGCCTCCAGCACTGCCCAATATTGTACCCACTAGCCACATATGGCTATTGAGTACTTGAAATGTGGCTATAGCAACTGAAGAAGTAAATATTTAATTTTAGTTGATTTATACCTAAATAACCATATGTGACTAGTGGCTACTGAAATGGCCAGCAAAGTCTAGACTGGAGCAGTGGTTCATATTGGGATCACCTGGGAAAATTTAAAATCTACTATTGCCTAGGCCCCTTCCCACAGCAATTAAATCTTAATCTTGGCACCCAGATATGGGTATGTTTAAAACACTCCCTAGGTGACTGTAATGCAGAGAGAATGTTGAGAACCACTGCTGTAGTGATCCCTTCACTCTCTCCCCCTCCCCTACCAATTAGTATCCTCATTTCAGCAATGTCGATGTCAATAGTGTGAGGGGAAGAAAAAGAGCAGTGTTTTTGAACACCTTAAATTGTTATTTTATGGGTTCTTTCTAATAACTCTCCTTATATTTATGTATAACTTCAATTATTATCTTGTTTCTCTTCTCTCAAAATCTTTGTCACTTATAAAATAGGTATTGGCTAATATATACAGTATTATTATGAAATCATAAATATGTATTAAAAGTACAAAAATAGGAAGAATACCAATTTAAAGATAATCAAGAGAGGGAGGAGGAACTGTGTATAACATTTTATTAACTTAAAACATCTTTTAAATGTTTACCACTTCTAATTATATAAGTACAGAGCTAAATTGTGGCATAACTTTTTTCAAGGGATGTTTCTGCTTTGGCCCAAACCTAAAACTTTAATAAGCAACTACTCACCAACCCCTCAAATATGCATAAATCCTTCCTTCTCTCCTTTACCATTTATTTCCATCTGCCTCTACAAAAAAAATGGTACTAGATCTAAAGAAGTTGAAATGGATTGGAAATTCTTTCATTTCTACCTAGGAAGTTGAGCATATGTTTAAAATTCCTTATCTTGAGGTTTGCGTCTACTCATAGTTTCCCTTTCAGTGGGCAGAAGACTGACTCTTACTACTAATTCCTTTTATTAGACTCCTGCCTCCAAAACATCTTAGAATTCAGATATAGTCCTAATGAAATATTTTGTTGTGATCATTTAAAATAACACACTTCATCATCAAACTTTTGTTTTTTGGATTTTCTTGTCCCATTTGGAATATTCAGATTATCCACTAAATCTGAGATCTGTCAAGGTGAACAAATGGTTTACGAGAAATCAACAGATTCTCAAGAATTATTAGCTTTTAAAAAGCGTCTTTGATTTCAAGCACGTTTTGATTTTAAAACACATCTTTCTTGATAGGCCATTAAAAATTCACTTATAACTCAAGATGAATTATTAAGGAGATAAATGATTTTAAGTAATTTTGTAGAAAAAGAACTAAGAAATAGAACTACATAATTTCTACTTCCCACTCTTACTACTAACCAATCAGGTAGCTTGTGCTTTAAATTGGAAGGAACTTTTGACACCCAGGATCATGTTTCAGTGAGAGTCTCAGAAAGGATCTATACCAAGTTGGCAAGAGGTAGCTGATGTTATCTTTCCTTTCTACCATTACAACAATCCCTTTGTAGGATATTTGAACCCTTGGCAATATCTCACATGATCTCAGTTTCAGCACAGAAGTGGCTTTCTCTGGGTGTTAAAAAAAAAAAAAGCACTGAATGGAGGATCAATATTTCGACCCTATCGGTAAAGAATGAGCTGCAAAATGATTAGAATTACGGAGATACCAATATTGACTTCACAGAGGCATAATGGTTTAAAATGTACCTTGGCAAAGAACTTAGAGCCTCAAGTCATAGAAGCTCCGGACATGCCAAGTGTTTTGTGGGAATAACAAACCTGCATAGACCAAAAAGGTGATGAGTGCTGACAGCAGGTGGATACGAAGCTTGGTTCGGACCTCCTGGAAGTGCAGCAAAGCGCTGTGGAAGATAAAGGAGGAGACGGCCTCTATGATGACCGCTTTGGGCAAGTCCACTTGGATGGGATTCCTGCAAGCGAAGCTCCTCTCGCTGACGTGATACTTGGTCAGTCCCAGGCTCCACAGGGCGCCCATGCAGTACCTGCTGCACAGGGCACCAATCAGCTGAGCTAACAGCCTCATCGCACCCGTCTCAGCGGACATTCCCCCCAGCATCATCTGCATCATCACGCCGCACGGGTTGCTTGAGGTGCCCACCAGAGTCAGGCCATGCACCAACGAGAAGAAGTAGGTTAGCGTCAGCGGCCAGGTGGGGTGCAGGGGTTCCTGCTCGCTCAGCAGTTGCAGCTCATGGGTGCAGAAGCAGAGCTGGAACGTGGCCAGAAACTCCAAGATGAAGGCGTGGGCAGTGGGCCTGTTCAGCTGCTGCCGGGTGACCACGCGGGCCAGCCCCATGAACAGCACGATCGACAGCATCAGCCCCAGCGAGATACAGGTGTCCTGCATCTCGGGCCAGAGCCCCCGCAGCGCCGTCATGGCTCTCTCAACACCAGACTGGGACGCCTGCTCTGGCTCGGCAGGAGGCGGTCTATGGGCCGGAGTCCTAAGTCCTCAGCCCCGCCCCCTCACGCCCCTCGGGGCGGGCCGACTCTAGGCTTACTGGAGGTACCGGGGGCGCTACGCGAAAGGCTCCTCCCCTCCCCGGCTCTGAGCTAGGGTGTTGTTACCAGAGCCGGCAAGGAGGGGCGATGAGGACAGCTCTGCGAGGGCACTGGCTGAGGGGCCAAAGGTCAGCAGGAGCCGGACAAGCACACGCCCTCGCCGCTTCCCTCAGGGACTGGAAGCAGGCGCGGGTGGGGCAGGGAGTGGAGGGAAGGCGCGCGTCCGGAGGCCATTGCGCATGCGCGCGGCGGTCCGCGCGCCTTTGCGAGAGGCCAGACTTGGGACCGCCGGACCCCTGGCGACGCTGGGCGCGCTTCTCCCAGTGCTAAGCGGGAGGGCGCGCGCCCCTTGCGCTTGGACAGGTGCTTTGACGTGGGAACCTTGAGGGGTTTTCCTTCCCCGCTCCTAAAACTGTAAAGCCGGCAATCTGGAAAGACCGCTAAAGCTCATCTCGGCCAACCACCTCGTTTTTAATTTATGGGGCGACTGAGAAGACGGGAAGTGACGGAGGTGCAGCGCGGAGGTCGGGGGTGGGGCTGGGTGGTGGTTTGCGGGGAGTAGATTTCAGAGCGAACCAGGGCTTGACCTGTGTGAAGAAGGGCAGGCAACTGGGTCTCCTTGAGCCTTAGTTTTTTTCACCTGCCTGTGACGTTTACGTCGTAGAGTTGTGGGTCAGACTACCCACCTCATCGATTTGTTTTAAAAAAGCATGGAAGGCAAGTAGCACAGAGCCTGGCAGACAGGAAGTGTTCAAGAAGTGCTAGGCTGAAGTTGAAAGAGCACGTCTTGCCACCGCCCCCCACTCCCAGCAGCTCGCCCACCTTGGGCGGCCCTTTGTGGGTGCAGCTGGGAGGGAATGTCTGAGATTCCTCAGACCTTGCTTGCACCTGTCGTGATTTTCTGCCAATGGAATGGGTGTCATGGTTTAGTTGGGGGAGAGGGGTGCAAATTCCTTAGCACTCTCCAGCCTCAGTTCTGCCTCCCCTGGGCTCTGCTGAAACACAAGTCCACATTTCTGAGGGCTGGAGAGAAGTGAGAGAAGAGCCAAAATGAGAGGAATAATTAGCCCGAGCTTCAAGTGATAGAGTGCTTGGAAGGTGTTCTTGACACCACTAGGTGGCATCTCTGGGGGGCTCCAAGGAGCTCGGGTCCTTTATGTCTCGGCATGGAAAGAATTCAGCCAGAGGCGAAGTGGTAGATAAGAAGTGATTTATTAGAATAGGATGTTTGTGAGGCTTACAAGTGGGCAGGCGAGAGGATGCTGTGCCCTGAGAACTTAGTGGGCTACAGTTTTATAATCAAAGGAAAAGTGGGGAGGGGAGGGGAAACCGCCTTCTTCCTCATTCTTCAGTAGACGTCAAGCTTCCATCATCAGCTCCTCCTGCAGGTTGGGCAGGCGAGTTTTCTTGTCCCTACATGGTCAAGCCAGGACTGTCATGGCACTATGGAAAAATTATTTCAGGTCTCAGTACAGTGAGGGTCTTTCACTTTGAAATGTCACTTTTCCATAAAGTATTGTTTTTTATGTGTGCAGAGAGTATGTCCTAGGGGTCATTAACTTACTGAGTTCACTGGGCAGGATGTGAGTCTCATGCCACCATTGTTTTATTGTTTTGGGTCATGTCTCCTGCTTCTGTTGCTATGCAAGCCTGCTTGGTTTCGTGGTTAAGCAGACCTGCTTTCTTGAGTGATCATTAACTTATAGAGGTCTCCCATATTTTTTCTTTACTTACAGTCCCCTTAGTGGGATTAACTATTTAATTACCTACTTTGTCCCTTTACTCCGTCCCTGTCATTCTTGCTGATTCTCCTCAGCTTTCCTTCCCAGTCTCAATTTGTCCTCTAATAACTAATGGAAGAGCTTTTTTTTTTTTTTTTTGCGGTTACGCGGGCTTCTCACTGTTGTGGCCTCTCCCGTTGCGGAGCACAGGCTCCGGACGCGCAGGCTCAGCGGCCATGGCTCATGTGCCCAACCGCTCCGCGGCATGTGGGATCTTTCGGGGCACGAACCCGTGTTCCCTGCATTGGCAGGCGGACTCTCAACCACTGCGCCACCAGGGAAGCCGTCTAATAACTAATGAAAGTTCTCTTCGTAACAACCAAGTTTTCTGTGGTGCCAGTAGGTATTCTCTGAATTAAAAAATATAAATTTTTTCAGAAAACACACAAACTATGTAGAAAGATGAAGTCCTTTCCTCTTTCCTGTGTTGGTGCCTGACCAGGAAAGAATTGAGTAAATTAAAACTATTGTTTGCTCACCGCTGTTGAAAGAGGTTGCTTTTAAATCAATCCTGTGAGTGTAACGCTTTTGTCGCTCCCCTTTACTGGAAGTCACGTGAGTTTTCGTTAATGTGAATATATTTTGTTTACTGCTCTGGTGATAATTCACTTTTACTAGCACAAGCCATGTAGAAAACTAGCCTTTTGGACTTCGATTAGAAATTTTAATAACATTATAATATACATTGTCATTAAAAGGATTTTGGTAATTCTTTCAATTAAAGAACAAGGCCAAAATAAACCCAATTAATTACTTGTGATTATTTCACATCACATGAATCTCTGTTTTCAGAAACAAGAAATCACTAATTAATCCACCCCATTTCCTTCAACATAAATGTTTGTTGGTATGGGTGACAGAGCTGCATCTTGCAAACCCAGATCTCAAAATTCCTGTTCTAAGACCAGTGTCTTCATGAGGAAGAATGACTCTTCCATAGGTTGGAAGATTAGAAGAGTCTGGCTTCCTCAGCAATGTTGGCCCCATTTTAACCACTTTGCTTCTGTGCATTTCAGAGATATCCTGTTTCTGTGAGGCAGGAAGTACATAATACTAGGTTTGGTGAAAGCACTGGATTTAGCATTTGAAAATGAGGGTTTGCATCTTACGCTATGCTTACTGTGAGATCTTGAGGAAATTGTTAAATCATTAAACTTCTCTGAGCTTCAGTTTCCTCATCATAATATTATGGTAAATAACTAATTTAGGGTTTTGTTGTGAAGATCGAATGAGAATACAGATGAAGTGCTTTGTAAAGAGTTATTACAAATGTTTATTGAGATGTAATTCACATACCATAAAATTCACCCTTTTAAAGTGTACAATTTAGTGGTTTTATTATATTCACAGAGTTGTGTAACCATCACAAATTATCAGCTATTTTGAGTGGTGATTCTTAGAAATGAAGTCCTAAATTTATAATGCGACTGTCTCTATAATCTTTGCCATGAATTATTTAAATATAATATGAAACAGTTATGTCTTATTATTATATACACTGCTTCCTATGTGGAGAGGAAACCCAAACTATAACTTTAAAGAGGTCCATAGCAATCAGTGGATCCTAAAATGGAAGATACTTATCTAGTGCTCTGTCACATATCAGTTAAATTTTTGTGAGAACTTTTTGCTTCTATCTCAGTAATATGTTTCCTTCCTTCCTTTATTTCTTTCCTCCCTCCCTCCCTCCCTCCCTCCCTCCCTTCCTTCCTTATCTTTTTGGCTGTGCCATGCTGCTTGCTTGGGATCTTAGTTCCCCAACCAAGGATTGAATCTGGGCCCATCAGTGAAAGCACCATGTCCTAACCACTGGACTGCCAAGGAATTCCCTATCTTCCTGTTAATTCTAATTTCAGTTAAAAAAAATATTTGTTGAGCCACAGGCATTAATAAGACACAGTCTGCCTCAATAACACAATCTTATAATAATATGTGATATTTATTGAGCACTACTTTGTGCCAAACATTGGATATTATTAGCCTTGCTTTACATGGGTCAAGAGAGGATTTAAAAAAAAATAGAGAAGAGGGCTTCCCTGGTGGCGCAGTGGTTGAGAGTCCGCCTGCCGATGCAGGGGACACGGGTTCGTGCCCCGGTCTGGGAAGATCCCACATGCTGCGGAGCAGCTGGGCCCGTGAGCCATGGCCGCTGAGCCTGCGCGTCCGGAGCCTGTGCTCCGCAACGGAAGAGGCCACAACAGTGAGAGGCCCACGTACCGCAAAAAAAAAAAAAAAAAATAGAGAAGATATCATTTAATATGGTGGAAGAAGAAGAGTGCAGATAAATTAAAATTATTTTAAGGCATCACCAATGCTTTAAATTTGGACTAATTGAATCAACATAAAATGGATAAGATCAGATTTTTACAGAAGTTGGCTTGTTTGAAAAAGCCCTCTAGATTGTCTTTTTCCTTTTGCTCTGATTTCATGTTATGTACTAATTTGACTTCCCATGCTTCTTTTTTTCTGAATTTTATTTAATTTTTTTATACAGCAGGTTCTTATTAGTTATCTATTTTATACATATTAGTGTAGACATGTCAATCCCAATCTCCCAATTCATCACACCACCACCACCACCCCACCACTTCCCCCTTGGTGTCCATACGTTTGTTCTCTACATCTGTGTCTCTATTTCTGCCTTGCAAACCGGTTCATCTGTACCATTTTTTCTAGATTTCCACATATATACGTTACTATATGGTATTTGTTTTTCTCTTTCTGACTTACATCACTCTGTATGACAGTTTCTAGGTCCATCCATGTCTCTACAAATGACCCAATTTCGTTTCTTTTTATGGCTGAGTAATATTCCATTGTATATATGTACCACATCTTCTTTATCCATTCATCTGTCGATGGGCATTTAGGTTGCTTCCATGACCTGGCTATTGTGAATAGTGCTGCAATGAACATTGGCCCATGCTTCTTAATACCACGAAAAAGAAGCCTTGGAGAGAAGATACAAGAATTTCAACTATCAGGAAAGAATATGATTTACGTTAAATAATTAAATGATATTTCAGTTCATGCTTAAGGGACTAAATCATTTTTTTAACTTCTAATTATGAGAATTTTCTAACATACAAAAGCAGAGGGAATATATAGTGAATTCCTATATAGTTTTCACTATATATACTATTCAATGATTATCGATACTTTGCCAATTTTGTTTCATTTATTCAGTTTTGGTGGGGAGGAGGCTGGAGTATTTTAAAGCAAATTCTGTACATCTTGTCATTTTTCCTAGATATCTCTTGTGTCCCCCTCCCAGTCCACTCTTTCTCTGCCTCTCATCCTTGCTCTGATTCCCTTGAGGCTTATCTGTATAGAATGCAGATAAGGACTGCATTACCCAATAGCATAAGGACTTCCTTACCCAATAGCATCTAGTTGGGTTCTGCTAATGGATAGTATCACCAGGAGCTTAATACCTTGAGGTACTATTCTTCTGGCTCCCTTTCTGAGGGTTTGTGGCAGCCAGGTGTATCCTTCAACCAAATGTCACAACTTCTTGTCACAAGACTTCTCTGTCTCTGGGTTCTGATAACCACACCCTTTCCTCACCCCTAGGCCTAGGGGTGTTAACAGTTGTTATTACTAGTCCAGGGGTACTGGGATATCCCTTCTAGTTTCCCTACAGTCTTCCTGCATCTTTGAAAAGGATCCTTTTTATTAAATTCTCTTTAAATTACCTGATTTGATTGCTACTGTTTTCTGCTAGAAACCTGACTGAAATGTCATTTTACACATAAATACTTTAGGCTGCATCCCTAATTGATAAAGATATTTTTTTAAAAATGTAAACACTATGTTACTGTCACATGTAACAAATTAACGATACTTTCTAAATATCATTTAATACCCAGTCCAAATTCACATTTCTCCAATTGACTAAAAACATGTCTTTTGGTTTAAGATCCAAACAAAACCCATTCTTTAAAAATTATTGCACCTCTTAGTTTTCTTTAGTCTATGTTGTTGATTTATTGGAGAAACCAAGTCATTTGTTCTGTAAAATGTCCCACATTCTGGATTTGGCTGACTGCTTCTACATGGTGTCATTTAACTTTTTCCTCTATCCCTTGCATTTCCTTCAAACTGGTAGCTACATTTAAATGTTTAATTAAGTTCAGTTTCTTTCTTTTCTATTTTTTTTAAGGCAAAATACTTCATAAGTGTCACTGTGTACTTAAGGCATATAATGTATAGTTCTACTTTTGGTAATACTAAGATTGATCAAGTGGTTTATAAATATACCATAAGGGCTTCCTTGGTGGCACGGTGGTTGAGAGTCCGCCTGCCGATGCAGGAGACGCGGGTTCGTGCCCCGGTCCGGGAAGATCCCATATGCTGCGGAGCGGCGGGGCCCGTGAGCCATGGCCGCTGCGCCTGCACGTCCGGAGCCTGTGCTCCGCAATGGGAGAGGCCACAACAGTGAGAGGTCCGCGTACCGCAAAAAAAAAAAAAAGAAAAGAAAAAAATTATATATATATATACCATCAGTCTTCCACTTTTTAGTATCCATTATTTTCATAGCTCTATTAACTTATTAGGGGTTGAAAATTGGTGATTTTCTGAATCCCTCATTCCTTTTCCTTTATCAGCTGAATTTCTTCTATAAAGAAGAATTTTCCCTTAGTAACAATTTGGTCACTCTAAAATTCAGTTTGTAAAGGAAATCCAGGATTTAATCGATATCCTTTATTAATATTCAGAATGAGTTAGTGCCCCAGCAGCCTTTAATTATGACTAATTACCTTGTTACCATGATGAACTCATGGATTTTTATATATTTGATATGTTTCAATACATTTAATCATTATTATTTCTGATATGCTATTTATTATTTCTATGTTAGGTCAGTGAGAGCCCCTTTTCATTGATTCCTTTAGGCCTTTATTGGATTTTGTTAGTGTGATAAAGTTTAACTTTAGGAGAAGAGAGAGCTCAACTCTGGATACTGATCCACTTGTGTTTTCAGACCTGCAACACTGAGAAATAACCCTAGACTATGGTGGATTCATCAAGGTGACCCTCAATAGAGACCAGTCATCTAGCCTCCCTTGCTTACAGTTATTCACTCAATAAATGTTTTTTTTTGAGGACCTACTCAGTGTAACATACCCTGTTAGCTTTGGTGAAATAACAGTGAAGATGTAGTCCTTGATTTTACCTACCTTACAAGAGGGAACAAAAGAGAGAAGAAAAACTAAAATATAGCGTAAAACTACTGTGGTTAAAAGAGGACATTACTCTGTAGGAGCACAGGGAAGGGCCTCCTACTCAGACTTAAGGGAAGGCTCCTTGGAAAAAGAGTCATTCTAGCTGATCCCTTTAGGATAAGTAGGACCTAAAAGGTCAAGAGAAAGGAAAGAGAGACAGAGCCAGTGCAGTTTGTAAAATCCCAGAGAGAAAGCCCAGGGTGGTCAGGGTACTCTAGGCTGGGGTGTGAAGAGGGAAGTAGCAAGACATCAAGGTTAAATGAGATAATGCTATACTGGTTAAGTACTAAAAAGTACTTAGTACATGGCCAGCACATAGTTAGTGCTTAATAAAGGCTAATATATAAAAATGGAGTTCAAGCAGATGAAAGTTATATAATGATGAATTTTGCACTGAGGCCTCACATAAGATAAAGAGAAATGAAGGTGGAAGAAAACCTCACCAAAATTTAGAATTGCGTTACAGTGGCATCTGTAAACAGAGAGGGAGATGGGATGTTTAAGAGATTGTAAAGGCAATTCCTTCGGCTTGATGTTATCAGGGACAGAAACTTTAAAACTCTGAACGTTAGGGAAGAGATCTGAGTCATTACATTAAAAAAACTATTTTGTAACTATATCAAGCTTACAGAAAAGTTGCAAGTATATACAAAGAACTGTTTTTTCCTGAACCATTTGAAAGCAAGTTGCTGATATTATTATGATGTCCCATTAACCTAAATATTTTAATGTTTATTTCCTCAAACAACATACTCCTATGTAACCGCAATAAGATCAACTAAATCAGAAAATTAACATTGTTTACGTTTCTACCATCTATCCCTCAGACTCCATTCAAGTTTGGCCAATAGTCCCAGCACTGTCCTTTATAGTAAAAGGATTCAGTTCAGAATCATGCATTGCATTTACTCATTATGTCTCATTAATCTCCTTCAGTCTGGAAAAGTTCCTCAGTCCCTCCTTGACTTGCAGACCTTGACAGTTTTGAGGATTACAGGTCAGTTATTTTGTAGCACCTCTCTGAATTTGGGTTTGTCTGATGTTGCCTAGATGTTAGTTTCAGGTTCTGTATCTTTGACAGGAATACCACAGAAATGATAGGATGTTCTTCACATTGTATCCTATCAGATGACATGATTTCAGTTTGTCCTATTACTGATGTTAATTACTTTTGAGCTCCTGATGAAGGTATTGTCTGCCAGGTTTCTATACTGTAAAGTTGCTCTTTTCCCATTGTGTGGAGGGAAGGTTCATCAAACTTTACATTTATTTGAACAAAAAAAGTATTGATAACTTATAAACAGCTGAAGTGCTCAGGTCCTGTGATCTGGTATCATGGGGGTGGGAGAGGTGAGTATCTCTGTTTTCATATTTCTCTAATAGAAGAAAAGAAAAGCAATGTTTCTGTAACTTCTTAGAATTCAATATGACAATCTCCAATAATTAATAAATACGAATTTTGTTGTTGGTGTGGAATTATTTTAGAACTTTGTTTTTGTGAATTTCAGTGAAAATAAAACAGATATCTGAGGAAAAAATGAGACAGCCTCAGATTTAAAAAATAAAATTAGCTTCCCTATTTTCAGTAAAATAGAGACTGGGAGCAGGGAAATCTTTTCATCTCAGTCCATCATGGCAGCAGAAGATCAGGGCTTGTTAATGTTGATGTTGTACAACCTATCTTCAATGTTGGGAACTGACATCTATAGTCTGAGGACACCTATGGACTGATTCTCTGATCATCCTAGAGGATATGAAAGGGATTAGGAGATAGCACAAGCACAGTCACTGCAATCTGTCTGAGAAACACTGGTTCTGCATACATGCCTTTTTTAAAAAAATAAATAAATGATAGAAATCAAAAAAGAAAAGAAAAAAACCCCACAATGTTTCTGAATGGAAAGAACTCTGAAATTGGAATCAGGTTGAGTACTAGGTGCAGTTCTGCCACTGTATAAATCCGCTAAGACTGACATTACAAAATACCATAGACAGGGTAGTGTAAACAACTGATGTCTATTTTCTTACAATCCTGGAAACTGAAAGTCCAAGACTGTGGTGCCAGACTTAGTTTCTGGTGAGATCTCTCTTCCTGGCTTGTAGATGGTGGCCTTCTCACTCTGTCCTCACGTGGCTTTCCTCTGTGTTCTCACAGAAAGAGAGAGATCTTTGGTGTCTTCTGCTCTTCCTAAAAGGACAGCAGTCCTATCAGATTAGAGGTCCAGCCTTTTGACCTCATTTAACCTTCACTACCTCCGTAAAGGTCCTATCTCCAAATATAGTCACACTGTGGGTTAGGGCTTCAACATATGAATTTGTGGGGAGGGAACACAATTTGGTCTATAACAGCCACTAAGGAATGACTACTGCTTTGTGCTTCCATTTTCTCCATCAGGGGTCCCAGCTGGAGCCTATGCTATATCTCCTTAGGATTTAAGCATTGCTGGAGGACTGGTGGAGCAGGACTTCAGGACTCTATTTATATATAGCTCCTATAGTATCTTAGGAAAGAAGCCATGCTAAGAGAGAGCTGAGTCCCCAAGCCTGGTTCAAGGATGTGAGCCACTGTCAGAAAGGAGAAGAAATGGTGAAAGCATCATGGTCTCTGTCATTTAGATCAGCCTCCAGCTCAGCCTCCATGGATTCATGCTTCTGTCATAAGGTAAAAGGGCTGCAATTGAAAAAAAAATTCAAACTAATGGGAAACACCCATTCAGTGGAATACTATTCACTGAGAAGAAGTGTCCATTGACACTTTTGTGTCATCTGTCAAATGTCCATTGACAGATGAATGGATAAGCAAAATGTGGTATAAACATACAATGGAATATTATTCAGCCTTAAAAAGGGAGGGACTTCTGACATATACTACAAGTTGGATGAACCTTGAGGACGTTATGTTAAGTGGAATACGTTAGTCACAAAAAGACAAATACTGTAAGATTCTACTTATATGAGGGACCTAGAGTAGTCAAATTCATAGAGACAGAAAGCAGAATGGTGGTTGCCAGGGACTGGGGAAGGAGGAATGGGGAGTTATTATTTAATGGGCATAGAGTTTTAGTTTTGCAAGATAATAAGAGTTCTGGAGATGGATGATGAATTGCACAACGATATGAATATATTTAATACCACTAAGTGTACTTAAAAATAGTTAAGATGGTAAATTTTATGTATGTGTATTTTACTACAATTAAAACAAAAAAAAATTTTTTAAAGAAATAAGCTATCAAGCTAAGCAAAAACATGGATGAATCTTGAATGTATATTGCTAAATGAAAGAATCAGGTCCGAAAGACTACAAACTATATGATTCTATTAATAGAACATTCTAGATAAGGCAAAACTATAGAGCCATAAAATACATTAGCAGAGATCAGTAGGGATTCATTGGGGAGGAGGACTGAATAGGTAAAGCACAGAGGATATTTTACAGTGGTGAAACCATTTTGTATAATACCGTAATGATGGATATATGATACCATGCATATACCCATAGAACCTTAATATATGCAAAATTTTTAAATAATTTAGGAGATTGGAGGATCCCAAGATGGAATAAAGGATGGGACAAAATAATCTAACTATATTATAAATCTATGAAACATGAGACTTCCCTAGTGGCGCAGTGGTTAAGAATCCGCCTGCCAATGCAGGGGACATGGGTTTGAGCCTTGGTCCAGGAAGATCCCACAAGCTGCAGAGCAGCTAAGCCCATGTGCCACAACTACTGAGCCTGAGCTCTAGAGCTCATGAGCCACAACTGCTGAGCCCATACACCACAACAAGTGAAGCCCGTGTGCCTAGAGCCCATGCTCCGCAGCAAGAGAAGCCACTGCAATAAGAAGCTTACGCACCACAACGAAGAGTAGCCCCCGCTCGCCACAACTAGAGAAAGCTCGCACACAGCAACAAAGACCCAATGCAGCCAAAAATAAATAAATTTATTTAAAATAAATCATTCAATCAATCTATGAAACAGTCTCACTGACAGGGGTGGGAGAAAAGGTACTGACCCAAGTAACTTTGGAAATGAGTGGAGTCTAAAATTAAATGCCAAGGGAACTGTACATCAGCACTGTACTCCAGTTGAAAAAGTTATGTGCCCATGGGGTATAAGTTAACAAATCTGAATTCAGTATATATATATACTGGAACTGAATAATTAAGTAAATGGATGGCAGATTGTGGGAGCCAGGTTTCTCACTGTTGGAGTGGGAGTTTACAGATAATCAAGGGGAAGAGGCTAGAAAGCTCCATATGGTAATGAATTACAGTTGGAGATATCAGTATGAACTCGTGTAGCTTAATATAGATACAGATGTTACATACAGAAATATTTATAGTTATGTGTGTATATATATGGGTTAGCATACACATACATTTCCTTACGTTGTCTGCTGGGAGGGCCTAGAAGGAAGAATACCCCAATAGCAATGAGTGCACCTACTGGCCAGATCTTGGTTTCTAATACCATTCTCCCATAAAAGGAACCAGGGCTCCTTGGAGAAATGGCAGATTCAAGGACTGGGGCAGGGAATATACAGGAGCATCTGTAATGCCAGAACATCTTTTAGTGCCAGAAAGTAAAAGTTCTAAAAAAAAAGATGGAGCTATGTCAAAGGGACATGGTAGCCAACTGAAAGAGCTGACCAAAGTGACCATTTAAGCAATACAATAAAGTAGTATTGGATTATACCCAAAGTATACATTAATTATCCACAAAGCCATACTGTTATACATAAATAATTGAATAAATAAATAAATGGGAGGGAATATAAAAATCTCCAGTGTAGAAGAATTCCAAATAATTTATGTAGATACTCTGCCTTCAAGGAGCCTGGGCATAGCTCCTCACTGGTTAAGTGTGGGTTGTGCATATTGACTTCCTTTCAAAGAGACTAGTTTGGAAGAGAGGGAGAGGGGAAGACTGAAAAGAGTAACTTTGCAGTGGAGAAACCTGACAAACACTACCTCAGCCAGATGATCAAGGTTAACCTCAACAGTGATGTCATATTGATAGTATGTACTGTTGATACGAGGTAATGAGAATGGCACTTTACTTCTGTGGCTTCCTTCCCAAAACATATAACCCCAATCTAATCATGAGAAAAACATAAGACAAATTCCAGTTGAGGGATATTCTGCAAAATACTTGACCAGTGTTCCTCAAAACTGTCAAGGTCGTAAAAAAGAAGGGGAGTCTGAGAAACTGTCATAGCCAAGAGGAGCCTAAGGAGATATGATGACTAAATGTAATGTATTTTGGAAGGGATCCTGGGACAGCTAAAGGACATCAGGTAAAAATTAATGAAATATGAGTAAAATATGGATTTAGCTAATAATAACATTAATATTGGTTCATTAATTATGACAAATGTTCCATATTAATGTAAGATGTTAATAATAGAGAAAATTGGGTATAGGGTATACAGGAACTCTCTGTACTGTATTTGTAATTTTTCTGTAACTTTTTTTGTTTTTTAAAGTCTGTGTTTTAAGTAAAAAGTTTATTAAAAATAATAAATAATATATCATACACACAAAATAGAAGTTGCTCTTAATTTTTTTAAGTGGTATTGGAACACCAGGAAGTTTCAGCAGAGCTTGGAGTTTGCGCTGGTGGTTTTGGCAATGTTAAGAGAAGGTGAAGTCCTCAGCAACAGTTTAGAAAGAAAAGGCCTCAAGTAGGACCTTAATAGCCTTGGGGCAGGCACATGTGGGCAGGTACCAGAGGTCCATCGGCCCTTTGAGCCTCAATAGAAACAGTGGAGTTTCTGCAGAGAGCAAGAGCTAGAGCAAGTTGGAAAAAAAATGGTGAAGACAGGAGCTCTGCAGGTGACCTTGGGGCTTCACAGAACAATTTGAGAGAAAATAAGGAAGTTTGGCTTTCCTGCAGAATGAATGGAAGCAGAGCCAAAGAACCACTGTTTTGTAGCTGTTGTTGCAGCCCTTTATTTACTGTGAAGGATGCTGTTGCCTGAAAAACAGGGGGTCTACAAAATAAGGGTACTTATTGCTATCTATAAATCTCTTTAAAATCTGTTCAATATAAAATGCAAAATATAAAAATCTATAAAATACACACACACACAGTAAATGCAACTTAATGACCTGAGTCAAAGAGTGTATCTTTTTATATAAAGCTTAAAAACTAACATAATACACAGATACCAGAAATCCCTTTTATTATACTTAATCTATTAGAAATATAAACCTCAACCAACTGGTTTTTCAACTTCCTTTTGTCTCTAATGATGGGACGGGTGGTTTGAACATATGCCTAAATTTCTAGTATTGGATTTAACTGGACAAGCCTGATTCTTGCCAGGATTATAAACTCTTTGAATTCTGGTTATGGGAACTACCTCTTTCTGAATTTCACTCCACCTAACTTCCCATTCACTGTTCCCTTTCTGAGATTCAACTAGCTATTTCATTTTCAATCAACTTCTCTTACAGTGTGCATTGTGACTGGCTCTTCCCTGTTAAAAGTGAGATTTGTGTTTTTCAGTAGGATTAATTCTTCCCTTATCTGTAGATGGTGAATAATCTAACTGGATCTATCAAGACACCCCCTACCCCAGAACAAGTCTTGCTCAATGAAGATTATGGACAGAATGACTAATTAATAGGCTCTTACCACCATGGAGTCTTCATTCATTCAATAAGTATTTATTGAGAATCAGTTAGGTGCCAGCCAGTCTGCTAGCAATGAGTAGATACTATCCCATTACTCTTGGTGTTTGGCTATTGAGAAAGAGAGGATAATACTACAGAATGATTAAATATTATGCATAGTAAGTTAGGGGAATATTGTGCTGTCATTTCTAAGACTATGATTTTTAATCTTTTTCTTTTTGAGGGAGTCATAGACCCCTTGAATCTTGTCAGTCTTGCCCCGGAAAACAAATACATCCCCAAAACTTAGCAATAATTTCAAGTTGTTCATGGATCCTTTGAAGCCCTTTCATGAATTCTGGGTTTAGAATTCCCACCCTAAATGATAAATGCCAAGATAAATTCATATCTTGGAATGTCTGAAGAAGCAGACATTCCAAGATATATGGAGGGGAAGGTAGACTAAGTGCTTAGGAGTGGCAGCAGCAAGAATGAAAAGTGAGTTTCTATAGCTTTATCTTACATGTGTTATCATCAGCTAACATATGTAATAATTAATGTTTCCAGGAATAATCCACACTGAGGACCCAATGCCCCACAAAGTGAACCTTGGCCTCCCACAGAAGAACGCTTTAAGGAGCTACCAACTCATTTACCTTTGCTCTAGTGCAGCACCCATATTATGGTTGGTAAGAGGTACTATAAAACTAAGTAGGGTAAAGGGGATGGAAACTGGGGTTTTGTGTGTTTGTGCTATTTTATATAGTTATACAGAATGTCAAGGAAGTTGTCTCTGATAAGGTGATATTTGAGCAGGAATTTATAGAAGTGGGGGATTAAACCATGTGAATATCCAGGACAGCCTTTCAGCCAAATGGAGCAGCAAATGGAAGGAGGCCAGTGAGCAGAGCAGAGTGAGTAATGAGAGAGGGAGCGTGGCCTGAGTGAGGTCAGGAGGGAGTTGAGGTGTGTGTGTCAGGTCTCCCAGGGTTGGATTGAAAGAGTCAGAGGTAAGGGACAAGCAGAATCTGAGGGTACCAGACTCAGGATCATAAAATGCTGTTAGTAATGGGAAAACTGCTCAGTGAAATCCAGTGGGGGATGTTTTGGGATGATTAGCTGGATAATATAGAGAGGCTTACCGAGCCGGACCTTACCCTAGTGATGGTTAACTAATGGACACTGTTCTGTGTGTGTGAGGGGGTGGGGATAGGGTGGAGTCAGAAACAGAAAGAACAATGGAGAAAATACTTAGGAAAGTGGATAGAAAACAGAAGACTAGGATATCTTAAGTGGGAAGAGCTTAGAAATCAAGGAAAGGAAGAAGGATTAGGAAAGAGGGGGAGGGAGTAAGGAACTAATATTTGTCACATGGCCACAATTTGCCAGGATCTTTACATTTATATTTTAATTTTGTTTTAAAGCAGTACTACAAGATGAGTGTTATTGTCCCCATCTTGCAGATAAGAAAATTTCAAGCCCAGAAAAGTTGAGTAACTTGATAAAGGTGATATGCTACTAGTAAATAGTAGGAGAGGATAACTTTATTATTTTGTCTTCAGTTCTTATTATTTTCTTATGTTGCTCTGTTGATTCATTCCTAATATTATATTTGGAGAAACAAAATGATGTTACAGGTAGGAAGACAACAGAAGGATGGCAAAGTGGCCGGCATGGTTAGAATTTTGTCCTGGGCAATCAATCCTCAGTGTTGGACTGCACAACTGGCCTTATAAAAAAGGCCACAAGGTGTCAGCGTCTTACTCGTTGGTTTGGGGGCCTCTCCTGCTCCTGTGGCCAACTGTATCAGTATAAAAATATTGAATAAAAAGTAATATATCACTTATAGATGATATTTAGAAACTGACCTATCTTAACCAGAAATACTTGTCGAGAAATAGTCTAAAAGTTCCTAAGTTCCCAGAAATACATCCATCGATAGGCATTTGGATCTTGACATTTGCCTCCAAGTGAGCAGGATAAAAGAAACCATTTCCAATGATGTGTGGGGTTATGCGACATGGTAGAATGTAGTGGTCAAGTTTCCACTGGGACGTCAGAGAGATCTGTGTTAAAATGCTATCTCCCACCTTTAGCTACATGGTATTGTGCAATTTCTTCATCGGTAAATTCCCTACCTCTTAAGTTCATTGTGAATATTAAATAGCACATAAAAAGCTCTTGGTAAAGTGCCTGACACTTACCACTCAATAAATAGTAGCCATTATATAATATCTAGCTAGCTAGCTAGCTAGCTAGCTAGCTACCTACCTACCTATTGCAGAACTAGCATTACCCTAATACAATCATATCTAATAGCTATAATACATTTATCTATGATAGCACATAATTTTTAAAAATATTTTTTCTTCTAGTTTTATTGGGATATAATTGACATATAGCACTGTATAAGTTTAAGGGGTACAGCATAATGATTTGACTTCCATACATCATGAAATGATTGCCACAATAAATTTAGTGAGTATCCATCATCTCATAGGAATACAAAATAAAAGAAAAAAAAGTTTTTTTCCCTTATGATGAGAATGCTACCGAGCCAAACTCGGGTCTGCTACCCATGTGCAGTAAAGCCAATCTCCAATCTGTTGACACCGGGTTGTGGTGAAGGAAAGTGCAGCTTTATTGTAAAGGTGCCAATACAAGGAGAACAGGTGGCTTGAGCTCAAAAAACCCCAAACTCGGGCTTCCCTGGTGGCGCAGTGGTTGGGAGTCCGCCTGCCGATGCGGGGGACGCGGGTTCGTGCCGGTCTGGGAGGATCCCACGTGCAGCGGAGCGGCTGGGCCCGTGGGCCGTGGTCTCTGGGCCTGCGCGTCTGGAGCCCGTGCTCCGCAGGGGGAGAGGCCACAGCAGTGAGAGGCCCGCGAACCGCAAACAAAACAAAACCAAACAAACCCCCCCCCAAACTCCCTGAAGGGTTTCAGCAAAGCATTTTTAAGGGCAAGATGAGGGAAGGGTGTCCTAGAGTATGTGATCAGCTCCTGCACAATTCTGATTGGGTGATGGTGAAGTAACAGGGTGGTGGCACAGGGGTTAACATTATCAATCCTGAGGCCTGAGGACTATGTGCTCATGGTCATCAAGTAGTTAACACCTTCCATTTGGTGGGGGGTTTTCACATCTGGGAAACAACTCAGGAAACATGCATCAGATACTGTTATCTAGGTACTTCGGAGAGGAGCTAAAGCAGAGGATATGGGGGAGGGCTCTGCCCCCAGCAAGGCTCCATAGGGTCCTGCTTGGTTACAACAAGTCTTAGGATTTACTCTCTTAACAACTTTCATACATAATATACAGCAGTGTTCGTTATATTAATCGTGTTGTACATTACATATCTAGTAATTATCTATAACTGGAAGCTTGTACCTTTTGACCACTTTCATCTAGTTCCCCCTCCTCACATCCCCACCTCTGGTAACCACAAATCTGATCTCTTTTTCTAAGAGTTTGTTTGTTTGCTTTTGAAGTGTAATTGACCTACACCGCTATGTTAGTTCCTGGCACACATGTAGTGATTTGCTATTTCTATACATTACAAAATGATCACCACAATAAGTGTAGTTACAATCTCTCACCATACAAAGATATCACATAATTATTGATCATATTCCCCACACTGTACATTTCATCCCTGTGACTCATTCTTTTTGTAACTGGAAGTTTGTACCTCTTAATCTCCTTCATGTCTTTCACACATCTACCCACCTCCCTCCCCTCTGGCAACTGCCTGTTTCTTTGTATCTATGAGTCTGTTTCTGTTTTGTTATGTTTGTTCATTTGTTTTGGTTTTTAGATTCCACATACAAATAAAATCATACAGTATTTGTCTTTGTCTGACTTATTTCACTTAGCATAATACCCTCTAGATCCATCCAAGTTGTCCCATATGATAAGATTTCTCTTTTTAATGGCTGAGTAGTATCCCATTGTATATATATTCCACATCTTCTTTATTCATTCATCCATCCATCATCAGGCACTCAGTTTGCTTTCATACTTGGCTTTTGTAAATAGTGCAGCAATGAACATACGAGTACATATATCTTTTCAAATTAGTGTTTTCATATTCTTTGGATAAATATCCAGAAATGGGATTGCTGGATTTTATCATAGCTCTATTTTCAATTTTTTGAGGAACCTCCATACTGTTTTGCATAGTGGGTACACCAGTTTACATTCCCACCAGCAGTGCACAGGGTTCCCTTTTCTTCACATCCTCACTAACACTTATTTGTTGTCTCTTTGATAACCGATATTGCCATTCTGACAGGTGTGAGGTGATATTTCATTGTGTGTGTTTTCTTTCTTTTTAATTATTTTTGGCTGTATTGGGTCTTAGTTGTAGCACTTAGGATCTTTGTTGAGGCATGAGGGATCTTTTCACTGCGGTGCGCAGGCTCTTCTTTGCAGCACGCAGGCTTCTCTCTAGTTGTGGAGCACAGGCTCCTGGGTGCGTGGGCTCTGTAGTTTGCAGCAGGCGGGCTCTCTAGTTGAGGCTTGCAAGCTCAGTAGTTGTGGCGCTTGGGCTTAGTTGCCCTGCAGCATGTGGGATCTTTGTTCCCTGACCAGGGATCGAACCCGTGTCCCCTGCATTGTAAGGTGGATTCTTTACCACTGGACCACCAGGGAAGTCCCTCACTGTGGTTTTGATTTGTATTTCCCTGATGATTTGTGATGTTGAGTATCGTTTTACCTGTTGGCCATTTGTATGTCTTCTTTGGTAATATGTCTGTTCAGGTCCTCTACCCATTTTTAAAATCAGGTTTTTTTTGTTTTGTTTTGTTTTGTTTTTTGTTACGTGGGCCTCTCACTGTTGTGGCCTCTCCTGTTGCAGAGCACGGGCTCCGGACGCGCAGGCTCAGCAGCCATGGCTCACGGGCCCAGCCGCTCTGCAGCATGTGGGATCTTCACGGGCCGGGGCACGAACCCGTGTCCCCTGCATCGGCAGGCAGACTCTCAACCACTGCGCCACCAGGGAAGCCCAGGTTTTTGTTTTTTTTTTATGTTGAGTTATATGAGTTATTTGTGTATTTTGGATATTAACCACTTATCAGATGTATCATTTGCAAATATCTTCTTCTATTCAGTAGTCTGCCTTTGGTTTTACTGATAGTTTCCTTTGCTGTGAAAAGATTTTAATGTAGTCCTATTTATTAATTTTTTCTCTTATTTCCCTTCCATGAGGAGACATATCTAAAAAAATATTTCTAAGATCGATATCAAAGATCATGCTGCCTGTTTTCTTCTAGGAGTTTTATGGCTTCAGCTCTTACATTTTCGGTTTCTAATCCATTTTGAGTTTATTTTCGTATATGGTGTGAGAAAGTAGCACAATTTGATTCTTTTGCAGATAGCTGTTTTCTGAATACCATTTATTGAAGAGGCTGTCTTTTCCCCATTGTATATTCTTGCCTCCTTTGTTGTAGATCAATTGCCTATATAAGTGTGGGTTTACTTCTGGGCTCTCTCTTCTGTTCCATTGATCTAGGTGTTTTTGTGCCAGTACCATACTGTTTTGATTACTGTAGCTTTGTAGTATAGTTTGAAATCAGGACGTGTGACACCTCCAGCTTTGTTCTTTTTTCTCAAGATTGTTTTAGCTATTCATAGTCTTTTTTGTTTCCATACAAATTTTAGAACTATTTGTTCTAGTTCTGTGAAAAATGTTATTGGTATTTTGATATGGATTGCATTGAATCTGTGGATTGTTTGGGGGAGTATGGCAATTTTAACAATATTAATTCTTCCAATCTGTGAGCACAGTATATCTTTCCATTTGCTTGTTGTCTTCAATTTCTTTTTATTTTCTTCCTGTTTTAT
Source organism: Monodon monoceros (assembly GCF_005190385.1). Classification (NCBI taxonomy): domain Eukaryota; kingdom Metazoa; phylum Chordata; class Mammalia; order Artiodactyla; family Monodontidae; genus Monodon; species Monodon monoceros. The sequence goes on from NW_021703784.1 coordinate 53,194,852, forward strand.
TGAGATATAATGGACTTACATCACTGTATAAGTTTAAGGTGTACAGCATAATGATATGATTTACATACATCATGAAATGTTTACCACAGTGAGTTTAGTGAACATCCATCATCTCATATAGATACAAAATAAAAGAAAAAGACAAAAATATGTTTTCTTTGTGATGAGAACTCTTAGGATTTACTCTCTTAACAACTTTCATACATAACATACAGCAGTGTTAATTATATTTATCATGTTGCACATTACATCCCTGGTACATATTTATCTTATAACTGGAAGTTTGGTCCTTTTGACTACCTTCATCCAAGTCCTCTCTCCCCAACCCCCACTTCTGGTTACCACAAATCTGATCTCTTTTTCTATAAGTTTGTTTGCTTTTGAAGTATAATTGAACTATAACACTATGTTAGTTCCTGGCATACAATATAGTGATTCAATATTTCTATGAATTTAATTAATTAATTTATTTATTTATTTACTTACTTACCTATTGCCTGCGTTGGGTCTTCGTTGCTGTGTGCAGGCTTTCTTTAGTTGCAGCGAGCGGGGGCTACTCTTCGTTGCAGTGAACGACGTTATTATTGCGGTGGCTTCTCTTGTTGTGGAGCAGGGGTTCTAGGCACGTGGGCTTCAGTAGTTGCAGCACATGGGCTCTAGGGCATGCGGGCTTCAGTAGTTGTGGCTCACGGGCTCTAGAGCACAGACTCAGTAGTTGAGGTGCACAGGCTTAGTTGCCCTGTGACATGTGGGATCTTCACGGACCAGGGATTGAAACCGTGTCCCCTGCATTGGCAGGCAGATTCTTAACCACTGCACCACCAGGGAACTCCCTCTCTCCATTTTAAAACAATCACCAAGGAGTCTAGTTATGATCTGTCACCATTCAAAGATATTACATAATTATTGACTATATTCCCCAGGCTTTACATTTCATACCTCTGACTAATTTATTTTGTAACTGGAAGCTGTACCTCTTAATCTCCCTCACCTATTTCTCTCCTCTCCCTCCCCTCTCCTCTCTGGCAACCACCTGTTTGTCCTCTGTATCTATTAGTATGTTTCTGTTTTGTTCTGTTTATTTGTTTTGTTTTTTAGATTCCACATATAAGTGAAATCATAGAGTATTTGTCTTTCTTTTTTGAAAATTGTTTTAAAAATTATTTTTGGCTGCATTGGGTCTTCATTGCCGCACGTAGGCTTTCTCTAGTTGCAGCGAGCGGGGGCTACTCTTTGTTGTGGTGCGTGGGCTTCTCATTGTGGTCGCTTCTCATTGCGGAACATGGGCTCTAGGCGCGCGGGCTTCAGTAGTTGCAGCATGCAGGCTCAGTAGCTGTGGCTTGCGGGCTCTAGAGGGCAGGCTTAGTAGTTGTGGCACACGGGCTTAGTTGCTCTGCGTCATGTCAGATCTTCCTGGACCAGGGATTGAACCCATGTTCACTGCATTGGCAGGCGGATTCTTAACCACTGCACCACAAGGGAAGTCCAATATTTGTCTTTCTCTGACTTATTTCACTTAGCCTCTAGGTCCATCCATGTTGTCACAGATGGTAAGATTTCATTCTTTTTTATGGCTGAGTAATATTCCACTGTATCTTTATCCGTTCATCTACTGATGGGCACTTAGGTTTGCTTCCATATCTTGGCTATTGTAAATAATGCTGCAGTGAACATATGGGAGCATATATCTTTTCAGATTAGTGTTTTCATTTTCTTCAGATATACACCCAGAAGTGGAATTGCTGGATTATATGGTACTTCTATTTTTAATTTTTTGAGGAACCTCCATAATGTTTCCCATAGAGGCTGTACCAAGTTACATTCCCATCAACAGTGCACAAGTGTTCCCTTTTTTCCACATCCTCACCAACACTTATTATTTGTTGTCTTTTTGATAACAGATATTGCCATTCTGACAGGTGTGGTTTTGATTTGCAATTCCCTGATGATTTGTGATGTTTTAATGTGCCTGTTGGCCATCCTTATGTCTTCTTTGGAAAAATCCCTATTCAAGTTCTCTGCCCATTTTTTAAGCAGGTTGTTTGTTTTTTAGATATTGAGTTGTGTGAGTTGTTTGCATATTTTGGATATTAACCCCTTATCAGATAAATCATTTGCAAATATCTTCTCCCATTCAGTAGGCTGCTTTTTGTTTTGTTTATAGTTTCCTTTGTTGCGCAAAAGCTTTTCAGTTTGACGTATTCACATTTGTTTATTTTTTGTTTCCCTTACCTAAAGAGACATATCCAAAAAGATATTACTAAGACTGATGTCACAGAGCATACCTCCTATGTTTTCTTCTAGAAGTTTTATGGTTTCAGGTCTTACATTTATGTCTTTAATCCATTTTGAATTATTTTTGTGCATGGGGTGAGAAAGTAGGGACTGCATCAAATTTAAAAACTTCTTTAAGGTAAAGGGAACAATATCAAGAGTGAAAAGGCAATCTATGGAATGTGAAAATATTTGCAAGCCATTTATCTGATAAGGGATTAATATCCCAAATGCACAAGAAACTCCTACAACTTGGTAGCAGAAAAACAAATAACCTGATTGAAAAATGGGACAAGACTTAAAAAATATATTTCTCCAAAGAAGATATATATATGGCCACCAGGTATATGAAAAGCTGCTCAGCATCACTAACCATCAGGGAAATGCAAGTCAAAACCACAATGAGATACCACCTCACACCTGTTAAGATGGCTATTGAAAACCAACCAAACAAAAGATTACGGGACTTCCCTGGCCGTCCAGTGGTTGAGACTCTGCACTTCCAATGCAGGGGATGTGGGTTTGATCCCTGGTTGGGGAACTAAGATTCCACATGCCACATGGTATGGCCAAAAACTTAAAAAAAGAAAACAAAAACCCAAAAGATAAGTGTTCATGAGGATGTGGAGAAACCAAAACCCTTGTACACTGTTGCTGGGAATTTAAATGATTCAGCTACTATGGAAAATAGTTTGGAGATTCCTCAAAAAATTAAAAATAAAACTACCATATTATCCAGCAATTCCACTTCTGGGTATGTATCCAGAAGAATTAAAATCAAGATGTTGAGGAGATGTTAGCCCTCTCATATTCGTTGAAGCATTATTCACAGTAGCTAAGATATGAAAACAACCCAAATGTTCATCAACAGGTGAATGGACAATGAAAATGTGGTGTATACATAGAATGGAGTATTATTCAGCGTTAAAAAAGATGGAAAGCCTACCATTTATGACAACATGGATGAACCTGGAGGACATTATTCTAAGTGAAATAAACCAGCGTTATAAGGACAAATACTGTATGATTCCCCCTTATATGAGGTATCTAGAATAGTCAAACTCATAGAAGCAGTGAATAGAATGGTGGTTGCCAGGGGCTGGGAGAAGGGGAAAATTAGGAGTTGTTCAATGAGTAAAAGTTTCAGTTATGCTAGATGAATAAATTCTAGTGACCTATTGTGCAACATAGTACCCACAGTTAACAGCACAGTGTTGCGCATTTAAAAATGTTAAGAGGGTAGATCTCATGTTAAGCATTCTTACCACACACACACAAAATAATGGGACACAAGGAAACTTTTGGAGGTCATGGACATGTTTATTACCTTTATTGTGGTGGTGATATCATGGTGTGTGCATATGTCCAAACTCATCAAATTGAATACATTAAATATGTACTTTTTTTGGTATATCAATTATACTTCAATAAAGCTGTTGTTTTTCCTTTTTTTAAAGTCTGCTGTCTGGAGTCCCAGCCCCAGAAGTTCTGACTTAGCTGGTCTGGGGTACAGCATGGTCATTGGAATTTTTATAAGCATTCTAGATGATTCTAATATGTAACTAGGGAGATAAATACTTCTCTAGACTAATATCTCACTTTACAGATGGGAAAGAGAGGCTCAGAGAAAGTGAGAGTGACTTGTCTGGTGAAATGAGATCAAGAACTCAAACTGAGGTCTCCTGACTCCTAGTCCTGGGTTCTGTCTAGCACATAACGTGCCTCAGGCTCACTTCTTATGCTTCTACACAAACACTCTGTCCCAGTCAAATTGTCTCATGTTATATTCCCTGAACATACCAGGTCCATCCCTGTGTCAAATCCACAGCAGTACAAGCTGCCATTGGAGTGCTTATTATGTGCCCAAACTGAGCAAACCAAATTACATGTGTTACCTCTAATCTATACATCAAGCTTTCAGGGAAAGCATGAGTATCCCCATTGTTAGAGGAGGAACCTGATGTCAGAGACTCTAAGAGACTAGTTGCAATACTGGCTAATGAGGAGAAGCAAGAATTTTTTTTTTAAGATTTTTTGATGTGGACCATTTTTAAAGTCTTTATGGAATTTGTTACATAATTGCTTCTGTTTTATGTTTGGTTTTTTGGCTGTGAGGTATGTGGGATCTTAGCTCCCCGACCAGGGGTCGAACCTGCACCCCCTACATTAGAAGGCGAAGTCGTAACCACTGGACCACCAGGGAAGTCCTGGAGAAGCAAGAATTTAACAAAGTTCAGTTGGACTCCAAAGCCCAGGCTCTTGAGCTACACTCACTGCTATCTGTTCCCACCCTGCCTTACCTTCCTGAGTTATTTCTCCATTAGAACCAGCTCTAGTTTCAAACCCTCCCTGAAAGCCCTTCCACCCCATCTTTTTATTTACTCAATTTTCATGGCACTGATCACCCACATTAGCTGTTTGGGTGAGTCCACCTCACGTGGTAACTTATTTTGTCATGTATATGACCTGTTTCCTTCTCCTTGAGGCTGGGAAGGACAAGGACCTTCCTCTGACTATGTTTCTGTCCTGGTCCTGTAGCTGTGTCAAGATATGGTGCTATTGCAAGATCATAATACTTAGTTTTTTCTGAGACTCCTCCCCTGGGAATATCTGGAGATGGGGAGAGCCTATAGGCCCAAATGGAGTTGAAAATTTGAACTAAGAAGGAATAGAGCTTTCCTCGGGCTCAGATTTGTAATAATATTTATAAGTAAGCCTCTAGGTGTCAGTAGAAAGCCTAGTTTTGATAGAGTGTCTCAAATGAAATCAAAATCTCAGGCTAGAAGGACTTCTTCTCATCTCAGTCATCAACCTAAAGCTAGAATTCCCTCTCCAACATAACAACAACCATAGCAGCATTCCTTCCAGACCAGGGTCTGGTGATGAGGAACCCACTGTTTCTGAGGCAGCCTCTTCAATGTTTGGATAGCTTTGTTAGAATGCTTTTCTTGATTTTGTGAAACTCTGCCTCCTTCTAGCTTTCACTACAAGGCAACTAAGTGAAAACAACATATGCACTGCATCTGGGCCTGGGCATGTGAGAGGCCTGGTGTGGCTGAGTCAGGCCTTCTACACAAGATTCATTACTCAAGGATGTTGGTGGGATCAGTGGGAGCCCCACTGCTCTGGGCTATCCTGCCCATCAGCCCCTCCCTTATGACCTAAGCATTGTTGACCCTCAGAACACCAGGGAAGGAAGGAAGGAAGCAACACACCTCTGGCAGACTGCTGTCCTCTCAGACACAGGGATGAAGAGGGTGACTCTTTACAGCAGAGTCCAAAGACCTGGAGAGTATGTGTCTTGCTCAGAGAAGCCTCCTTTTCACTTCTGTTCTTCCCAAGGGCTCCTGTCCAATAGCCAGATTGTTGCTTAGCCAAGCCCAATTTTTCTGCTCAAAAAATTAATAGGGGGCTTCCCTGGTGGCGCAGTGGTTGAGAGTCCGCCTGCCGATGCAGGGGACGTGGGTTCGTGCCCCGGTCCGGGAAGATCCCACATGCCGCGGAGCGGCTGGGCCCATGAGCCATGGCCGCTGAGCCTGCGCGTCTGGAGCCTGTGCTCTGCAACGGGAGAGGCCACAGCAGTGAGAGGCCCGCGTGCCGCAAAAAAAAAAAACAATTAATAGGGACTGCCACTGTGTTTTCTGGTCCCAATTGTATTCTTTAGTAATATATAGAACAAACACAGTATCTCTTCCTCTAGGAATCTCAAGATGGAAATTAAGCCATCCATCCCTCCATCCATCCATTTATCCAACTATCCAACCACTAAGCATGTCTTTACTGGGAGCCTACCATGTGCCAGGCACTGAGCTTCCTAGTAAGCAGACAATAAGTGGCAAATGGTATTACTGTATTAATGACCTGATGATTAACTTAGTCAAAGGTAGATCCACTTTTTTTTTTTTGCATTGTTAATATTTTTTAATTTTTTTTTTTACACCATTATTGGAGTATAATTTCTTTACAATGGTGTGGTAGTTTCTGCTTTATAACAAAGTGAATCAGTTATACATATACATATGTTCCCATATCTCTTCCCTCTTGCGTCTCCCTCCCTCCCACCCTCCCTATCCCACCCCTCCAGGCGGTCACAAAGCACCGAGCTGATCCCCCTGTGCTATGCGGCTGCTTCCCGCATATATACGTTTGGTAGTGTATATATGTCCATGCCACTCTCTCTCTTTGTCACAGCTTACCCTTCCGCCTCCCCATATCCTCAAGTCCATTCTCTAGTAGGTCTATGTCTTTATTCCTGTCTTACCCCTAGGTTCTTCATGACATTTTTTTTTCTTAAATTCCATACATATGTGTTAGCATACGGTATTTGTCTTTTTCTTTCTGACTTACTTCACTCTGTATGACAGACTCTAGGTCTATCCATCTCATTACAAATAACTCAATTTCGTTTCTTTTTAAGGCTGAGTAATATTCCATTGTATATATGTGCCACATCTTCTTTCTCCATTCATCTGATGATGGGCACTTAGGTTGTTTCCATCTCCGGGCTATTGTAAATAGAGCCGCAATGAACATTTTGGTACATGACTCTTTTTGAATTATGGTTTTCTCAGGGTATATGCCCAGTAGTGGGATTGCTGGGTCATATGGTAGTTCTATTTGTTAGATCCATGTTTATATGGGGGATTTCTGGGAAGGGAATGGAGAGATAAGGGAATGAGCACATACTGAACATTGACTGCCTACCAGGCAAGGTGTTAGGTGCTTGCTTTACTTGCCATATATCGTTTAAGTCTTACCATCATCTCATGATGTGTGTTATCTACATCTCCATTTTAAAAAGGAAGAGGCTAAGACTTAGCCTAAATAAGTTGACCAAGGACACATAACCAGTAAGCAGTGGAGCTGGACTCTGGTTACAGACCTCCCCATCATGCTGTGGTCATCACATGAAAATCCCTAGGACAGCTGAAGGAACGTCATGGTCTCTTCATGTACTGTGTCTGGAATGAATACTGCTTTAAATTACGCTTTTTTTTCAAGCTTTCTAACCAAAACCCCTCATTTTCTCTGTTGTATTTTTACTTTCATTTTATTTTATTTTTGGCTGCACTGCATGGCTTGCGGGATCTTAGTTCCCCGGCCAGGGATTGAACCCACACCCTTGGCAGTGAAAACACGGAGTCCTAAACACTGGACTGCCAGGGAATTCCCTCTGTTGTATTCTAAATTTTAAGTTCATAGGGTGATTTCTTTGTTGTTATTTTCTATAGAAGTCAAATTTCCTGTCAATGCTTTTCCATCATAAATTTGGACACATGACAAAGCATATGAAAGTCAATAGCAGTAATTTGGGTATTCATCAGTTTGTTTTTCCTCTAGAATTAGTTCTGTACTATATTTACTTTAATTGATAAATTGCTATGATAATATCAAAGACAATTTTCAAGAAAATAAAGTAGGGGGGACCTTCAATATAGCAGCGGAGTAAGATGTGGAGATCACCTTCCTCTCCACAAATACGTCAAAAATACATCTACATGTGGAACAACTCCTACAGAACACCTACTGAACGCTGGCAGAAGACCTCAGACTTTGCAAAAGAAGGCAGAGCACCGCCTAAACGAGCTCCAGAGATGGGCACAAGTGCGGCTATTGGCTTGGACCACAGAGATGGGCATGAAATGCTAACGCTGCTGCTGCAGCCACCAAGAATCCTGTGTGCAAACACAGGTCACTATCCACACCCCCCTGGGAGCCTGTGCAGCCTGCCACTGCCAGGGTTCCGTGATCCAGAGACAAGTTCCTTGGGAGAACACACGGTGCGCCTCAGGCTGTTGCAATGCCACGCTGGCCTGTGCTGCTGCAGGCTCACCCTGCATTCCAATTATAACTTCCGTACCCCTCCCTCCCCCAGGCCTGAATGAGCAAGAGCCCCCTAATCAGCTACTGCTTTAACCCGGTCCTGTCTGGGTGGGAACAGATGCCTGAGGGCAACCTACACACAGAGGTGGGGCCTAAACCAAAGCTGAACCCCAGGAGCTGTGCGAACATAGAAGAGAAAGGGAAATTTCTCCCAGCAGCCTCGGGAGCAGCGGATTAAATCCCCACAATCAACTTGATGTACCCTGAATCTGTGGAATACCTGAATAGAAAACAAATCATCCCAAAATTGAGGTGGTGGACTTTGGGAGCAACTGTAGACTTGGGGTTTGCTGTCTGCAACTGACATGTTTCTGATTTTTATGTTTATCTTAGTATAGTTTTTAGCACTTGTTATCATTGGTGGATTTCTTTATTGGTTTCATTGCTCTTTCTTATTTTTTTATTATTATATATTTTTGTGCTTATTATTAAAAAATTTTTTTTTCTTTCTTTTTTCTCAATTTTCTTCTGAGCTATATGGCTGAAAGGGTTTTGGTGCTCCAGCTTGGTGTCAGGCCTGAGCCTCTGAGGTGGGAGAGCCGAGCTCAGGACACTGGTCCACCAGAGACCTCCCAGCCCCACGTAATATCAATTGGCAAGAGCTCTCCCAGAGATCTCTGTCTCAACGCTAAGACCCAGCTCCACCCAATGGTCAGCAAGCTCCAGTGCTGGATAGCCCATGCCAAACAACTAGCAAGACAGGAACACACCCCACCCATTAGCAGAGAGGCTGCCTAAAATCATAATAAGTTCACAGACACCCCAAAACACACCACCAGACATGGCTCTGCCCACCAGAAAGACAATATCCAGCCCCACACACCAGAACACAGGCATCAGTCCCCTCCAACAGAAGCCTACACAAGCCACTGAACAAACCTCACCCACTGGGGGCAGACACAAAAACAACGGGAACGATGAACTTGCAGCCTGTGAAAAGGAAAACCAAACACAGTAAGTTAAGCAAAATGAGAAGACAGAGAAACACACAGCAGATGAAGGAGCAAGGCAAAAACCCACCAAACCAAACAAATGAAGAGGAAATAGGCAGTCTACCTGAAAAAGAACTCAGAGTAATGATAGTAAAGATGATACAAAATCTTGGAAATAAATGGAGAAAATACAAGAAATGTTTAACAAGGACCTAGAAGAACTAAAGAGCAAACAAACAATGATGAACAACACAATAAATGAAATTAAAAATTGGCTGGAAGGAATCAATAGAATATCTGAGGCAGAAGAACGGATAACTGACCTGGAAGATAAGATAGTGGAAATAACTACCGCAGAGCAGAATAAAGAAAAAAGAATGAAAAGAATTGAGGACAGTCTCAGAGACTTCTGGGGCAACATTAAACACACCAATGTTCGAATTATAGGAGTCCCAGAAGAAGAAGAGAAAAAGAAAGGGTCTGAGAAAATATTTGAAAAGATTATAGTTGAAAACTTCCCTAATATGGGAAAGCAAATAGTCAATCAAGTCCAGGAAGCACAGAGAGTCCCATACAGGATACATCCAAGGAGAAACACGCCAAGACACATATTAATCAAGATATCAAAAATGCAAAGAAAAAATATTAACAGCAGCAAGGGAAAAGCAAACAATAACATACAAGGGAATCCCTATAAGGTTAACAGTGGATCTTTCAGCAGAAAATCTGCAAGCCAGAAGGGAGTGGCATGACATATTTAAAGTGATGGAAGGGAAAAACCTACAACCAAGATTACTCTACTCAGCACGGATCTCATTCAGATTCGACACAGAAATTAAAACCTTTACAGAAAACCAAAAGCTAAGAGAATTCAGCACCACCAAACCAGCTTTAAAACAAATGCTAAAGGAACTTCTCTAGGCAGGAAACACAAGAGAAGGAAAAGACCTACAATAATAAGCCCAAAACAATTAAGAAAATGGTAATAGGGACATACATTATTGATAATTACCTTAAATGTAAATGGATTAAATGCTCCAACCAAAAGACGTAGACTGGCTGAATGGATACAAAAACAAGACCCGTATATATGCTGTCTACAAGAGACCTACTTCAGACCTAGGGACACATACAGACTGAAAGTGAGGGGATGGAAAAAGATATTCCATGCAAATGGAAATCAAAAGAAAGCTGGAGTAGCAATACTCATATCAGACAAAATAGACTTTAAAATAGAGACTATTACAAGAGACAAAGAAGGACACTACATAATGATCAAGGGAGCAATCCAAGAACAAGATATAACCGTTGTAAATATGTATGCATCCAACATAGGAGTACCTCAATACATAAGGCAAATGCTAACAGCCATAAAAGGGGAAATCGACAATAACACAATCATACTAGGGGACTTTAACACCCCACTTTCACCAATGGACAGATCAACCAAAATGAAATAAGGAAACACAAGCTTTAAATGACATGTTAAACAAGATGGACTTAATTGATATTAATGGGCATTACATCCCAAAAGAACAGAATACACTTTCTTCTCAAGTGCTCATGGAACATTCTCCCAGATAGATCATATCTTGGGTCACAAATCAAGCCTTGGTAAATTTAAGAAAATTGAAATCGTATCAAGTATCTTTTCTGACCACAACGCTATCAGACTAGATATCAATTCCAGGAGAAAAAACTGTAAAAAATAGAAACACATGGAGGCTAAAGAATATACTACTAAATAACCAAGTGATCACTGAAGAAATCAAAGAGGAATTCAAAAAATACCTAGAAACAGGGCTTCCCTGGTGGCGCAGTGGTTGAGAGTCCGCCTGCCGATGCAGGGGACATGGGTTTGTGCCCTGGTCCGGGAGAATCCCACGTGCTGCGGAGCTGCTGGGCCCGTGAGCCATGGCTGCTGGGCCTGCGCGTCTGGAGGCTGTGCTCCACAACGGGAGGAGCCGTAGCGGTAAGAGGCCCGCGTACCGCAAAAAAAAACACAAAAAACCTAGAAACAAATGACAATGAAAACACGATGACCCAAAACCTATTGGATGCAACAAAAGCAGTTCTAAGAGGGAAGTTTATAGCAATACAGTCCTACCTCAAGAAAGAAGAAACATCTCAAATAAACAACCTAACCTTACACCTAAAGCATTTAGAGAAAGAAGAACAAAAAAACCCCAACGTTAGCAGAAGGAAAGAAATCATAAAGATCAGATCAGAAATACATGAAAAAGAAATGAAGGAAACAATAGCAAAGATCAATAAAACTAAAAACTGGTTCTTTTTTTTTTTTTTTGCGGTACGCGGGCCTCTCACGGTTGTGGCATCTCCTGTTGCAGAGCACAGGCTCCAGACGTGCAGGCCCAGCGGCCATGGCTCACGGGCCTAGCTGCTCCACAGCATGTGGGATCTTCCTGGACTGGGGCACGAACCCATGTCCCCTGCATTGACAGGCAGACTCTCAACCACTGCGCCACCGGGCAAGCCCTAAAAGCTGGTTCTTTGAGAAGACAAACAAAATTGATAAACCATTAGCCAGACTCATCCAAAAAAACAGGGAGAAGACTCAAATCAACCAAATTAGAAATGAAAAAGAAGTAGCAGCTGACACTGCAGAAATACAAAGGATCATGAGAGATTACTACAAGCAACTATATGCCAATAAAATGGACAACCTGGAAGAAATGGACAAATTCTTAGAAAAACACAACCTTCCAAGACTGAACCAGGAAGAAATAGAATATATAAACAGACCAATTACAAGCACTGAAATTGAAAATGTGATTGAAAATCTTCCAACAAACAAAAACCCAGGACCAGATGGCTTCACAGGCGAATTCCATCAAACATTTAGAGAAGAATTAACAACGATCCTTCTCAAACTCTTCCAAAATATAGCAGAAGGAGGAACACTCCTAAACTCATTCTACAAGGCCACCATCACCCTGATACCAAAACCAGACAAAGATGTCACAAAGAAAGAAAACTGCAGGCCAATATCACTGATGAACACAGATGCAAAAATCCTCAACAAAATACGAGCAAACAGAATCCAACAGCACATGAAAAGGATCATAAACCATGATCAAGTGGCGTTTATCCCAGGAATGCAAGGATTCTTCAACATATGCAAATCAATCAATGTGATACACCATATTAACAAATTAAAGGATAAAACCCATATGATCATCTCAATAGATGCTGAAAAACTTTTGATGAAATTCAACACCCATTTATGGTAAAAACTCTCCAGAAAGTAGGCACAGAGGGAACCTACCTCAACATAATAAAGGCCATATATGACAAACCCACAGCCAACAATGTTCTCAATGGTGAAAAACTGAAACCATTTCCTCTAAGATCAGGAACAAGACATGGTGCCTACTCTCACCGCTATTATTCAACATAGTTTTGGAAGTTTTGGCCACAGCAATCAGAGAAGAAAAAGAAATTAAAGGAATCCAAATCAGAAGAGAAGTAAAACTGTCACTGTTTGCAGATGACATGATACTATACATAGAGAATCCTAAAGATGCTACCAGAAAACTACTAGAGCTAATCAGTGAATTTGGTAAAGTAGCAGTGTACAAAATTAATGCACAGAAATCTCTTGCATTCCTATACTAATGATGAACAATCTGAAAGAGAAATTAAGGAAACACAACCCAATCCCAAAATGGGCAGAAGACCTAAATAGACATTTCTCCAAAGAAGATGTACAGATTGCCAACAAATACATGAAAGGATGCTCAACATCACTAATCATTAGAGAAATGCAAATCAAAACTACCATGAGGTATCACCTCACACTGGTCAGAATGGCCATCATCGAAAAATCTACAAACAGTAAATGCTGGAGAGGGTGTGGAGAGAAGGGAACCCTCTTGCACTGTTGGTGGGAATGTAAATTGATACAGCCACTATGGAGAACAGTATGGAGCTTCCTTAAAAAACTAAAAATAGAACTATCATAGGACCCAGCAATCCCACTACTGGACATATACTGTGAGAAAACCATAATTCAAAAAGAGTCATGTACCACAATGTTCATTGCAGCACTATTTACAATATCCAGGATATGGAAGCAACCTAAGTGTCCATCTGCATCTTTATTCCTGTCCTGCCCCTAGGTTTGTCAGAACCATTGTTTTTTTTTAGATTCTATATATATGTGTTAGCATACAGTATTTGTTTTTGTCTTTCTGACTTACTTCACTCTGTATGACAGACTCTAGGTCCATCCACCTCACTACAAATAACTCAATTTCGTTTCTTTTAATGGCTGAGTAATATTCCATTGTATATATGTGCCACATGTTCTTTATCCATTCATCTGTCTATGGACACTTAGGACATGCATTGGTTGACTAGCCTCTTCTTCACTTTTACCTTCCTAAATTTGTATCTATCCCCCCCCCGAAATAATCAGCACTTTAATCTTTTTATAAAAAATAAATTTATTTATTTATTTATTTTTGGCTGCATTAGTTGACTAGCTTCTTCTTCACTTTTACCTTCCTAAATTTGTATCTACCCCCCCAGAAATAATCAGCACTTTAATATTTTTTTAAAATAAGTTTATTTATATATTTATTTTCGGCTGCATTGGGTCTTTGTTGCTGTGCACAGGCTTTCTCTCGTTGTGTTGAGTGTGGGCTTTTCTTCATTGCGGTGTGCGGGCTTCTCATTGAGGTGACTTCTCATGTTGCAGAGCAAGGGCTCTAGGCACGTGGGCTTCAGTAGTTGTGGCACATGGGCTCAGTAGTTGTGGCTCGTAGGCTCTAGAGTGCAGGCTCAGTAGTTGCGGCACATGGGCTTAGTTGTTCTGCAGTATGTGGGAGAAAAAATCATATGATCATTTTAACAGAATGCCAAAATATTTTGATAAATATCACTATATATTTTTGATTTAAGCAAATCTTAATTAATATGTTAATGAATATTGATCTCAAACCAACAGCCAGTATTCTATTTAGCAGTTAAACATTAGAATCATTTTCATTAAAGTTAATAATTTGAGTGTCATTACTATTATTTAAAAATTTCCTAGAAGTGCTTATCAATGCAATAATGAGAAAAAGAAGTGAAGGAGGTATAAATATCTGACAGGAAGAGACAAAATTATCATTATTTAAAGATTATAAGGTTGCTTAAAAAACTATTAGAACTAGTGGGAGAGTTCAGAAAGATTGGCAATTATGACAGAAATATTTAAAAATTAATAGTTTCCTTATGTATCAACAACAGTTAGTTAAGATAATGAAAAAAAAGAGTCCATATCATGGCAATCAAAAATAAAATCAGGGCTTCCCTGGTGGCACAGTGGTTGAGAGTCCACCTGCCGATGCAGGGGATGTGGGTTCGTGCCCCAGTCCGGGAGGATCCCACATGCTGCGGAGCGGCTGGGCCCGTGAGCCATGGCCGCTGAGCCTGTGCGTCCGGAGCCTGTGCTCCGCAACGGGAGAGGCCACGGCAGTGAGAGGCCCGCGTACCGAAAAAAAATAAATAAATAAAAGTAAAAAAATAAAATCAAAGTACCCAGTAATAAACTTAAAGATAAATGTACCAATCTCAAAACTTTGCCATGGAATGTAAAAGGAGATTTGAATAAAGGGAGAGACATTCTACATTACTGTACTGGAAGATTTAATATTATAAAGATATTAATTTTTCTCAAGCAAAGCCTATAAATTTAACAAAACCCCAACAAATACACCTGGAAGTTTTTTAGAATGTGAAATAAATGTATTTTTTAGTTTATTTAGAAAAATCAACAAATGAAGAAAGCAAGCACATCTTTAGGAAAAATAGTAGCGAAAAGGTCTTTTCCTATCAGATATTAAAATAAGTCAGCAAGATAGAGTAATTAAAAGATTACTGTTCTACGTAAAAAAATAGCTCAGAAATATATCCAAGTACATATTAGAATTTAGTATATAATAAAGCTAGTGCCTCATTCATTGGGGGGGAAGTGTTAAGATGACAGTCTAGGGGACTTCCCTGGCAGTCCAGTGATTAAGACTCCATCTTCCAGTGCAGGGGGCAGGGGTTCGATCCCTGGTCAGGGAACTATGATCCCACATGCCACAGTGCAGCCAAAAGTTTAAAAAAAAAAGCTGTCTAACTGTTAAAATAAACCCAAACTCACACAGTACACTAAGATAAATTCCAGAAGGATTAAAAATTTTAACGTTAGTAGAAGAAAATACACAGGAATATTTACAAAATTTGGAGTAAGGAATGATTTTCTACACATGAAACTAAAAGCAGAAAGTATAAAGGATGATAGAGATGATTATATAAGGTATAAAACTTTTATATAGCAAGATTTACCACAAACCAAATTAAAAGACAAATGACATTGGAGGAAAGTATCCTTAACCAAAGGTTTGTATCCTTAGTGTTCAAAGACCTTCTTCAAATCAATAAAAGAAAAATGAAGATACACAACTGACCAGGAAAGGTATTTGACATAAGAAAAATCCTCAAATGCTCAATAAACATAAAAAGTTCAACTTCACTATCAGTCAAGAAGTGCAAATTTAAACCATAAAGAAAAAAATAAGGATAAATATATCCATAATTAAGAGGAGTTTGGAGATTCAGGCCCTTTCAAACATTACTGGATATATAAACTTATACAGTTCTTCTAGAAGGTATAAAAGCCATAAGACAGGATTTACTCTTTAGTTTAGGAATGCTACTATTAGGAATGTACTGCAAAAATATATATATATATATATATCCTTAATATATAATATGGCACTCTCTATAATAATAAAGAATTGGAAACAACCTAAGTGTCCAAAAACAAGGGATGTATGCAGCCGTTTCAAAAGATGTAGAAGAATACTTAGGAACAAAAAATATTTCAGGAAAGATATTTAAAATAACAAAGCAATAATGAAAATGCAGCCAGTAAGGGGAAAGAAGTTGTAACTTTGACAACCTGACACCAGAGTTCTGATAGGGAGGGACTATTTTGATTTAGCAGAATAACTTATCTCTTTGTAGTTTAGAATAAAGCAGAAGAAGCATTGAATTGCCTTGTGCAAAAGAGGATGGGCACTGGAAATGATTGCTTTGGAGTTTATTGCTAGAGGGGGTTGAATTTGGAAAATGAAAACAATATTCATTACCTTCTCAGGGAGAGAAGCTGGGCAGCTGTTGCTGCTGTACTGCCTCTGGAGGGATGGTCAATGAGAATTTTCCAGTGATTTGAATGACTAATGGACTCTTAAAAGAACTGCTCTCTTAACATGCAGTTTCAAGTTATTCTCTAAGCTGAGCTTCAATATAAGCCATCCTTTCTTGCTCCCAAATTTTCCCTAAAAGTTTGCCAACACACCACCTTGTTTAGGCCATATTTTGGGGAGAGAAGGGGTTGGGGAAATGAAGAAGGGACATTTCATGCCCAGAAAGTGAAATGAGCGGTGGAGATCAAGGCAGAAAATCAGAGCTAGAGGTAATCAGAAGAAACATATCCCCACTGTCACCTCCACAAAACCCCCCAAGAACCCTCAGAGATATTGGTAGGGACTTGGGCTTCATACCCTTTCATAGGACAGAGGTTTGAGCAGAATTCTTTTCTAGCTCAAAGGTTGGGGAGACCCATAAAGTACATGCGATGAAGAAACTCAAGAGAAAATTCTTTAGAAGGATATACAGTATGCAAAAGTTACTTAAGATGCTAAAATTATGAGCATTATTTATTTTCCTCTTTTGCTCACCTGTATTTTGATTCTTCTATAATGAATCCATATTACTTATATAATTTTTAGAAATAAAAGTGTACTGAGGGAATACGTAGATCTACCAGAAAGCTGACTGGTGGTTGCCAGGGGCTGCAGGAAGGGAGGAATGGGAAGTGACTGCTTAATGGGTGTGGGTTTCCTTTTGGGGAGATGAAAATGTTTTAGAACTAGATAGAGGTAGTGGTTGTACAACATTGTGAATGTACTAAATGCCACTGAGTTGTTCACTTTAAATGATTAATTTTATGTTATATGAATTTCACCTCAACAGAGAAAAAAGAAAAATGAAAAAAATCTACTGAGGGGAAAAACATACAACATAGATCAGACTCCGTCACTCTTCTGCTTAAAATCCTTCAGGGACTTCCTAACTCTTTAGCATGGCAAACAAGGCTCTTCACGTCCTGGCCCCGCTGCTGCTCCACCACAGCTACCCCTTCCTATGCACCTTATTCTCCAGCCATACAAAACCATGTGCAGTGCTCTGAAAGGGCCTATTCTTTCCTGCCTTTGTGCCTTTGTATGGCTTTGCTTTTCTTGGAATGCCCTTCCCCTAGTTAGTTTCCGCTCAGCCTTCAAAACTCAGCTAAACATCTCCTCCTTTGAGAAGCTTTCCCTGATTTCATAGTCTTGGGTGCCTCTTCCCTTACACCCCAAGAACCTTCTGGACATTTCTTTATTTTATCAGTGTAGGTGATTGTGAATCTTTGGAGGATGGGGCCTGGGCCTTTCCTCTCTTTAGCTTCAAAAGTTGGCCCAGGACAGAAGCCACAAGAATGTAGAATGAATAAGAACAGACTTAAAATCACTGAAAATAACAACCTTTTCTAATGTAAACAGGTAGTTACCCTGGGCATGGAATTGAAAATGATTCAGAGATGTTTAACTGGCCTACTATGGTATTTATCATAGAGGAAGAGGATATCTTTTCTTTTTCCTTTTTATGAATTATTTAGGAATTGAAGTATGATAAAAATTCTGAATGATAGGTTAATAAAAATGTCAATCTAATTAGCAAAATGGTCCCACATGGGGGATAGAGGGTTGCAGAATACTGATGGTTTTAGGAAAATGCCTAAAAACTCAATTACTCTTGCAAAAAAAAAAAAAAATCCAAAAACAAAAACAAAAGAACCATGATAGGTAATAGATAAAAAGAGATTTTTTTTTTTGATACCTTGACTCAAAACTAAGATATAGTATTGCTATCTTAGGATGGTTTTTAAAAACACCTAAGTCTTATAGGATTTTTTTTTTTTTTTTTTTTTTGCGGTATGCGGGCCTCTCACTGTTGTGGCCTCTCCCGTTGCCGAGCACAGGCTCCGGACGCGCAGGCTCAGCGGCCATGGCTCACGGGCCCAGCCGCTCCGGGGCATGTGGGATCTTCCCGGACCGGGGCACAAATCCGTGTCCCCTGCATCGGCAGGTGGACTCTCAACCACTGCGCCACCAGGGAAGCCCCCTTATAGGATTTTAAATGAACCTAAGTTCCTAATGAAATCATGGATCTAGGCAAAAAAATCATCAATGGCTGCTAAAACTATTAGGTAAAATGTTGAAGAGGAACATATGTATCAGACTGGCAGCCGCTGAATCCACTGTTCAATCTGAGCATTTACTAAAAGCAGGACAGTCAGACATTAATTACCTCCTGATAAAATGCAGTAGGAAGTACACTGCTTAAGAAACAGTCTTGCCAAAAGAATTGAACCTGAATTTAACATCTCTAATCATCATGTTGTGAGAAATATAAAGGAAATAGGAGCATGTTAAATTACCCCATTGAGGTATGAGAAATCAAATCAAGAAGATGGGAATTTGGGACTTCCCTAGCGGTCCAGTGGTTAAGACTGTGCGCTTCCAATCCAGGGGACACAGGTTCGAATCCTGGTCAGGGAACTAAGACCCTCCATGCTGCAATGGTGTGGCCAAAAAAAAAAAAAAAGATGGGAAATTCTATAAGACAAATGACAATTTCTTCATTGAATAAGTTGTATGAAGAAAAAGGGAGGGGAAAATCAGAATTCAAGGAAACAAAGATTTGAGACATAAATTTTGAATAAACAAAAAGGTAATTTTGAGACAACCTAGGAAAATTTACCTGGATTGGGTGTTGATCTTATTAAGGAATTATTGTGAACTATTATGTCTGATAACAGTGATTATCACACCATTGTTCTTTTTTCTAAAGTTTATTTTTTATTTTATTGAGGTATAGTTGATTTACAAAACACCATTATGTTTTTTTTTAAGTTCTTATATTCAGAGATTGAAATGTTAATGGTGAAATGATATGAGGTCTTGAATTTGCATTAAAATGCTTCCTAAAAAGCCTGTGTTGGGGTAGATGAAACAATAATGCAGAATATTAATAATTGTTGACTCTGGATGATAATGGGCACATGGATTCATTATACTATTCCTTCCCCTCTCGTGTATGTTTGAAATTTTCCATAAGAAAAAGTTTTAAAGAATAAACCTAACATTCAACAGCCATGTGGCAATGTTTATAAGCCCATCTACTTAGCCAAGACTATGTCACGGGAGATGGCATTGTTGGACCAATGGGAAGATCTTAGGCCTTGGAGTCAGAAAGTCCTGGGTTTGAATTCCAGCGCTTCTACTTACTAACCCTGTTAGGTAGGGCAAGTTACTCACTTCTCAGAATCTGTTTTCTCATCCGCAAACAGGGATAATATTACCTGCTTCAGAAGATTTGCAGAATAAGTGAGATGATATACAGAGTGTCCATCACGTGCCCCTCACAGAATAAATACTCTGTGAATGTTAACTACCTTATACTAATCCAATTATTTCCTTTATTGTTTTTTTAAAATAAATTTAAGTAATACTCCCCCAATTTTACTCTCCAGAGGAAGGAACCACTGTTAACAGTTTGGTGTTGGTATCTTTCTGGGCTTTTTCTTTATATCTATAAATATATATAGGAATATGCATCTACATACATACAGTGTGGGTTTTTTTAAAACAAAAATGGAATCTTATATTACATATTACTTGGCAATTTACTTCTATCACGTTACAATATATAGTGTGTCTCTTTTTGTCAGTTCATGTGGCTCCTACATGTGATTCAATCAGTGTGCCATTCATATGGCTTTACTCCCAGGTATGAGCATTTCTGTGAGATAGAATCCTGCAGAATTGTTAGGTGGAAGAGTGTGTGTAGTGCGTATCTTTATGGTACTACAAAATGGCCCTACTGCCCTTCTACAAGTTACTGAGTTACTTTCACATGAAGACCTCAATATTATCTATTTTCTATACATTTCTAAGTTGCATTCTGGAAGATATGCCCTTTCTGGTACCACTTATTTCTCAATAGGCACTGAAAGTGTTCAGAGAATAAATACGTTTGATTAGCAAAAATCAGCCTCATGGAAAATAGTCAGGCTCCATTCTGCTATTTGTTCCTGTTAGAGAATAATGCAATGCATACTGTTTTCAAGGTTGAATGTAGCTGTGTATTGGATAAAATAAATGGGAGTCCTAGTTTTCTTTGTGAAAAGCCAGTGAACATTATTTGAGGCAGAATCCTGAGAGAAAGCAGGGAAATAAAACCTCCTCTCAAATGAGGTCCCAGTGAATGGCAGCCATGGAAAAGTGGATGAGTAAAGAAAGGGGAAGGAAAGTCTGCCTTGATTCCCTGGGGAGTTCAAGATCTCACTTTCCCCCCCTGTTTTTCTAGTGACTTTTAGAGAGGACAATTCTAGAGAAGGATGGTTTCAAAAAGAAAAGAAATCCAAATGGAATCCAATTTGGCCTTACTTATGTCAGAGCACCTGCCATGTGGTGTACAATAGTCCCAGGCAGAACTCCTAAGAAAGATCACTTTGTAAACCATCCTTCTGCTGTGGGAGTTCAACAATTGTCCTTTGTCCATGCAGCCCTCCCATCATCCCGCTATGGAGTTGCTGGTCCAAACCACTGTAGTAAGGTTTGCGCAAGAAGAAATTATTCCATTGTCTTTTAAAAGTTAGATCAATAATGGTGATATCATTCATGACGTATGGCTTTCCTTGGGTCCCAGCTGTTCCAGATGTAGGAGATCATGTGCTACCCCATTGCTGGATATATTTCTCCAGATCCGTAGGCAATAGGGCACATAGAAGGTGACCTGTGTCAGATGAGAATCTACTTAAGCCCCCAAAATGCTGACTTTTCTTTTAGGTGAAGTGCAATCAACATTTTGCTTAGTGACTTCTAAAACAATGCATGTAAAAAAAATAAATGTACTGTTCTTTCTTGCACTTAGAGTTAGGTTTTAAATATAAGGTACTAACTCAATTCATTGCATTTGACCTCCAGAACACTTTTTGTCTCTAATTCCTTTTTTAGTCCTGAATCAGTCTTTTGCCAACGAGAGATGGGTCGACCACAACAAATGGGCAGTTTGCACATGAGACAATGTACAACTCCTTGTTTGTTTTTCCTTGACAGGTAACTTTAATTATTTTGACAAATATTTAATGTGCCAGGTATTGTCCTAGGTGCTAAGGATAAAGCAGAAGAAAACAACAAAAATTCTTGCCTTTGTGGGTTTACATGCTAGTTGGGAAGCTTCATTCATTCACTCACTCATTTATTCCACAAGCATTTATTGATCTTCTAATACAACTCAGGCCTTAAACTACATACTGTGCCTAAATAGGATTTTATCCCTGCCCTCAGAGTCTAGTGGGAGAAATAAGACATGTCCCCTGTCCTCCCCTGCTGCCCATCATATACCCTCATATATAGAAAGTACAGAAGAGGGGCACCTCGTTCAGGTTGAGTGGTTCAAAGAATGTTTCTCAGAGAAACATGTAAACAAACAAGTAAGTTGAGGCTGGAAGAATGAACTGATGGGGGAGAAAGGCAGACCTGGTGGTGATGAGACGGAGCATGGCATAGGGCCTGGGCCAGATGAGGAGACCAACGAATGCCGTTGAATGAATGAATGAAACTTCCCCAGGAGAGCATAAACTCCATGAGATATGTTCTGGGAACTGCAAGTTCCTTCCAATGGCTGAAGTTTAAGGTGTGTGGGGATGAGAAGCAGGAGACGGGGCTGGGGAAGGAGGCAGGGTCTGGGCTTGAGGTAGGTCTGGCTAAGGAGGTTTGTCCTGATGACAATTAGAAAATTTGTGGATCAATTTAAATGGCAATATGACATGGTCTGATTGGTTTATTCTTTTCTTAAAAAAAATGTATTTAAAAAATTCCACAAATGACATATGTTTATTTTAGATGACTCTTATGGACTTTTTGTGGGAGCAATGATTTCATTATACTATTTTTGTAAATGGTACTTTGCATATCTCTTTCTGCTTCACAGTGGAAGGACATTGGACCTGACATACAGAAGTCTCTCAGTAAAGATTTGCTGTTTTTGAAATTCCATGGACACTGGTAAGTTGCAGTCAGCTTAGGTGAGGCCATGATCTGGCCCAGTTGTGCCACTCCAAGAAACTGGAGTTTCATTACCTAACTAGGAATATTTAACAATTCCCCCTGCTGCGTCATTGCCACTATGTTTTTTTATCTCCATTTTTGTCACTTTTTATTATGCAAAAATCCAAATATTAATGTATGTAAAAATAGAAAGGGTAGTATAAGAAACCTTCATATACCCACCACCCAACGTCAACAATTAACAACTTACAGCCAATCTTGTCTCATTTATATCCTTTCCTCTTCCCAACCACTGCATTATTTTGAAGTAAATCTAAGACATCAGATCTTTTTGTATGTATCTCTAAAAGATACGAACTTGTTTAAAAACATATCCATAATTATTACAACTAACAAAATAAGGAGTTATTCTTTACTGTCATTAAACATACAGTCAGTGCTCAAATTCCAACTGTCTCTCTTTTTCTTAAAGTTGGCTTATTTGAATCATGAGTTAAAGTCCACATTTGTATTGGGTTGTATACGTTTTCTTTAATTAATAGCTTCCCTCTTTTTCTTTTCTTACCTTGCTTGTTATTTATTTAACTAAAGACTCTTAACAGAATGGTTAAGTTGAAAACAGCACTTTAAGTGTGCCATTTTCCTTCATGCT
This sequence comes from Monodon monoceros, assembly GCF_005190385.1. Classification (NCBI taxonomy): domain Eukaryota; kingdom Metazoa; phylum Chordata; class Mammalia; order Artiodactyla; family Monodontidae; genus Monodon; species Monodon monoceros. The sequence goes on from NW_021703784.1 coordinate 53,217,771, forward strand.
CACCTTCACTAGGTTTTTTTTTTTTTAACACCTGATAATTTTTAAGGTACAAAACTGTATCTCATTATTGCACAACATTATTTTAATTTGAAAATCATGTCTAATGTTGCCTTTTTTTTTTTTTTTTTTGCGGTACGCGGGCCTCTCACTGTTGTGGCCTCTCCCGTTGCGGAGCACAGGCTCCGGACGCGCAGGCTCAGCGGCCATGGCTCACAGGCCCAGCCGCTCCGCGGCATGTGGGATTTTCCCGGACCGGGGCACCAACCCACGTCCCCTGCATCGGCAGGCAGACTCCCAACCACTGCGCCACCAGGGAAGCCCTAAAGTTGCCTTTTTTTATTCTGTCAGCTTTATCCAACCACTGAGACACATGGTGATCACACCATATACCAAAATGAGTTCTAGATGGAATAAAGGGTTACATATGAATAAATAAAACCATAATAAACTAAAATAAAATATAATATTGAACATATTTTTGGAAAAGGAATATGTTACCTAAACATAAAAGTAATGGAAAAATGTCACAAAGAAAAGTATCAATAAAATCAAGTATATGCTGTTAAAACTTTTTGGTCAACAAACACGAAATGAAATGATAAACTGGGTGGGGGAAATAGTTACCATCTATGAGAGACAATAGTTTAGTAGCTTTAATACACATGGTCTTGTCTAGATTGTCACTGGGTCCGGATGGGTCCACTCACAAGATGACACCAAGTCGAGATTCTTTAGACTCTATCTTCTTTTTTAAAAAATTTTTATTGGAGTATAGTTGATTTACAATGCTGTGTTAGTTTCAGGTATACAGCAAAGTGAATCAGTTATACATATACATATATCCACTCTTTTTTAGATTCTTTTCCCATATAGGTCATTACAGAGTATTGAGCAGAGTTCCCTGTGCTATACAGTAGGTCCTTATTTGTTATCTATTTTATATATAGTAGTTTGTATCTGCTAATCCCAAACTCCCAATTTATCCCTCCCTCACCCTCCTCTTTGGTAACCATAAGTTTGTTTTCTGCATCTGTGACTATTTCTGTTTTGTAAATAAGTTCATTTGTACCATTTTTTTAGATTCCACATACAAGCAATATCATATGATCTGGAAGTTGTATTTTTTTCTCTAGATCTCCTGCCCCAGTTATTCACTTGAGAAATGTTAAGAGTGAGGGTAAGATTCCTAACATTTAGTCCCTCTGTTCTGTCTGTTGGTTTCACCATCCTTCTGCTCTGTTGACCCCAGGAGCTCTGCTGGGCCACTGCTGACCTCCTTCCCATCACTGACATCTGTCTTCCTTCTTCTCCTCTAGCAATCAGGAAAACACTTTCTACTCCTTATGACTGACTACTGTCAAAGGAGCTTCCTGCAAAAGAGCTTCTGGGCCCCTAATGACCCAGTTAATTTTGTTAGACCACAGACCTTCTGTCCCTGAACTCACAAGCACTCTTAGGAGGAAGGAAGAAGGGTGAAAGTGCAAGTCAGAGGATGATCAGGCCCCTGTGGTAGCTAAAACTTTACCCTCTCTGACTCCCAGGATCTGCTACATAAATTATTTCCTGGCCACAAGTGACAGAAGCTGATGCTGGCAGATTAGGCAGAAAAGGGATTTATTTAAAGGATATCGGGTAACTCATAGAATTGTTGGGAAGACTGGAGGAAACAATTTTGAGGCTAAGTTTCCAGGAAAATCCCCCCAAATTAGTAGCACAGCTGGCCTAATAAGCACACTGAGGCCAATGCCCTGTCACCACTCAGTAACCATATGCTACCAGGAACTCAATTTGACTGCAGCCACCGCTGCCAAAGGCGTCAGTGTTACTTCTGTACCTTACAGACCGTTCCAGTTTCCCCAAACCACATAGCTCTGCTACCCGCCTCACCAGCAAAAGGAGTGCACTGTGCAGCCTTTCCCCTCTCACTGCCACTTTCTTCACCAGAATCTCACACAAGTGCATCTGATTAGAGGAGCATAAGTCACATGCCTGTGTCCTAACTGCAAAGGAGAGGGACGGGAATGAGCATTTTGCGTTCTAACTTAGTGGGACTCAGAAAGGGAAAATTCTCCTAACATCAGAAGGGTGTTCAAAAGGCAGTGGATACCAAAAGACCAGGACAAATGTTTAGCAGAATGAATGACTTAGGCTGGGTATGGCATGGGGTGGTCACTTACAGATAGGGTGGCCTTATACCTACTAATTAAAATATGGACTGAGTTATAATATGGAATGACATACAAGGTTATTTGTGGAGGCATTATTTTTAATAGCAAAATATTGGAAACTATCCAAATGTTCAGTAATAGAGGTTTGATTGAATAAAAGTCGTGGTACATCAATACACACATGGAAGACAATGCACCTGAATGAAGGGGAAGGAATGATCTCTAGAATATATAAGCGAAAAAAGCAAAATAGAGAATAGTATGTGTAGCACCTGTCTATTCTGTAAGAAAGGTGGGGATATATTTATGGTTCAACCACAGAAATTGCCATTTTTGCTGATAAAATGGTTAATCTTTAGCAATTTCATACAATTCAACATAATACAGGGCAGAGGAGACAAGGATGGAAAAGAGACTTTTCTGAATATATTTATTATGCATTTTTGACTTTGGAATCATATAAATGTGTTTTACACATTCAAAATTAAATTTAATTTAAAAGGACAATTCCTAAGATTTTAAAACAAACCAAAAACAATGAACTTAACTGTATATGAAGTTAATTATGTAGCTGCACAGAGAGGACAATTATTTCAAGTGACTCTACAATGTGGTATATTTGCTGTACATACGTAGTGGAATATATTTTAAGGGAGAATAGAGCCGCAAAGAAATCTAACACTGCACTCAGTAGTTATGTCACTAGTAGGTCTTTACATTAGTTTTTTTTTTTTTTTTTGGTATGTGGGCCTCTCACTGTTGTGGCTTCTCCCGTTGCGGAGCACAGGCTCCGGATGCGCAGGCTCAGCGGCCATGGCTCACGGGCCCAGCCGCTCCGCGGCATGTGGGATCCTCCCAGACTGGGGCACGAACCCATGTCCCCTGTATCGGCAGGCAGACTCTCAACCACTGTGCCACCAGGGAAGCCCTACATTAGTATTTTGAAACTACTTTTTATGTAGTGTAGCACAAAGTAATAAGTAATTATGTTAATGCTATTAAGAACCAAGATTTTTAGTGTAAGAGAAGAGAAATATAAAATCAAAGGCATTCATATAAATAGATTTTATTTATTTATTTATTTAGAACAGGATTGGGAGGGCTTTAAATGCCAGACTGAGGAGTTCAGATCTTTTTTTTTTTTTTGAATAAATTTATTTATTTATTTTTGGCTGCGTTAGGTCTTCGTTGCTGTGCGCAGGCTTTTCTCTAGTTGTGGCAAGCGGGGGCTACTCTTCATTGCAGTGCGTGGGCTTCTCATTGCAGTGGCTTCTCTTGCTGTGGAGCAGGGGCTCTAGGCTCACGGGCTTCAGTAGATGTGGCACACGGGCTTCAGTAGATGTGGCGCACGGGCTTAGTTGCTCTGCAGCATATGGGATCTTCCCGGACCAGGGCTCAAACCTGTGTCCCCTGTATTGGCAGGAGGATCTTAACCACTGTGCCACCAGGGAAGTCCCTAAATAGATTTTAATATTAAATTTGAATTAGAAATATCAGTATATGCTTATGATTTTTTCCTTCTATTTCTATACTTTTCAGAAAGACCTAGAAGCATTAAAACCCCATGGGCAATGGGCAACCTCTAGTGCCAAGACTGTGGTCCCTAAATGACATTCTGCGTTTAAAGGAACCAGGGGGCTTCCCTGGTGGCACAGTGGTTAAGATCCTCCTGCCAATACAGGGGACAAGGGTTTGAGCCCTTACTCTGAAAACTGGCAATTTAAGAGAAATAAGTAAACGTTATCCTGCTTTTCCAATTCAATCTGCATTTCAGGATGACCAAATAGCCCTAATTAATGAGGAAAAGTTCTTCCTTACACACAATTCCTAGCTAATATATGTGAAAGGAATGACAGAATTAGAAAAATCACCATTTTATAATCCTAATGATATAATTTAAGGCAAAGATCAATAAAGGATGAAAGCATTAGATGAAAGGCTTCAAGCCATTTCATGATGCTGAACTCTTTTAGCTTTTGCTGGTCTGTAAAACTCTTTATCTCTCCTTCAACTCTGAATGATAGCCTTGCTGGGTATTTTTGGTTGTAGGTTTTCTCCTTGCATCACTTTTTTGGGAGCTCATTCTATCAAGAGGCCACTGGTGCTGGCAGGCACCATTTTGGCATCCTCCCTAGTCCCAGGACCTGGAGGGGCCCACCAGCCGGTGGGCACCAGTCCTGGGATTTCGCAGGCTAAGTAGCTAAACTGCACAGCTGGTCTGCTGGTGGGTAGAGCTGTGTCCCTGTATTTCGGAGCATGTGAGATTTTGTGTGTGCCCTTTAAGAGCGGAGTCTCCATTGCCTACAGCCCTCTGGCTCTCTTGAAAGTAAGCCCCACTGGCCTGCAAAGCCAAACGTTCAGGTGGCCCCATCTTCTTGTTGCAGGACCCCTGGGCAGGGGCTCAGACCACTTCCTCCTTGGGGAGAACCTCTGCAATTATAATTAACCTCCCATTTGTGGGTTGCCCACCTGGGGGTACGTGTCTTGAGTATAATGCGACTCCACCCCTCCTACCTGTCTAATTGTGGTTCCTTCTTTATATCTTTAGTTGTAGAGGATCTTTTCTGCTAGTCTTCAAGTAGTTCTCATCAATAGTTGCTCTGTAAATAGTGGCAATTTGGTGTGCCTGGGGGAGGAAGTGACCTCAGGAGATTCCTACTCTGACATCTTGGCACTTCCCTAGAAAAACAGCTTATGGAGAACTTTACAGTGGAGAGATCTAGCTGACACCACCTGAATCTGCTGATCAATCTTAACTTCCCTAAGAGTGGGACCACCAGAAAATATGTGCTTCTTGAGATGCCCCATTATGGAAAACAGAACCTGATTCTAACAAGTCTTTTAGAACTAACCTCCAGTTTACATGAAATACAGGAGGTAGAGGCTCAGGTTTAAGTGATGCCACAAGGACATAAATGGATAAATTCAGAATATAGGAGAGTCTATAGAACAACTGAACTAGTTTAATCAAGAAGTCAATGGCATAAAGAAAAATAAAAACTTGGGGCAAGGGGGAGAAACTGTTCTAGATTATAAAAGACTCAAAAGACATAACCATCAAATGCAGTGTGTAGACCTCACCTGCATCCTGATTCTAAGGAGCCAACTATAAGAAATATATTTCTTTAGATATTAGGGAACTTTGAAAATGGTCTAAGAATCAGATGATATCAAGGAATTACTACTGTTGTTAGGTGTATTACTGGCACTGTGGCTATATAAGAAAATATTCATATATTTTATTTTATTTAAAAAAAAACAAACCCAAAACCTTCAGGTTCTTTTTTTGAATTATATTTATTTATTTATTTATTTTATACAGCAGGTTCTTATTAGTTATCTATTTTGTACATATTAGTGTATACATATCAATCCCAATCTCCCAATTCATCCCACGACCACCACCGCCACCCCACTTTCCCCACTTGGTGTCCATACGTTTGTTCTCTACATCTGTGTCTCTATTTTTGCCTTGCAAACTGATTCATCTCTACCATTTTTCTAGATTCACATATATGCATTAATATACGATATTTGTTTTTCTCTCTCTGACTTACTTCACTCTGTATGACAGACTATAGGTCCATCCACCTCTCTACAAATGATCCAATTTCATTCCCTTTTATGGCTGAGTAATATTCCATTGTATATATGTACCACATCTTCTTATCCATTCATCTGTCGATGAGCATTTAGGTTGCTTCCATGACCTGGTTATTGTAAATAGTGCTGCAATGAACATTGGGGTGCGTGTGTCTTTTTGAATTATGGTTTTCTCTGGGTATATGCCCAATAGTGGGATTGCTGGGTCATATGATAATTCTATTTTTAGTTTTTTAAGGAACCTCCATACTGTTCTCCATAGTGGCTATATCAATTTACATTCCCACTAGCAGTGCAAGAGAGTTCCCTTTTCTCCACAGTCTCTCCAGCATTTGTTGTTTGTAGATTTTCTGATGATGCCCACTCTAACTGGTGTGAGGTGATACCTCATTGTAGTTTTGATTTGCATTTCTCTAATAATTAGTGATGTTGAGCACCTTTCATGTGTTTGTTGGCAATCTGTATGTCTTCTTTGGAGAAATGTCTATTTAGGTCTTCTGCCCATTTTTTGATTGGGTTGTTTATTTTTTTAATATTGAGCTGCATGAACTGTTTATATATTTTGGAGATTTATCCTTTATCCATTGATTCATTTGCAAATATTTTCTCCCATTCTGAGGGTTTTCTTTTCATCTTGTTTATAGTTTCGTTTGCTGTGTAAAAGCTTTTAAGTTTCATTAGGTCTCATTTGTTTATTTTTGTTTTTATTTCCATTACTCTAGGAGGTGGATCAAGAAAGAGCTTGCTGTGATTTATGATAGTGTTCTTCCTATGTTTTCCTCTAAGAGTTTTATAGTGTCCAGTCTTACATTTAGGTCTTTCATCCATTTTGAGTTTATTATTGTGTATGGTGTTAGGGAGTGTTCTAATTTCATTCTTTTACATGTAGCTGTCCAGTTTTCCCAGCACCACTTATTGAAGAGACTGTCTTTTCTCTATTGTATATCCTTGCCTCCCTTGTCATAGATTAGTTGAACATATGTGTGTGGGTTTATCTCTGGGCTTTCTATCCTGTTCCATTGATCTATATTTCTGTTTTTGTGCCAGTACCATATTGTCTTGGTCACTGTAGTTTTGTAGTATAGTCTGAAGTCAGGGAGTCTGATTCTGCCAGCTCCGTTTTTTTTTCCCTCAGGATTGCTTTGGCTATTCGGGGTCTTTTGTGTTTCTATAAAAATTTTAAGATTTTTTTGTTCTAGTTCTGTAAAAAATGCCATTGGTAATTTCATAGGGATTGCTTGAATCTGTAGACTGCTTTGGGTAGTATAGTCATTTTCACAATATTGATTCTTCCAATCCAAGAACATGGTATATCTCTTCATTGGTTTGTGTCATCTTTGATTTCTTTCATCAGTGTCTTACAGTCTTCTGAGTACAGGTCTTTTACCTCCTTATGTAGGTTTATTCCTAGGTATTTTATTCTTTTTGTTGCAATGGTGAATGGGATTGTTTCCTTAATTTCTCTTTCTGATCTTTTGTTGTTAGTGGATAGGAATGGAAGAGATTTCTCTGCATTAATTTTGTATTCTGCAACTTTACCAAATTCATTGATTAGCTGTAGTAGTTTTCTGGTGGCATCTTTAGGATTCTCTATGTATAGTATCATGTCATCTGCAAACAGTGATAGTTTTATTTCTTCTTTTCCAATTTGGATTCCTTTTATTTCTTTTTCTTCTCTGATTGCCATGGCTAGGATTTCCAAAACTTTGTTGAATAATAGTGGTGAGAGTGGACATCCTTGTCTGGTTGCTGATCTTAGAGGAAATGTGTTCAGTTTTTCACTATTGAGAATGATGTTTGCTGTGGGCTTGTCATATATGGCCTTTGTTATGTTGAGGTATGTTCCCTCTATGCCCACTTTCTGGAGAGTTTTTATCATAAATGGGTGTTGAATTTTGTCAAAAGCTTTTTCTGCATCTATTGAGATGATCATATGGTTTTTATTCTTCAATATGTTAATATGGTATCACATTGATTGATTTGCATATACTGAAGAATCCTTGCATCCCTGGGACAAATTGCACTTGGTTATGGTGTATGATCCTTTTAATGTGTTGATGGATTCTGTTTGCTAGCATTTTGTTGAGGAGTTTTGCATCTATATTCATCAGTGATATTGGTCTGGAATTTTCTTTTTTTGTAGTATCTTTGTCTGGTTTGGGTACCAGAGTGATGCTGGCCTTGTAGACTGAATTTGGGAGTGTTCCTTCTTCTGCAATTTTTTGGAAGAGTTTGAGAAGGATGGGTGTTAGCTCTTCTCTAAATGTTTGATAGAATTCACCTGTGAAGCCATCTGGTCCTGGACTTTTGTTTGTTGGAAGATTTTTAATCAGTTTCAATTTCATTACTTGTGATTGGTCTGTTCATATTTCTATTTCTTCCTGGTTCAGTCTTTTCTAAGGATTTGTCCATTTCCTCCAAGTTGTCCATTTTTTTGGCATAGACTTGCTTGTAGTAGTCTCCTATGATGCTTTGTGTTTCTGTGGTGTCCATTTTAACTTCTCCTTTTACATTCCTGATTTTATTGATTTCAGTCCTCTCCCTCTTTTCCTTGATGAGTCTGGCTAAAGGTTTATCAATTTTGTTTATCTTCTCAAAGAACCAGCTCTTAGTTTTATTGATTTTTGATATTGTTTTTTTTGTTTCTATTTCATTTATTTCTGCTCTGATCGTTATGATTTCTTTCCTTCTACTAAGTTTGGGTTTTGTTTGTTCTTCTTTCTCTAATTCCATTAGGTGTACGGTTAGATTGTTTATTTGAGATTTTTCTTGTTTCTTGAGGTAGGATTGTATTGCTATAAACTTCCCTCTTAGAATTGCTTTTGCTGCATCCCATAGGTTTTGGATCATTGTGTTTTCATTGTCTTTTATTTCTACGTATTTTTAAATTTCCTCTTTGATTCCTTCAGTGACCTCTTGGTTATTTAGTAACGTATTGTTTAGCCTCCACATGCTTGTGTTTTTTACTTTTTTTTCCCCTGTAATTGATTTCTAATCTCATAACGTTGTGGTCAGAAAAGATGCTTGATATGATTTCAGTTTTCTTAAATTTACTGAGGCTTGATTTGTGACCCAATATGTGATCTATCATGGAGAATGTTCTGTGTGCACATGAGAAGAAAGTGTAATCTGCTCTTTTCGGATGGAATGTCCTATAAATATCAATTAAATCTATCTGGTCTATTGTGTCATTTAAAGTTTGTGTTTCCTTATTAATTTTCTGTCTGGATGATCTGTTCATTGGTGTAAGTGAGGTGTTAAAGTCACCCACTATTATTGTGTTACTGTCGATTTCCTCTTTTATGGCTGTTAGCATTTGCCTTATATATCAAGGGTGCATATATATTTATAACTGTTATATCTTCTTCTTGGATTGATCCCTTGATCATTATATAGTGTCCCTTCTTGTCTCTTGTAACATTCTTTTTTTTACAGTCTATTTTATCTGATATGAGTATTGCTACTTCAAATTCCTTTTGATTTCCATTTGCATGGAATATCTTTTTTCATCCCCTCACTTTCAGTCTGTATGTGTCCTTAGGTCTGAAGTGGGTCTCTTGTAGGCAGGATATATATGGGTCTTGTTTTTGTATCCATTCAGCGAGCCTGTGTCTTTTGGTTGGAGCATTTAATCCATTCACGTTTAAGGTAATTATTGACAGGTATGTTCCTATTACCATTTTCTTAGTTGTTGTGGGTTTGTTTTTGTAGGTCCTTTTCTTTTCTTGTGTTTCCCACTTAGAGAAGGTCCTTTAGCATTTGTTGCAGAGCTGGTTTGGTGGTGCTGAATTCTCTTAGCTTTTGCTTGTCTGTAAAGCTTTTGCTTTCTCCATCGAATCTGAATGAGATCCTTGCCGGGTAGAGTAGTCTTGGCTGTAGGTTCTTCCCTTTCATCACTTTAAGTATGTCTTGCCACTCCCTTCTGGCTTGTAGAGTTTCTGCTGAGAAATCAGCTGTTAACCTTATGGGAGTTCCCTTGTATGTTATTTGTTGTTTTTCCCTTGTTGCTTTTTTTTTTTTTTTAAATTTAATTTTGGCTGTGTTGGGTCTTCACTGCTATGCGTGGGCTTTCTCTAGTTGTGGTGAGTGGGGGCTACTCTTCGTTGTGGTGCACGGGCTTCTCATTTTGGTGGCTTCTCTTGTTGTGGAGCATGGGCTCTAGGCATGAGGGCTTCAGTAGTTGTAGCACACGGGCTCGGTAGTTGTGGCTCATGGGCTCTAGAGCGCAGGCTCAGTAGTTGTGGTGCACAGGTTTAGTTGCTCCGTGGCATGTGGGACCTTCCCAGACCAGGGCTGTAACCTGTGTCCCCTGTATTGGCAGGTGGACTCTTAACCATTGAGCCACCAGGGAAGTCCTCCCTTTTTGCTTTTAATAATTTTTCTTTGTCTTTAAGTTTTGTCAATTTGATTACTATATGTCTCGGCATGTTTCTCCTGGGTTTATCCTGTCTGGGACTCTCTACGCTTCCTGGACTTCAGTGGCTATTTCCTTTCCCATGTTAGGGACGTTTTCGACTATAATCTCTTCAGATATTTTCTCTGGTCCTTTCTCTCTCTCTTCTCCTTCTGGGACCCCTATAATGTGAATGTTGGTGTGTTTAATGTTGTCCCAGCTCTCTCTTAGGCTGTTTTCATTTCTTTTCATTCTTTTTTCTTTATTCTGTTCTGTGGCAGTGAATTCCACCATTCTGTCTTCCAGGTCACTTATCCATTCTATGACTCAGTTATTCTGCTATTGATTCCTTTTAGTGCATTTTTCTTTTTAGTTATTGTATTGTTTATCTCTGTTTGTTTGTTCTTTAATTCTTCTAGGTGTTTTTTCTTTAATTCTTCTAGGTCTTTGTTAAACATTTCTTTCATCTTCTCAATCTTTGCCTCCATTCTTTTTCCGAGGTCCTGGATCATTTTCACTATCATTATTCTAAATTCTTTTTCTGGAAGGTTGCCTATCTCCACTTCGTTTAGTTGTTTTTCTGGGGTTTTATCTTGTTCCTTCATCTGGTACATAGTCCTCTGCCTTTTCATTTTGTCTGTCTTTCTGTGAATGTGGTTTTCATTTCACAGTCTACAGGATTGTAGTTCTTTCTTCCACTGTCTGCCCTCTGGTGGATGAGGCTATCTAAGAGGCTTGTGCAAGCTTCCTGATGGGAGAGACTTGTGGTGGGTAGAGCTGGGTGTTACTCTGGTGGGCAGAGCTCAGTAAAACTTTAATCCACTTGTCTGCTGATGGGTGGGGCTGAGTTTCCTCCCTGTTGGTTGTTTAGCCTGAGGCGACCCAGCACTGGAGCCTACAGGCTCTTTGGTGGTGCTAATGGCAGACTCCTGGAGGGCTTACACCAAGGAGTACTTCCCAGAACTCCTGCTGACAGTGTCCTTCCCCAGTGAGCCACAGCCACCCCCCGCCTCTTCAGGAGTCCCTCCAACACTAGGAGGTAGGTCTGGTTCAGTCTCCTCTGGGGTCACTGCTCCTTCCCCCTGGGTCCTCATGTGCACATTACTTTGTGTGTGCCCTCCCCGAGTGGAGTCTCTGTTTGCCCCTGTCCTGTTGAAGTCCTTCAATCAAATCCTGCTAACCTTCAACGTCTGATTCTCTGGGAATTCCTCCTCCCATTGCCGGACTCCCAGGTTGGGAAGCCTGATGTGGGGCTCAGAACCTTCACTCCAGTGGGTGGACTTCTGTGGCATAATTGTTCTCCAGTTTGTGAGTCACCCACCCAGCGGTTATGGGATTTGATTTTATTGTGATTGTGCCCCTCCTACCTTCTCCCTGCAGCTTCTCCTTTGTCTTTGAATGTGGGGTGTCTATTTTAGTGAGCTCCAGTGTCTTCCTGTCAATGATTGTTCAGCAGTTAGTTGTGATTCTGGTGCTCTCACAAGTGGAAGTGAGCGCATGTCCTTCTACTCTGCCATCTTAAACCAATCCTTTCATATATTTTAGAGATGTGAAGTGACGTATCTAGAGAAGAAATAACGTGAGGACTAGGATTTTTTTAAATTAATTAATTAATTAATTAGGCTACGTCAGGTCTTAGTTGTGGCACACAGGCTCTTTGTTGCAGTGTGCGAGCTCTCTAGTTGAGACATGTGGACTCTCTAGTTGTGGCACACAGGCTCTCTAGTTGTGGCACACAGGCTCTCTAGTTGTGGCGCATGGGCTCCAGAGCACGTGGGCTCAGTTGTTGCAGCACGCAGGCTCTCTAGTTGTCATGCATGGGCTCTAGAGCGCACAGGCTTATTTGCCCTACGGCATGTGGGATCTTAGTTCCCCAACCAGGGATCGAACCCACACCCCCTGCATTGGAAGACAGATTCTTAACCACTGGACCACCAGGGAAGTCCCAAGGGCTGGGATTTGCTTTAAAATACTTCCACAGAAAAAGGAGAAGGATAGATAAAGCAAGTGTGGCAAAATCCTAACAATTGTTGAATCTGAATGATGGGTATTTTTTATAATATTCTTTCCAATTTTATTTGTTTGAAATTTTTTGTATTAAGAAAAGGTAGTGGGAACAGGCAAAATACAAATCTTCTGGATGATAATTCAGCCTAACCCTTGAAAGTCAATGGAGCAAATAAATGGGAAAAGTTTTTGTCATATAGACTAACTTGCTGTTCTTTAGTTGTCAGCTCACACTATGTGGTAAAACAACCTGATGTCAGTGATCACACCTTGGATGATGTGATCATGGCCAAAGGAAGGGCTGTTGGTGGGTGTAACAGTTCTTTCTCTCTCACGTCTCTTTTTTTGCTAACACCTGAAGTGGCACCTCAGCACAGCCAAGCAGAGTACAGAGCAGTTTGCAATGTTCTTTTGCATCCAAAAACTGCTAATCACACTCAGTGCCTTTGCTGATTCACTGAGGAATAACTTTTAGTCCTGTAAGTAGATCTCGAGATTGAAATCGGAACTTGGAAGAATTTAACAAGCATGTTGCCCATATCCCACTTTTCCTGACATTTCCTCCATGCCTTCCCTGTTTGAGTAAGGGTGCTGGGTGAAGGAAGAAGAAATTTTTTTTTTTTTTTTTGGATGAAGCATTACAAAACTCAGGGATGCAAATTCAGCCAAGTGTGTGGCCCCTCTCCATTCCAGAACCTGGGGCAGGCAGACATCACAGATTTCTTTTTCTCTGGGCTCTGCTTGCCATACTACTCCAGGTAGCACCATATTGATGAAATTGTTACCAAACCAAACTTGGGTCCACTCGTCTGCACGCAGTAAAGCCAATCTACTGACACCAGGTTGTGGTGAAGGAAAGGGCAGCATTTATTGCAGGGGCCAAGCAAGGAGTCCAGGCAACTAGTGCTTAAAAGACCCAAACTCCCCAATGGCTTTCAGGGAAAGATTTTTTTTTTAACATCTTTATTGGAGTATAATTGCTTTACAATGTTCTGTTAGTTTCTGCTGTATAACAAAGTGAATCAGCTATACATATACATATATCCCCATATCTCCTCCCTCTTGTGTTCAGGGAAAGACTTTTAAAGACAGGGTGAGGGAAGAGAGCTGTGGGGTGTATGATCAGCTCGTGGACATTCTTCTGATTGGTTGGTGGTAAGGTAATTGGGAATCAACATCATCAACGTTTTGGTTCCAACTGGTGTGGGGTCTACATGCTTGTGGGCAGCATCCAGTTAACTTCTTCCACCTGGTGGGGGTTTCAGTATCTGCAAAACAGCTCCAAGGATGTGGCTCAGAATATTATCTATAGCCCTTTAGGAGGAACTAAAAGGAATTAAAAATCCTTGACTTTGTTTAATGGCTAAACTATTATTATTTTGTCTTACTTGACTGTTTTCCTTTCTTTCTGCATTTTGTCACTTCTCTGATTAAATTTCTTCTTTGAAACTTAGGGAAGGAGGCTAAAGTTTTTCTATGGACAAGAGGCAGGGAGAGGATGTCTGGGCGGATGGGGTGGTCCTGTTCTGGGAAGGCCGCGTGGGGTCCTACTCGGCTACAAAATAACTCCTACTCAAAAACATCTTCAGACTAGATTATAAAGCATTTGCTTAGCTGTATTTTTTACCTTTTACAAACAAGAAGAAAAATACTTTGAATAGAAACTCAAGGAATTTAGATTAGATTGGATTTGAGGAAGAGCCTCATGTGAGGAGGTTGAAATCTGTGAATAATTACTTAGAAATATTAAGATATTTTTCTTAAAAGACCTATTAAAACTGGGCAGATTCTTTTTTTTCTTTTTTTAAATTTGGCCACATGACATTGCTTGTGGGATCCCTGACCAGGGATAGGGCATGTACCCTCGGCAGTGAAAGTGCAGAGTCCTAACCACTGGACCACCAGGGAATTCCATATTTTTAAAAAAATTCTGGGCAGATTCTTATTGTCTGGAGTGGTCTAGGACTAATGAGGTTGAGCACCATCTTTTGGCCTATGTCAGGGCATCTGGCATTTTTGCCTGCCCAGCATCCCTTTTCCCTCCTCCTTATAATAGAATACTCTTTACTTTGAGGAAATCTGTCTGTTTGCATAGGTCTGCCCCTTCTCTTCTACATGGGGTGAGCAGGCTTAGCCAGTCGGATTACCCCATTTCCTTGAACACAGAAGTTAATACATGGATGGGCACAAAACTCTAGCTGGGCACATTAAATTCTAGCCATTTTTCAGATCTTTTGGAGAAAAAGCATTAAGTTGATAAAGTGGCTGGCTGTGAAGCTTGGGTTGCTGATGGCTACAATGCCCTTCACATGGAGAGAGCCAACAAAACCGAAATGCTGGAAACAGTTGAAAAGAAAGTCATCCTCAAACCATTTGACCCTTTGGTTCTAACTGTGCTAGAAGCAAGATTAACTCCTGGATAATTTAAATATGAGCAAATTGTCTTTTTTTTCTCCCTTAGTTTGAATTGGGTTAGTGTCATTTCCAGGGAAAGTCTTAATTAGCATGGCATGTGAGATGCTTCATTCATTCCATTAACATTTATTAAGGTGTTGCAGTCACTTTGACACCCTGGAGATACAGGAAAAAAAAAAAAGACAATCATTATTTCAAGGTGTCTACAGTTAAAGAGACAGTTATGATACAGTACTAATATAATAGATGACACTTACATAGTGCTTAATATGTTCTGAGCACTATTCTAAACATTTTATATATACTAACTTATTTAATTTTTACAGCAACCCTTTGATATAGGTTCTGTTACTTTTTCCATTTTAGAGATAGGGAAAATCAGGCCCAGAGAGGTTAAGGAAATTGCCAAAGTTTACCCACTTCAGAAATAGAAGATCTGCAATTCAAACCCAACTAGCTTGGCGTTTAACCACAACATTCTAGAGCTTCATTATACCTAAAGGTCAATGTTGGAGTTATCCTGGAGAATAATCAATAATAATGGCCACCATTCACTGAATGCTTCTTATGTGCCCAGCCCTGTGCTAGGTGTATTCCTGCCTTAACACATTAAATATTTTCAAGAATTTAATGCAAAGATTATTGATTGTATAGTTGAGGGAACTGAGGCTCAGAGAGGTTAAGTGGCTTGCCCAGATCACACAGCTAACAAATGACAAAGCATAAATTTGGATCCAGACATGTCTGCTTCCAAAGGCTTTCCTCTTTCTGTCATGTTTCTCTAAGGACCATACCTTCTAGCTTTTCCCCTAGAGGTGTGGCATGTCTAGGATGCTTATGACTGGGAAATGGAGCCAACAGTGGGAGTCCTTTAATGCCAGAGAGTGTGGCATATTTTGTTCCCAGCAGTGCTCTTGGAATTTGTGTATACCTTGCAACCTGATAGTCCTGGGAATATATCTGCTGTAGTGGAGGGAGATTAAGAAATTCATCGGAAGTGTCTCTTCGGGAGAATAAAAGGATGTTATTTGTTTATTTTTGTGGCCGCCATTCAAGTGTTGAAGAAGGAGTAACTTGCTTTTGTTCTGTTTTTTGCCTTCAGACCAGATCTGTGAATAAGAAGGCTCTTGGATAAGGTATGTGTCAAGTATACTGAGGACAAAGTGCACATTTAATTAGAAAATCAGGGAATAAAAGGCAGTATTTGGAGTGGGGGAGATTTCTGTAATCCCCAACAGGCATTTTTATCTAATAAAATCACACCCAATACAGGAGAAGCTCTTAAGGTACCTCCATGTAACCAACTCACAGGATTAACTGATGCTTTCCATTCCTCCTGGAAAACTTATCAACAAAGGCATACCTGTGTGCTTCTGTGCCCAAACATTTACTGAGTGCTTAACAAGCTTTTTATATAGATTAACTCATTAAATCCTTACAATACCACCATTTTACAGGTGAGAAAAATATAGCATGAGGAAGTTAAATAACTCAGCACCAATTAGATGCTTACCAGGAGTCAGTGATGTTTGCTAGCAAACCAATTTTTGCCGGGCACACCTGGTATAATTTAATTAAATAAAGTGTAAATCTGTGAAATATGAATGTAAAGAGAGATTGAGCTATTATTTCTATGAAAACTAAATTGAATGTTTTGGAAAGGCTTGATAATGTCTGATTCACTTTGGTGTACAACAGAAACTAATGCAGCATTGTGAAGCAATTATACTCCAATAAAGATGTATTAACAAAAAAAGGTTGCTGTTGAATTAGGTATGAGCAAGACCACTGCTCTTTCCTGTCTCTATGACTGGGCCTGCTGCTGCTAATTAGAAGTTCTTTTCTATGTTTTCCTCCATCAAATGCTTCCTCCAGATCGATCTCCTCTGAGAAGCCTTCTGAGGTAGCCTGAGTTTTACCAGTTCTGTGACTCAGCAGCAAGTTGCTCAATCTCTCTGAACCTTAGAGTCTGTATCTGTGAGACAGAGATAATAATATCTACCTTGCAGGATTGTTGTAGAAATTAAGTGGGGTTATCTGGGCCATAGTAAGTACTCAACAAATGGCAAAAATTATGGTATGCTTGTTGTTTTGCTGGGGGCTATGGAAACAGATGAATGAGGTAGTCCCTGGCTCCAGAAGCTGAAGACGAGCACAGGACTCTGCCTGCTTTTGGCTCCACTTGCCCTTTAGTGAGCTGAAGCAGATTTTCACAAATGTAAATGGAAACTTTTCTAGATGTTTTTAGACACTGACACCACTATGTCATCCAAGTCCTCAGTTAGCATTTGAGTAACTCATCCTGAAGGCCTGGAATGCATCAGCACAGAGATCATCTTATATTTAGTCACTAAATGATTTGTCCTGAAGCCTAAAGGGGCCGTTGGAAGGCCTTCAAGAGGAACAGGTTCCAAATCACGGAGGCCACATGGAGGAGGCTCTGGGATTTCTTCAAGTTGGGTTCAACATGGCTCTTTGACCTCAGGAAACTTACACAATAACTCTGAGTATCAATTTCTTCATCAGAAAAATGGGGGTAATGATTCTCATTTCATAGGTGGTAACAAGAAACAGATGAGATGAAGTGTCAAGTGTTCAGCACAGTACTTGGCATATAGTCAATACCTAATAAATGTTAGTTTCTAACAAGTGAATATGAGTAGGTAGGAATGTGGTGGGCACACAGCTAACCTATGAGCTGAGGAATTGCAAGTAGGCCTTTGTTCAACACTTTCTTTGTGCTATCATCACAAAGACTCTAGTCTGGATAGCCCATTGGTCTGACCCTGCACACGGTCTCCTCTTAGTCTTCCAGTGGAAATGACTAATACTCAAATTCTTATTCCATTATTTAACTTGCAGAGTTGTCTTGAGTGAGGCAATCAGCCTCTGGGAGCCTCAGTTTGTTTATAACATGCAGATACAAGTGCCTACCTTGCAAGAATTATGAAAGGAATAGAAATAATGAAAAGCATGTAAGAGTGCTGACACAGGTACTCAGTGAACTGTGGCTAGTTATAGTATAGTAGGACGCCTTTATCTAACTAGAAGTTGGTCAATTGATCAAAAAAGTTGATTAAAGCAGGGAATCTTAGGACTCCCCTGGTGGCGCAGTGGTTAAGAATCCACCTGCCAATGCAGGAGACACAGGTTTGAGCCCTGGTCCGGGAAGATCCTACATGCTGAGGATCAGCTAAGCCCGTGTGCCACAACTACTGAGCCTGTGCTCTAGAGCCCACGAGCCACAACTACTGAGCCCATATGCCACAACTACTGAAGCCCATGCACCTAGAGCCCATGCTCCACAACAAGAGAAGCCACTGCAACGAGAAGCCCGTGCACCACAACGAAGAGTAGCCGCAACTAGAGAAAGCCTGAGTGCAGCAACAAAGACCCAACACAGCCAATAAATAAATTAATTAATTAAAAAAAGCAGGGAATCATAAAAAAAAGATACAATCTTTCCTTCCCTCACCATGTCCTCCTAGTACCACTGAGATCATCAAACCTGTTAACTTCATCCCTAATGGTGGCTCCCATCCCCATTCCTGGCTCGTATGACAGACATGAGTCATCTACCTACAAAGGCTAGAAATTCTGCTCCAGGCATAAAATTTGGTTTGCAACCTTGCAGATTTTCCTGCTCAGAGACCAGATAAATGACCACAGGCCAGAGCAGGATGAGAAAAGGGTGGGGGTGGCATTCACCATGGACCACAGAAGAGGAAGATGTGGAGAGATCTGAAATGGGGGGAGGTGGTTCGGGAGGTTTGAAGGGAGGAGGAACCATGAAGTGGGAACTGCTTCAGTGACCAGCTGTCCCTCATGCTGCTGTCTGGAGTGGACCATGCGTGACCTACAGAATTGGGCTGCCCACAAGCATCTCATTTGGAATGAGTTCTTTTGCCCTGGAGGGCTTGGCAAGCTTTCCTTCCCCATCTGACCTTTCACATGTTAGCAGCGTTGACTCTTGTCAGCCTCAGAACATAGGGAGAGGGGATATGGCCTCCTGGAGGGGTAATGATGCCCTGAAAGGAAATCCTGACCCTGCTGTCAAAGTGGGAATAGACAGAACCAGTTTGAGCTGACCTCTGTGTTGGGATGATGGTGGAACACCCCACCTTTTTATGCACATTACAAATTGCAAACTCTGTGGATTTAGGGCTCTGTGTTTCTAAGTCAAACTGGAGGCTACTCCCACTCTGAACTGGGAGCCATATAGTCAAGGCAAAAATCCACCTGCCACAGGTGATGCTCATATCATAATCAAACGCACACTTCTGATTGTTTGTTCTTGCAGCTTATAATTAGACCTTGTCAGAAAAAAAAAAAAGAAACAAAGAAACTTGAAAGCAGCTGTGTTTCGGTGCTATTCACGTCTGTGACTGACCTAGTTTTTAAAAATTAAAAATGTGCCATTGGTATTTGTCACATCTTTGCGCCCTGCTCACACTCCTATAGGATGAGCATTGAGAAGTGTTTTCTGAGCTGTGAGCATATGGAGGAGGAAGGGCGTTGTGGCTGAGGGCATTGACCAGCCTCTCAAGCAAAATTCCAGAGGCATAGCTCTTCCTGAGATTTACCTTCACATGTTGAAAGGAAGATGGCAAAGTAGAGCTCTACAAATAGATGAGTTTTAGAGGTAAATAAGAGAGGATGTTGTTTATGCTGTGTTCTCAATGTTTTTGCCACCACTGGCCTAATGATAGAAGTGAGCTATAGAGCTGAAACCTTAATCATCAATCCTCCCATCCCATCCCTGGGTACAGAGGGTCTGATTGCCAGGATATTCCCTAAAGCTTGCAGAAAAGTTGGTGGTTTATTCTAAAGAAACAGAATGAATTAGGACTATCCTCTGTGTCTGGGTTTTATTTATTTATTTTATTTTTATTTTTGGCTGCATCGGATCTTAGTTGTGGCTCACGGGATATTCGTTGAGGCATGAGGGATCATTCGTTGCAGCACGCGGGCTTCTCTCTAGTTGTGGCGTGTGGGTTTTCTCTTCTCTAGTTGTGGCGCACAGGCTCCAGGGCACATGGGCTCTATAGTTTGCAGCAGACGGGCTCTCTAGTTGAGGCGCGTGAGCTCAGTAGTTGTGGCACACGGGCTTAGTTGCCCCACGGCATGTGGGATCTTAGTTCCCTGACCAGGGATCGAACCCGCGTCCCCTGCATTGTAAGGTGGATTCTTTACCACTGGCCCACCAGGAAAGTCCCTGTGTCTGGATTTTAGACTTTCCAAGTATAATGGCTGGTTCTCTGCCTGCTCATTATAAAACAAAGCTTTCAGCCTCCCAACCACCCTCCCACGCAGAAGTCACAGGAAGCTCTCCTCTCTCCTCATTCTCAAGCATGTATAAACAATCAATGATGACTAGGCATAAAGGACAAGATAAACTAACAGATAAAATAATAATACTGAAGGAAGCAGAGATAACTCAGGGGAACAGACCAAAACATGAAATAAACATTTAAAAGAATCATCTAATTAGTATCCTCATAGAAGATGGCGCAGCCACAAAATAAGAACAGTTTGGTATTAAAAAGGAAAATGTCAGAGTGCAAAATCAGGGCTTTCCCAAAGTTGACAATAATCCTAACAATTTATATGACCTAACCGATAATTATGTGTGAGGCAGAAAGAAACTTTTCTAAACTATCAGCTACAGAGAATGAATTTTGATCAACCATAGAGACAAGACTGAGTTATCTTTCTATTCTCCCTATTGAAAATTATAAGATCATTGTCCTATGAAGAGGTTATCAAAAAAGTAAACAGTTAAAAGCTGTAGGGGAAAAAGTGTATGGAGGTGTGTCAGCTTTTTAAAACTTGTAATTTGTTGTAATTTCTTTTCTCACTCTACATAAAAATTTACTGTCAGATATAATTTTGTATTCATAATTTAATATTCTTTTCTTAAAGAGACCTCCCTCTTCCCGCCTCCACACACCGCCACCAATTTTCTAACTTTCAGGCCCCACGAAGTCTGGATGTGCCCTTGGCAGTGCATTGCTTGCAGATAGAACAGAGAAGATGTCAAACAAACTGCAGAATGATATATACCATAAGATTTCAATTCAAATACCTTTCAAATACCCAACTCTCACTATCTATTGATTATAGCTACACATGCAGGTAGTAAAAGTGTGAAAACATAGACTAGGAGGTACACATCTAATTTATGAGAATGGTTGCTTTGGAGTATGGGGTGCTCTGTTTTCACTTATTTTCTGAAGCAAAAATGAAAAAGTGTTAACATGTATTTATTTTGAATGGTGGATATGTGGATGTTATTTTATTCTTGGTGATTTTCTCTTTTCAATTTAAATTGTATAATTGTAGTCAAATTCCCTCAGAATTTGGAAGGCATTGTCAATAGTCTTCTGGTATCCAGGTCATCCTTTGCAGTTGACCTGATTTTCCCTTCTTTTTCCTTGTGGTCCTACTATTTCACAACAATCTGTCTAAGTATGGACTTTGAGTCCCTCATCGTGCTAAACTTTTGTGAACTTTCCAACTTGAGGACTCATGTCCTTCAGCTCCAAGTATTTCTTTTCTATTAGTTCTCTGTCAGTTTTGTCCTTGCCATTTCTGTTCTCTTTCTGGATCTCTTGTTAGTCAAATGTTAGACTTCGTATTTTTGTCTCACATTTTGTACAGGTTTTTACCCCCATCTTTTTTTTTTTTTTTTTTGCGGTACGTGGACCTCTCACTGTTGTGGCCTCTCCCATTGAGGAGCACAGGCTCCGGACGCGCAGGCTCAGCGGCCATGGCTCACGGGCCCAGCCGCTCCGCAGCATGTGGGATCTTCCCGGACCGGGGCACGAACCCGTGTCCCCTGCATCGGCAGGTGGACTCTCAACCACTGCGCCACCAGGGAAGCCTCCCCCCCCCCATCTTTATGGGAGATTTCTTTTCCATCTTACAACTCTTTTGTTAAAAATTTTGGCATTTATATTTTTAATTTCCAATATTTTTTCCTTTTCATAACATCCTGTTTTTATTTTGTAGATGCTCTGTTTTCTATGAGGATACTAATTAAATGGTTTGAATTATAACAGTTTCTTTTTCGTGTTGTTTTGCAGTTGGGATAATTTAAACACACATACTAATGTGGATTTTTCTTTAAAGAGTTAAAGGGTAGTGAGATTTTACTTGTTATAAAATTGTTCAAATCTTGCAATATAGATACAGAAACATTTAAGGATTCTAAAATATATTTTCAAAACTTGGACGAGAAACCTGGCACAAACAAAATGATGAGAGTTTATTCAAAAAGTTGATGAAACTCTAATGTATCATTTTTTCCTAATATATCATTTTTAACTGAAATTTGGAAAGATGTTTTTAAAAGTTTCAGTAAAATAAATGAGAAATGATTCCTGATTTGGATGTGTATACAACTTCATATAGACTATGGTATAATATATACTTGGTCTTTGTCACCAGTTCCTGGCACAGAGCTCCTAAAACCATGGGAGTTTCCTGAGTGATAGGATTATCTTTTGTTGTTCATTAGGAGCCCCTTTCAACCACACTTCAGTTTATACTAATGAGATGACTCAGAATGAGGTCCCTAAATGGCTTTAGAATAGAGGCTGGTCAGCTGAAACAGCAACCAATTTCATTTCCACTTTCATCCCCACCCTCTGACTTCCTGGATGGTGATGGGGACTGGAGATTGGGTTATAAAAACTCTTAAACTACAAGACTGAGAGAGCTTCTGAATTGGTGAACACATCCATGTTTCTGGAGGGTGGCAAAGCCTGACTCCCTGGGCACAGAGGTTCCTATGTACCAGACCTCGATCTATGTACTATTCATTTGTATACTTATCTGGCTATTCATTTGTATCCTTTATAATAAACTGGAAAAGAAAGTATAGCACTTTTCTGAGTTCTATGTATCATTCTAGTGAATATCAAACCTGAGCAGGGGATTGTGGGAACCCCTGAATTTGTAATCTTCTGGGAAAAAATGTGGGTAGCATGGGCACACAATTAGAAGCCAGAAGACAGGGGAACTCATTCATGTGGTCTTACAGTCAGCTCTGGAGGCACTGAGCAGAGTGGAGAAGTGTGGAAAGTGGATCTGGAGAACAAACAAGAAATCTGACACATCCCTTGCCTAGAAGTTACGCTCTTTAATGCAATAACCTCATCTATCTTATACTTCATTATGCCCTAGTGCCTAGAACAGACCTGATGCATAGCAATAACAGCTAACATTCACTAGGTGTTTACTATATCCTGAGTACTTCTATTGGGTTTTACATGTATTAAATTATTATTATTATTTTTTTAAAACAAAACCTACCAAATCACAAGTAGGGGATGATTTTCTTTTTCTTTTATAAATTTATTTATTTATTTTATTTTTGGCTGCGTTGGGTCTTCATTGCCGCTTGTGCACTTTATTTAGTTGTGGCGAGCAGGGACTACTCTTCGTTGTGGTGCTCGGGCTTCTCATTGTAGTGGCTTCTCTTGTTGCGGAGCATGGGCTCTAGGCATGTGGACTTCAGTTACTGTGGCTCGTGGGCTCTAGAGTGCAGGCTCAGTAGTTGTGGTGCATGGGCTTAGTTGCTCTGTGGCATGTGGGATCTTCCCGGACCAGGGCTCAAACCTGTGTCCCCTGCATTAGCAGGTGGATTCTTAACCACTGCGCCACGAGGGAACGCATATATTAAATTATTTAGTTTTCATGTCAACTGTATTAGTTATTACTATTAGGTATTATTATCACCATTTTCTAGGTGATAAAACTGAGGCACACAGAAGGCTAGATTTTACATATTTGTACTCCAACCCAGGACACTTGACTCTGTGACCGTCACTACTTTTTTTTTTTTAATTTAATAATATACTTGATTTAACCCAATATAACCTAAATATTTTCACTTTAACGTGTAATAAAATAAAAGGCATTAATATGATTTTTTTTTGGTTTTGTTTTTTCTTTCCCCCCCCTTTTTTTTAACATCTTTATTAGAGTATAATTGCTTTACAATGGTTGTTAGTTTCTGCTGTATAACAAAGTGAATCAGCTATACGTATACATATATCCCCATATCCCCTCCATCTTGGGTCTCCCTCCCACCCCTCTAGGTGGTCACGAAGCACCGAGTTATTCCCCCTGTGCTATGCAGCTGCTTCCCACTAGCTATTTTACATTTGGTAGTGTATATATGTCCACGCTACTTTCTCACTTCGTCCCAGCTTACCCTTCCGCCTCCTCGTGTCCTCAAGTCCATTCTCTACGTCCGTGTCTTTATTCCTGTCCTGCCCCTAGGTTCTTCAGAACCAATTGTTTTTTTTTTTTTAGATTCCATATATATGTGTTAGCATATGGTGTTTGTTTTTCTCTTGCTGACTTCACTCTGTATGACAGGCTCTAGGTCCATCCACCTCACTACAAATAACTCAATTTCATTTCTTTTTATGGCTGAGTAATATTCCATTGTATATATGTGCCACATCTTCTTTATCCATTCATCTGTCAATGGACACTTAGGTTGCTTCCATGTCCTGGCTATTGTAAATAGTGCTGCAATGAACACTGTGGTACATGACTCTTTTTGAATTATGGTTTTCTCAGGGTATATGCCCAGTAGTGGGATTGCTGGGTCATATGGTAGCTCTATTTTTAGTTTTTTGAGGAAGCTCCTTACTGTTCTCCATAGTGGCTGTATCAATTTACATTCCCACCAGCAGTGCAAGAGGGTTCCCTCTTCTCCACACCCTCTCCATAATTTATTGTTTGTAGACTTTTTGATGATGGCTATTCTGACCAGTGTGAGGTGATACCTCATTGTAGTTTTCATTTGCATTTCTCTAATGATTAGTGATGTTGAGCATCCTTTCATGTGTTTGTTGGCAGTCTGTATGTCTTCTTTGGAGAAATGTCTGTTTACCTCTTCTGCCCATTTTTGGTTTGGGTTGTTTGTTTTTTTGATATTAAGCTGCATGAGCAGCTTTTATATTTTGGAGATTAATCCTTTGTCAGTTGCTTCATTTGCAAATATTTTCTCCCATTCTGAGGGTTGTCATTTGGTCTTGTTTATGGTTTCCTTTGCTGTGCAAAAGCTTTTAAGTTACATTAGGTCCCATTTGTTTATATTTGTTTTTATTTCCCTTTCTCTAGGAGGTGGGTCAAAAAGGATCTTGCTGTGATTTATGTCATAGAGTGTTCTGCCTATGTTTTCCTCTAAGAGTTTTATAGTGTCTGGCCTTACATTTAGTTCTATAATCCATTTTGAGTTTATTATTGTGTATGGTGTTAGGGAGTACTCTAATTTCATTCACATGTAGCTGTCCAGTTTTCCCAGCACCACTTGTTGAAGAGGCTGACTTTTCTCCATTTTATATTCTTGCCTCCTTTATCAAAGTTAAGGTGACCATATGTATGTGGGTTTACCTCTGGGCTTCTATCCTGTTCCATTGATCTATATTTCTTGTTTTGTGCAAGTACCATACTGTCTTGATTACTGTAGCTTTGTAGTATAGTCTGAAGTCAGGGTGTCTGATTCCTCCAACTCCATTTTTCTTAAGATTGCTTTGGCTATTCAGGGTCTTTTGTGTTTCCATACAAATTATGCAATTTTTTGTTCTAGTTCTATGAAAAATGCCATTGGTAGTTTGATAAGGATTACATTGAATCTGTAGTTTGTTTTGGGTAGTATAGTCATTTTCACAATCTTGATTCTTCCAATCCAAGAACATGATATATCTCTCCATCTGTTTGTATCATCTTTAATTTCTTTCATCAGTGTCTTACAGTTTTCTGCATACAGGTCTTTTGTCTCCTTAGGTAGGTTTATTCCTAGGTATTTTATTCTTCTTGTTGCAGTGGTAAATGGGAGTGTTTCATTAATTTCTCTTTCAGATTTTTCATCATTAGTGTATATGAATGCAAGAGATTTCTGTGCATTAATTTTGTATCCTGCTATCTTACCAAATTCATTGATTAGCTCTAGTAGTTTTCTGGTATCATCTTTAGGATTCCCTGTGTATAGTATCATGTCATCTGCAAACAGTGACAGTTTTACTTCATCTTTTTGGATTTGGATTCTTTTATTTCTTTTTCTTTTCTGATTGCTGTGGCTAACACTTCCAAAACTATGTTGAATAATAGTGGTGAGAGTGGGCAACCTTGTCTTGTTCCTGATCTTATTGGAAATGGTTTCAGTTTTTCAGCATTGAGAATGATGTTGGCTGTGGGTTTGTCATATATGGCCTTTATTATGTTGAGGTAGGTTCCCTCTGTTCCTACTTTCTGGAGAGTTTTTATCATAAATGGGTGTTGAATTTTGTCAAAAGTTTTTTCTGCATCTATTGAGAAGATCATATGGTTTTTATTCTTCAATTTGTTAATATGGTTTATCACATTGATTGATTTGTGTATATTGAAGAATCCTTGCATTCCTGAGATAAATGCCACTTGATCATGGTGTATGATCCTTTTGATGTGCTGTTGGATTCTGTTTGCTACTATTTTGTTGAGGATTTTTGCATCTGTGTTCATCAGTGATATTGGCCTGTAGTTTTCTTTCTTTGTGACATCTTTGTCTGGTTTTGGTATCAGGGTGATGGTGGCCTTGTAGAATGAGTTTGGGAGTGTTCATCCCTCTGCTGTATTTTGGAAGAGTTTGAGAAGGATGGGTGTTAGCTCTTCTCTAAACGTTTGATAGAATTGGCCTGTGAAGCCATCCGTCCTAGGCTTTTGTTTGTTTGAAGATTTTTAATGACAGTCTCAATTTCAGTACTTGTGATTGGTCTGTTTATATTTTCTATTTCTCCTGGTTTAGTCAGAAGTTTGTGCTTTTCTAAGAATTTTTCCATTTCTTGCAGGTCGTCCATTTTATTGGCATCCAGTTGCTTTTATTAATCTCTCATGATCCTTTGTATTTCTGCAGTATCAGTTGTTACATCTCTTTTTTCATTTGGAATTCTGTTGATTTGAGTCTTTTCCCTTTTTTTCTTGTTGAGCCTGGCTAATTGTTCATCAATTTTTTTGTCTTCTGAAAGAACCAGCTTTTAGTTTTATTGATCTTTGCTATTGTTTCCTTCATTTCTTTTTCATTTATTTCTGATCTCATCTTTATGATTTCTTTCCTTCTGCTAACTTCAGGTTTTATTTTGTTCTTCTTCCTCTAATTGCTTTGGGTGTAAGGTTATGTTGTTTGTGTGAGATGTTTCTTGTTTCTTGAGGTAGGATTGTATTGCTATAAACTTCCCTCTTAGAACTGCTTTTGCTGCATCCCATAGGTTTTGGGTCATCGTGTTTTCATTGTCATTTGTTTCTAGGTTTTTTTGATTTCCTCTGTGATCTTTTGGTTATTTAGTAGTGTATTCTTTAGCCTCCATGTGTTTGTAATTTTTGCAGCTTTTTTTCCTATAATTGATAATAGTCTCATAGTGTGTTGGTAGAAAAGATACTTGATATGATTTCAGTTTTCTTAAATTTACCAAAGCTTGATTTGTGACCCAAGGTAAGATCTATCCTGGAGAATGTTCCATGAGCACTTAAGAAGAAAGTGTATTCTGTTGTTTTTGGATACAATGTCTTATAAATATGAATTAAGTCCATGTTGTTTAATGTGTCATTTAAAGCTTGTGTTTCCTTATTTATTTTCATCTTGGATGATCTGTCCATGGGTGAAAGTGGGGTGTTAAAGTACCCTACTATTTTTGTGTTACTGTCGATTTCCCTTTTTATGGCTGTTAACGTTTGCCTTAGGTATTGAGGTGCTCCTATGTTGGGTGCATAAATATTTATAATTGTTATATCTTCTTCTTGGATTGATCCCTTGATCATTATGTAGTGTCCTTCTTTGTCTCTTGTAATAGTCTTTATTTTCTTTTTATTTATTTATAAATTTATTTATTTTATTTATTTATTATTTTTGGCTCTGCTAGGCGTTCGTTGCTGCGTGCGGGCTTTCTCTAGTTTCTGTGAGCTGGGGCTACTCTTCGTTGCGGTGCATGGGCTTCTCATTGCAGTTGCTTCTCTTGCTGCGGAGCACAGGCTCTAGGCACGAGGGCTCAGTAATTGTCCTCATGGGCTCTAGAGTGCAGGCTCAGTAGTTGTGGCACATGGGCTTAGTTGCTCTGCGGCATGTGGGATCTTCCTGGACCAGGGCTTGTACCCATGTACTCTGCATTGGCAGGTGGATTTGTAACCACTGCACCAGCAGGGAAGTCCAATAGTCTTTATTTTACAGTCTATTTTGTCTGATATGAGAATTGCTACTTCAGCTTTCTTTTGATTGCCATTTGCATGGAATATCTTTTTCCATCCTCTCACTTTCAGTCTGTATGTGTCCCTAGGTCTGAAGTGGGTCTGTTATAGACAGCATATATATGGGTCTTGTTTTTGTATCCATTCAGCCCGTCTTTTGGTTGGAGCATTTAATCCATTTACACTTAAGGTAATTATCGATATGTATGTTCCTATTACCATTTTCTTAATTGTTTTGTGTTTGTTATTGTAGGTCTTTTCCTTCTTTTGTGTTTCCTGCCTAGAGAAGTTCCTTTAGCATTTGTTGTAAAGCTGGTTTGGTGGTGCTGAATTCCCTTAGCTTTTGCTTGTCTGTAAAGGTTTTAATTTCTCTGTTGAATCTGAATGAGATCCTTGCTGGGTAGAGTAATCTTGGTTGTAAGTTTTTCTCTTTCATATATGTCCTGCCACACTCTTCTGGCTTGCAGATTTTCTGCTGAAAATTCACCTGTTAACCTTATGGGGATTCTCTTGTATGTTATTTGTTGCTTTTCCCTTGCTGCTTTTAATATTTTTTCTTTGTATTTAATGTTTGATAGTTTGATTAATATGTGCCTTGTCGTGTTACTCCTTGGATTTATCCTGTGTGGGTTCTTTGCACTTCCTGGGCTTGATTAACTATTTCCTTTCCCATATTAGGGAAGTTTTCAGCTATAATCTCTTCAAATATTTTCTCAGTCCCTTTCATTTTCTCTTCTTCTTCTGGAACCCCTATAATTTGAATTTTGGTGCATTTAATGTTGTCCCAGAGGTCTCTGAGACTGTCCTCAATTCTTTTCATTCTTTTTTCTTTATTCTGCTCTGCTGTAGTTATTTCTACTATTTTATCTTCCAGGTCACTTAGCTGTTCTTCTGCCTCAGTTATTCTGCTATTGATTCCTTCTAGAGAATTTTTCATTCCATTTATTGTGTTGTTCATCATTGTTTGTTTGCTCTTTAGTTCTTCTAGGTCCTTGTTAAACATTTTTTGTATTTTTTCCATTCTATTTCCAAGATTTTGGATCATCTTTACTATCATTACTGTTATTATTATCATTATAATTATTCAATTACCTGAATTTTTTTTCAGGTAGACTGCCTATTTACTCTTCATTTGTTTGTTCTGGTGGGTTTTCACCTTGCTCCTTCATCTGCTGTGTATTTCTCTGTCTTCTCATTTTGCTTAACTTACTGTGTTTGGGGTCTGCTTTTCACAGGCTGCAGGTTCATAGTTCCTGTTGTTTTTGGTGTCTGCCCCCTGTGGGTAAGGTTGGTTCAGTGGGTTGTGTAGGCTTCCTGGTGGAGGGGACTTGTGCCTGTGTTCTGGTGGATGAGGTTGGATCTTGTCTTTATGGTGGGCAGGACCGTGTCTGGTGGTGTATTTTTGGGTGTCTGTGAATTTATTATGATTTTAGGCAGCCTCTCTGCTAACGGGTGGGGTTGTGTTCCTATCTTGCTAGTTGTTTGGCCTGGGATGTCCAGCATTGGAGCTAGCTGGTCATTCAGTGGAGCAGGGTCTTAGTGTTGAGACGGAATTCTCTGGGAGATCTGTCGCCGATTGATATTACGAGGGGCTGGGAGGTCTCTAGTGGACCAATGTCCTGAACTCGGCTCTTCCACCTCAGAGGCTCAGGCCTGACATGAGGCCGGAGCACCAAGAGCAATTCCTGTCTGTCACACGGAATTATCAAGATAGTGGTCATTGGCAAGTGAAACCACAAGAGAAGAGGCCCGTGCTATGCTTGGTCCCGCTGAGCAATTTTCAGACTTCACCTCATTCTGGCAACAGGGCAACTGTGTCGATGACACAAGGCAGGACAGGGTCCACGAGGCGGGTGGCACTCATCTGTTGCGCGACCTGAGGGGGCCGGTCGAAGCCCTTGGGGAAGGCGACAGCGGCCAGGACTCCGGCCTCCTGTGGCTGTGGCCTCTTTGGGGTCTCCCTCCTGGTGTCAGGTGACTCTCATCCCTGCTTTGGCGGTGGTGCCTTTACCCTGAGCTTCTTCACTGGGCGAGTGTTCCCTGAGGCAACGTGTGAAAAGTGCAGGCCTTGCTTGACCCTCACTCTTTAAAAACAAAAAAACAACTTTCCCCCCAGCTTTATTGAGATATAATTGGCACATAACATTGTATAATTTTAAGGTTTAAAATATGTTGATTTGATACATTTATAAATTGCAAAATGATTACCACCATAGTATTAGTTACCACCTTCATCCAGTAACATAGTTACCATTTTCTTTTTGTGGTGAGAACATTTGAGATACACTCTGTATCAAGTATTATTAGCTGTAATCACCATGCTGTGCATTAGATCCCCAAACTTGTTAATCTTATCACTGGAAGTTTATACCCTTTGAGCAATATCTCCCCCTAACTTCCGTCCCCCAAGTCCTGGTAACCACCGCTCTACTCTCCATGACCCTCAGTCTGAATTGCCATATTATGGTGCTCAACAGAGTTACTCTCTTCTTATGCAACATCACTTCTTACAACCAGTACTCACCCATCTGTTTTTCTTTCCTGAAGCTACAGCTTTCTCTTTAAATAATGCTCCTTCGGAGAGTTAACTCTCTGCTAATTATATCTAGCACATAGTGCATCTTCCAGCTGAAAAGAGTAGGACCTTTAAGTTCTTAATGTGGGATAAGAAAACAAGTCCACAAGAGTGACCAGTTTTTAAAAATAGAATGAATTCTACTCAGATTTTCTAGAAAAGATATATCTCGGCTGCATGACCGATTGTATTGTAAACCTGCCAATATAATATTTGTGTATCTGGTGAAATCTTGGAGAAGCAATAGGGAAGGGAAGTCTATGATTTTACTTGATAGGAGGCCACACAGAGAAAAATAATAATAAACATCATTTCCTTTTTGGGGGCCTATGATTATCTCATTTAATTTTTTAAAAATAATAATTTTTTTTTAACCCTTTGACCAACCTCATTCTTCCCAACCTAGTCCCTGGCAACCACCATTCTACTCTCTGTTTCTATGAGTTTGGCTTTTTTTTTTTAAGCCAAACATATATATATGTTTGGCTTAAAACATATACTTTAAGCAAACATATACTTTTCCACATATAAGTGAGATATTGCAGTATTTGTCCTTCTGTCTGACTTATTTCATTTAGTGTAATACCTTCAAGTCCCTCCACGTTGCAAATGGCAGGATTTCCATCTGTTTATGGTTGAATTAAAAAAAAAATGTGTGTGTGTGTGTGTGTGTGTGTGTGTGTGTCACATTTTCTTTATCCATTCATCCACTGACAGACACTTAGGTTGTTTCCATGTCTTGGCTATTGTAAACAATGCTGCGATAAACATTAGGGTGCAGATCTCTCTTCAAGATAGTGATTTCATTTCCTTCAGACATATCACCAGAAGTAGAAGTGCTGAATCATGTAATAGTTTTATTTTTAGTTTCTTGAAGAGCCTTCATACTGTTTTCCAAAGTGGCTGTACAATTTATATTTCCACCATCAGTGCACAAAGGTTCCCTTTTCTCTACATCCTCTCTATCACTTGTTATTTCCTGTCTTTTTGATGATAGCTGTTCTAACACATGTGAGATGATACCTCATTGTGGCTTTGATTTGCATTTCCCTGATGATTAGAGTGTTGAGCATCATTTCATATACCTGTTGGCCATCTGTGTGTCTTCTTTGGAAAAATGTTCAGATCTCTGCCCATTTTAAAATCAAATTATTAGTCTTTTTGCTGTTGAGCTCTTTGAGTTCCTTATATATTTTGGATTTTAACCCCTTATCTGATATATGGTTTGCAAATATTTTCTCCCATTCCACTGTTTGCCTTTTCATTTTGTTGATCATTTCTTTTGCTGAAGAAGCTTTTTAGTCTGATGTCCCACTTTGTTTTTGCTTTTGTCAGTTGTGTTTTGGTGTCATATCCAAAAAATTGTCGCCAAGACCAATGCCAACTAGCTTTATCCTCATGTGTTTTTCTTTTTCTAGGAGTTTTATGGTTTAAGGTCTTACATTTAAGTTTTTAATCCATTTCTAGTTAATTTTTGTGAATGGTGTAAAGGTAGGGGTCCAATTTCATTCTTTTACATGTGACTCTCCAGTTTTCCTAGCACCGTTTATTTGAAAAGACTATCCTTTCCCTGTTGAGTATTCTTGGCTCCCTTGTCAAATGTTAGTTGACCAAATGTGCCTGGGTTTATTTCCATGCTCTTGGTTCTGTTCCATTGGTCTATGTGCCTGTTTTTATGCATTTAATCTTTAAGATATCTTTCTGTGGTAGTTGGCATTTGCTTCATTTAAACTCAAGGAAACTGAGACAAAGAAATGTTTTGCCCTAGGTCACATGGCTAAAATGTATTCAAGTCATTTTGATTCCAAAGCCTCTGTCTTCAACTATATCACCTTACCGCCTGGTATGGCATGTGGAAATTGTTCCTAAACCTCAGTAAACTTCCCTGTTTCTCTTGTTCCCACATATAAGAATATAGGCATAGGTATAGTTGGATTTACATTTATTATTTCCACATGGGGGA
Source organism: Monodon monoceros (assembly GCF_005190385.1). Classification (NCBI taxonomy): domain Eukaryota; kingdom Metazoa; phylum Chordata; class Mammalia; order Artiodactyla; family Monodontidae; genus Monodon; species Monodon monoceros. The sequence goes on from NW_021703784.1 coordinate 53,250,131, forward strand.
ACATGTACTTTCATATAATTTTGTATTATAAACAACACCTTGTAAATTAATAATAACCCAGTAATTTAATTGCATTTATATTGAGAGTGTATTGCAAGTTGTTTAAACAGCACCACTTCAGAGGCAGCCACACACATCACCACAGAACTGTGAGTGCAAAAAATGAAATTTAGAGAGATGATATTTACATCAGCTTCAGCAATGAGGGTATGGATGAGTCATGATTGAACCATGATGTATACATATCTTAAAGTCTAGTTATTAGAAAATTATAGGACAAAAATGCTGCTGGTGCAAATATGTGTCACTGCGTGTTCTCTAACACTTAACAACCTTAACAAACAAAAAGGGGGGAGCTAAACTAACAGTAATTTTAAATTAAAGAGGAAGAATATTAGCAATTGAAAATCACAGCAAACTGAAGACAATACTACAATGAGGATTTAATACTCTGATAACAGAAAGTCCATTCCCCAAATTAAGAGCATTCCAGCTATCTGGGTGAGGTAATGTGCAGCAGGAGGCAAATCGGGGTTAAGATTGGCCTGGCAGACAGACTTCTTAGTGGAATACTGAATTTAGACTCTTTAATAAATTCTAGTAGCCGCCCAATTTTAGTTTATGAATATCACATTTTATTAATGGATAATTCACTTAGTAGGTGACTAATGAAAATGAAAGTTTATAAAATTTTGAATTTTGAGGCCCATCAGTAAGACTCACGTCCATCAGTAGATCATTTTTAAAGAATCCTTTACATAGGGGGAAAAGCAGAGAGGATTAGGGTCAGAAAAGGCTGGTCTTAAAAGGCTGGTCTTTCCAGGTCTGAGACCTTGAGCAAGAATCTCAGCTGGACTGAGCTTGAGAGTCTGCGAATCACTCAGTGGCGTGCTGGAACTGGCTCATATCGGTGTTGGAGAGCTCATGGTTAAATTTCCAAGAATTCTGCAGGCCAGTTGTTAAGCCATTGGTAGCCTGATATCAGCAACAATGGGAGTATTACACTCCAAAAATCAGCAAACACTACAAATCAGGGATTTTTTTTTAGATGGTTTAAAATTTTTTTTAGTGCGGTAAAATTGGTATATAACATTATATAAGTTTGAGGTGCACATTATAATTTAATATTTATATACACTAAAAAGTGATCTCCACAATAAGTCTAGTTACCACCTGTCACCATATTGCTTATCCCTTTCACCCATTTTTCCCATCCCTCAACTCCCAACACCTCTGTTAACCATCAATCTGTTCTCTGTATCAATGAGTTTTGTTTTGTTTTATTTGTTCATGCATTTTGGTCTTTAGATTCCACATATAAGTGGAATCATACAGTATTTGTCTTTCTCTGTCTGACTTATTTCACTTAGCATAATACCCTCAAGGTCCATCCATTTGTCAAAAATGGCAAGATGTCATTCTTTTTTATTCTTTTTTATGGCTGAGTAGTATTCCATATATATGGAATATATATAAAATTTATATTTTATATATATTCCATATATATAAAACAATTTCTTTATCACTTCATTCATCGTTGGACATAGTTATTTCCATATCTTGGCTATTGTAAATAAAGCTGCAGTGAACATGGGGGCACATATATCTTTTCAAATTAGTGATTTCGTTTTCTTGGGAAAACTGGAATTGCTGGATCATACAGTAGTTCTATTTTTTTTGGGGGGGTGCTCCGGGTCTTCATTGCTGCGTGCAGGCTTTCTCTAGTTGTGGTGAGCGGGGGCTACTCTTTGCTGCAGTCCGTGGGCTTCTTATTGCGGTGGCTTCTTTTGTTGCAGAGCATGGGCTCTAGGTGCAGAGGCTTCAGTAGTTGCAGCAGGTGGGCTTCAGTAGTTGTGGCATGTGGGCTCAGTAGTTGCAGCGCGCATGCTCTAGGGCACACAGGCTTCAGTAGCTGTGGCGCGCAGGCTTAGTTGCTCTGTGGCATGTGGGATCTTCCTGGACCAGGGATCGAACTCATGTCCCCTGCATTGGCAGGCAGATTCTTAACCACTTCACCACCAGGGAAGTCCTGGTAGTTCTATTTTTAATATTTTGAGGAATCTCCATAGTGGCTGCACCAGTTTACATTCCCACCAACAGTGCACAAGTGTTCTCTTTTCTCCATATCCTTTCTACCACTTGTTATTTCTTGTCTTTTTGATAATAGCCATTATAACAGTTGTGGTTTTGATTTGCATTTCCCTGATAATTAGTGATGTTGTACATCTTTTCATGTGCCTGTTGGCCATCTGTCTGTTTTCTTTGGAAGAATGTCTATTTATTATAGATTCTCCAAGTCAAGGACTCCCCCCCCAACCCCCCCAGAAAACTGGCTTACCAGCATACCATTGTTTCATTCTTCCCTTCCCTCCAAAATATCACCAAATTCTGCAAAGAGGAAATAATGATTCCTCTATGAGCATTAAATTGTTTTGATATTGAACCAAAGCTAGGTAATCAATAAATATTCATTTTGTAGGGTGGCTACTAGGCATGATCCCATTTAATTCCTTTACAGGTAGATGTTATTATCCTCAATGAGAATTACATTTTTGAAAATACCTGAGAACAAACTACTGATGCTCAAAACATTACATGAATTTCGCAGCTATTATATTGAGTGGAAGAAGCCGGACACAAAATAATACATACTGTATTATTTCATCTATATGAAATTTAAGAACTGATACAAGTTCAAGAACTGATGGAAGATTATAGAAGCCAGAAGAATGCTTATCTCCAGTGGGGAGGAGAGTGGTGACTGAGAAGGGGTGTGAAGGAAACATTTGAGTGCTGGAGTGTTTCTCTATTGTGATCCAGATAGGGGTTACACAGATGCATAAAGACGCAAAGATTCATCACAATATACACTTAAGATGATTGCACTTTATCATAAAAGTAATTTTTACTTCAATAAAAAATTTAGTAAAAGGTATGTTATACTAAAACGTAAAAGAAGAATCTGAGAAAGTATGTTTTATAAACTGGTAAGCACTTCAAAGTCTCTTTTACCTTAAAAATTTGAGATGCCTTTGACAACCTCCCTTCTCCTAGTTTCTCCCTCTCTGTGGCCATTCAGTCTCTCTAAGGTTCGGTTGGCTTTTCTCTGCCTGTCTTGTAAGCATTGTGTCCCCAGAGTTCTGTCCTTATAACTCTCCTCACTTTATGTACTATTGGCAATCTCTGTAGCTCCAACTCCTGACACAATTTCCTAACCTCCAGGTCACACTCTTTTCTCCTCTGTACCCATACTCATTCATTGAACAACTACATACTGGGTTGTCTTTACTGGGTGTCTTATGCCAAGTACTGTTCTTGGCACTAGGCCATGTCAGTCAACGAAACAGAGATCTTTGCCTTCATGGAGCTTATGTGCCCAGGTCGCTCTCCCTGGGCCTACCAAGACTCAGATGTCCCAAATGATCTCATTATCTTCACCCCTTGATTCTCCCTAACCTCAAACTTGTTTTTCCCATGCATCTTCCATCTCTGTGATTGCACTGTCATCCTCTCAGAAACTCGGAATCATCCCTGACCCCGCTTCAACAAATCACCATCGGCTGACTATTACATGTCCTGAATATCTCTCAGAACCCTCCACTTGTCTGTATTTGCACTGCCCTGCCCCATTCTCATTCTTTCCCATTTGACTTACTAACTGGTCTCTCTGCCTCCAGTCTTCTTCCTGCCTATCACTCTCCATACAGCCGCTAGAATGATTATAAAATGCAAATCAGGACAAGTTGCTTTCTGCCTAAACCTGTCCAGTAAAAGTCTAAATTCCTTACCTTGTTCTCATATTCTCAGCTGTCAGGATATAAGCATAGCTGCTGAAACCTGGGTTCACATCCCTGCTTACCAGCATAAACTTGGGCAAAATTGTTTTAGCCTTTAGCCTTACTTCCCCATCTATAAAATGGGAATGATAATAGTACGGACGTCGAGTTGTTATGGGGATTAAATTTATTATTGCACACAAGGTACTAAGAACAGTGCCTGGTCCTCAGTATATACTCAAGAGGTCTGGTTTTCTTTTAGACGGTGCTGTAATGTTTAAATAAGTTAAAACATCTAAGAGGCTTTGCACAGCACCCAGCCTGTCTTAAATACTCTGTAATGTCAATGTTGTTGCCTCTCTAGCCTTACTTCTTGCCCTTCTTCCACACAAACCTGACTCAGCCCTATGGGGCTGGCTATGGTTCTCTTTCTTACACGTCCCTTGGTTCCTCCCTTTCCTGTCTTTTTCCTGGATGTCTCCCACCGATCCTTCAAGTCTCTGCTCAGGCACCAGCCCCTGGCTGCCTCAGCCCAAGCTGGATTGGTGGCTCCTCCTCTGTCTCTCCGTCTTAGAACCTGTGCTTGCCTCTATTACAGAACGTAGTAATTGTTTATTTAAAACATACTAAGAAGCATCCATCAACAGATGAATGGATAAGCAAAATGTGGTATATACATACAATGGGATATTATTCCACCTTAAGAAGGAATGAAGTACATCATGGATGAACCTCGAAAACATTGTGCTAGGTAAAATAAGCCAGGATTTAGAGCCAAGATTAGAACAGTTAGGCTAAATTGCTCTAAATCCTGTCTTCACCAGGCTGTGTGACCTGGTGTAAGGTATACAGCTTCTCTATGTTTTCGTTTCTTCATCTGTAAAAATAGGTAAATTTCTTTTATAAAGTTGTTTGAAGTAATGTGTGTAGAATACTTGACATATAACCTGGATAATGGTAAGCACTCAATAAGTGTTTTCCCTTATTATTTTTCAGTTGTGATCTCTTTGGGCACAGGCTCTATAATCTCTGTCACAGTTCCTTGATAATGGTTTCAGATTCCACATTGCAACCAACCTTGAAGAACATATTGCAACAAATTAAATGTAGAAGCAGATATAATCATCCAGTTGTGTTCCATTGATCTAGATAGTAAAAAGATTTTTTAAAAAATGCTACTCTTCTTGCTAGATTTTTTTTGTTTGAGTAAATATAGTTATTTTCTGTAAAACCTTTTCTTTATGTTAATGTAGAAAGGAATTACTAATGTTATTTTAAAATAAATTAGTATTTAAAATTTTCTCAGTTTTAATTTCTAATATGGTAAATGTTGATAGATAGAACCTATATAAACAATGTTCCTTGGATCCTCAGTAATTCTTAAGAGTGTAAAGGAGTCCAGAGACCAAAAAGATTGAAAACCACTGTCCTGCCTTGCAGTTGGATCCCTGCCACACCACCCAGGACAACTGGCCTCCAGTCTGTGCTTTAGCACTTCACAGGATGGGGAGGTCATCACCTCCTGGAGCAGCTGGTTTTATCTTTGGGCTACTCTGCCTCTTAGAAGGTTCTTGCAATGAGTCAAAAATCTTTGTTTTGGAGGCTCCCGCTGACAGTTCTTAGACCCACCGCTTATTTTCACACATTGCAATTTGGAACCCTCTTTCAGGTCTGGAAGACAGTCATCAATTCCCCTTTGTGGTGGTCCCAGAGGGAATCACCCTGTCCTTCGTGTGACTAAAGTGCATATGTATTTTTCTGAGTCAGCCAGTGATTTGTAGGAAGCATTGCCAAGCTAGATAGCTCACAACTGCTTTTCCAGGAACCAGAAGATTATCTCCAGTCCCACACTGAATTTGAGAAACTCATTTTGTTGTTGTTTTTACCAATAAATTAAAAATTTCCATTATAAATCACATATGTTTCTTAAGGAAAATAAAGTAGGGAAAAAGAGACTTAAAAATGGAAATGGGGTCATGATTAGTGCTGACTTTCTTGTCTTGGTATCTAGCTCCCTTTCAGGCTTGCCCTGAATGCCATTTTTTTCAGCAATTCCTAAAGCAGTTATATGTACTATACCTCCAGAGGTCTGCCAGGTTGACAGGCTGCCTGCTGCCTGGTCAGTCCCCAGCCCTTTAAGGACAGCTGAGGAGGGGCACTCAGAGGAAACAGGAAGCTCTCAAGGAACGTGATTCTTGTACTACCTGAAGGTATTTTAGGCCAGATCTCTCCAGGCAAGGTGGGGTCAGAGGGGATAGACGCTTTACTACAACAGAGATTAGTAAATTTTTTCTGCATTTTTGGGAGGTAAAAAATGAAGTTCTTATGGAAATTCTACTTCTGGGAATCTATTCTAAGGAAATGATGAGAGATTTAAATGGTGTTATGTGTCTATCATTATTCATAAAACTTGGAAACAAGCTAAATATTCTACAATAAATGTTCAGTTTAAAAACTATCTATAAGGGAATAGGGGGTATATGGGAAATCTCTGTACTTTTCCCTCAGTTTTGCTGTGAACCTAAAACTGCTCTAAAAAAATGAAAATCTTAAAAAAGAAACCTGTCTATGTGCTTGTATATTCTGTGCTGGTTAATAATAAATTACATTTACAAAATCTTTTTAATGATGTGGGAAAATTCTCAACATAGAGTGTTAGTTGCTTAATATATGACTAGTATACAGTTTTTATATAAATATTTGTTGACTGAAAATTGAAAAAAGCAGATAAGAAACTATACATACAGTACAGTCTTGATTGTATAAATATTTTTGTTACAGGGTGAAAAAAATGGATGACACCAATGTATCTCACATGGAGGAAACTGTCTTTATGAAAACTCTTTGAAATGCCCTGCAGACACAGATGTCAGCAGATGCCCAGCTCAGACAAGGGGAAGCTGTTTTGCATGAAACAAAGAGAGGAACATGGTTTATTGCTTGTGAAAAGGAGGGGGAAGAAAGAAGGTATTGGTCAACACTCTTGCAATTGCAAATGACAGAAATTTAACTCAATGTGGCTTAAGGGAAAACCCAGATATCTAGTTAGACATGGTTGGATTCAGGAAGTCAAACTTTGTCATCCATATCTGTGTTTTCTCTCCATCTCTTGATTTTGTTTTCCTTTGTCTTGATTCACTCTCAAGCAGACTCTTCACTTGTGCTGGCAAAGATGGGCACTAGCAATGCTAGGCTGACCTTTCTACCAGCTCAGTGACCCCAGGGGTAAGAGTCCTTCACTCACCAAGAGTTCTCTCAAGTCTATCCCTGAGTAGCAGTCTGGCCGGGGAGCTGGAATGTACAGATTATCTGGGTTTCGTCACTAGTTTGGATCACTGGAATAGGCTGGGGTCAGCCCTGCTCAAGTCATTTAGAAGTTCCAAAAATAATTTGCAGCGTTCCTGGCATGGAGCTTCTAGAACCCTTGGAATTTCCTGAGTGACTAAAGTGTCTTTATTATTCATGAGTCCCTTGGATCACTCCTGAGTTTATGCTAATGAGGGCACTCATGGTGGGACCCTGCATAGCTTCAAGATTGAGACTGGTCACCAGAAAGACCAACCACTGATTAGAAGGTTGGGACTTTGAGCCAGCCCAACCTCCAGGGAGGGGAGAAGGATTGAGTTCAAGTGCATGGTCCATGATTTAATCAATGAAACTCCAATAAACCTTTGGACAGCAAAGCTCAGTGGAAGTTCCTTGTTGGTGAACTCATGTTGGGAAGATGAGGTGCCCTCATCCCATGGGGAGAGGGCACAGAAGCTCTGTGTTCAGGACCTTCCAGACCTTGCCCTATGTGTCTCTTCATTTGGCTGGTCTGATTTGTATCCTTTAAAACTCTAATTGTAAGTATAGTGCTATCCTCAGTTTTGTGTCATTCTGCTGAATTATAGAACCTGAGCGGGGTTGGAGGAACCCTCTGGATTTGTAGCCAGTTGGTTGGGAGTATGGGTGGCCTGGGCCCCTACTTGCTCCTGGTGTCTGGAGTGGGGGCAGTCTTGTTGGAGACTGTGCCCTTACAGCTGTGGAGTCTGACAATAACTCTGGTTGCTTAGTGTCAGAATTGAAATTGCAGCACAACAGATGACGTCAGAATAGTTGGGGTTGAAACAGAATAGGATTGAGTCTGGATCCATGCACTGCAGAACAGTGGAAGAGGTGTGGAGCCAGGAGCCTAGAGGCCAGGTGGTTATGATAACAGAAGATCACTGGGAGGAAACTGAAATCTTGAAGAGGGCTTTGGATTTTCACAGGATAGGGAGTTGGAGAGAAGAGGAGTTTAAGCCAATTTTATCTCAACCTTTCAGCAGAGGAGGGTCCCCAACTGAACTGAGTTACATACATTCATCTTTGCTATAAGAATCTGTGTTCACAGGCTTTCACTTTTATGAAGTGATTACAACTAGTTTTTCCAAGTGAACAAAGTTCTTTTACTCACTTATGGTCAGACTCACTTATCTTACACATGTGCATTCAAAGACCTTCCAGTCACTCTCAGAGCCAGGTGTAGAAGCAGAGAATGGAAGTGCTGGCTGATGCAGGATAGTGGATTTGCAAGGCGAGTGCAAGAAAAAGTCAAGAGGGCAAGATACATCAACGAGGATGGGTCTGTTCTGTCTGTAAAAGCCCCAAATGCCAGAAAGTTCAGTGGTGTGTGTGTGTGTGTGTGTGTGTGTGGTGGCAGCACATATCAACTCAATGTTTTAGGGAGCAGTATGAACTCAGGACCATATCAGCTCACATAAATTAACATTCCCACTTCTGGCTGGTTTGATGAATACTCCTGATTCATAAGTCAATGTGTGAGTTTCCCCATAGAGCAGGCCCTCCACAAAAATATGTAAAATACCTTATTGTATTTTCCTCACAAATAATCACTGAGAATGGTTGAGTCTTATTCCCTTTGTCTTTTGTTTTTAAACCAGGGTTAATAATAAAATAAACTTTAGGTTTTTTTTGTTTTTTTTAAATTTATTTTATTTTTGGCTGCGTTGGATCTTCCTTGCTGCACACAGGCTTTCTCTAGTTGTGGTGAGTGGGACTACTCTTCACTGCGGTGTGTGGGCTTCTCATTGCGGTGGCTTCTCTTGTGGAGCACGGGCTCTAGGTGCGTGGGCTTCAGTAGTTGTGGCTCGCGGGTTCTAGAGCACAGTAGCTGTGCACAGGCTTAGTTGCTCCGCGGCATGTGGGATCTTCCCAGACCAGGGCTCGAACCCGTGTCCCCTGCATTGGCAGGCAGATTCTTAACCGCTGTACCACCAGGGAAGCCCTAGTTTAGTTTTAATAAGCCATTGTCACAATCAGGATCATAAACATATCCGTCACCCCCAGAGTTTTTGGTGCCCTTTGTGATCTCCCTCCCACTCTTTCTCCCAAACCCAGACAACAACTGATCTCCTTTCTGTCACTATAGATTTGTTCACATTTTCTAGAATATTTTAGCAATGGAATCATATGCTATATATTCTTTTTTTATGTGGCTTCTTTCACTCAGCATAATTTGTTGAGATTCATAACTTGTTCATTCTTTTTTATTGCTGGGTAGTATTCCATTGTATGAATATACCTCAATTTGTTTATCCATTCACTTGTTGATGAACATTGGTACAATTGCATAAGTTTTGATATACATATACACATGTGGAGCCATTGCTCCAACCAAGATACCCATCACCACCAAAAGTTTATCTCCAGTGTTTGGCTATTACAAATAAAACTACTATGAATATTCATGTAAGAGAACTTCTATGGATATAGCTTTCATATGTTTTCTCTTTAGTAAGTATCTAAGATTAGAATTATTACATCATTTGGTAGGTATACCTTTAACTTTTTAAGACACTTCCAAACTGTTTTTTAAGAAACTGTTTTCTAACCTAGTATACATCACCACTCTTCTAAATTCTCACCAACACATGGTTTGGTAAGTCTTTTTAATATTTTACATTCTAAAAAGTATATAGTGGTATTTTATCATGGTTTTAACTTGCATTTCCATAATGGCTAATGATATTGAGCAACTTTTCATATGTTGTTAAGAGTTTTATGCATTTTCTTCCTTTCTTTTTCCTGTTCTTTATATGTATATATTAACCCTTTACTATATGGGGAAAAATGCTTCCCCAAATTTTTGCTCATTACTGAAATTTCATATTGATGGCTAATAATTTCTATTATAATTAATGTAATAACTATGGTGTTTTCTAATGGAAAAGTAGGTCTAAGCTTGATATTATAATAATATTGATAGTGAACTCCAACCTTTAGATGACTCTAAATTTTGTCATTTTATGAATAAAAGGTGAAAAGTTCTGAAGCAACTGAGAATTTAGCAGCAGTTGCAGTATTGATGTTAGCCATTTTCTTATTTTTTGGAAGCTCTGAAAATCAGTGTGATCTTACTCTGCAATGAGTTTGGGAACTGCTTTGCCCAAAATCAGAGTGATTTTTGTAAAAGATAAAACATTTATTTCAGCTCAACATGGTGGCCTCTGAGAATACATTTAGGAGAGAACATCAACTAATGCAATCTTACTATATTTTCAGAGACTCTGAATGTTCATCTTTAAATGGAATATTCTCTTTGTATTAGGGGACTTGCATAAGTTGCATTTATAGACACCCTGGGCATAAATTCAGTGTGTAAAATCTGGCTCAATCTTCCCATTCCAGATGAGGAAACTGGGGCCCTGGGAAGTAGAGATTTGTCCAAGGGAATCTGGTGAGATAGTGGCAGTGAGCACAGTTTAGGTAAGGTGGGCAATGCTCTCTATCCTGTCTCTTCTCTGAGTGAGATCAACAGTGAGTAAATTATAAGACCATAGAAAGTGAGTGCTGAAAGGAGAATTAGAGACCACTCAGTCTACTCCTCTTATTGTAAAGGGAGAAAACTGAGGCCTGTGGCAGGGGAGCAGCATGTCCAAGGCCATGCATAGAAAGTTTATCACATAATTGAGACTGAAAGTTGGGTCTCCTGATGCTTAGTTTTCAGGATGGCTGAGCAGGTCTGCTGCCTCTCCAGTGAATGAAGGGCCAGAGTCCGGGACTTCGCACAAAACTTTGATGGGATTTGGAAGATTTCCTTGTGGAGGTGACAAGCACTCGAGTTGTCTTTATAGCCCCAGTAATAAGATGATGGCATCATCCATATTCCCTCTACCAATGACTCTTCCATGGCAACGTAGCTGAGACTGAGGCTAAAGGGCCAAAAAGGTAAGGATGCTCTCCTTAGCAGATGAAAAGTCATGCATGTGTCTCTTTCCGTGCATCATTCATTTGGCCGCCCATTTTTCCATCCCTTCATCCATCCACACACCATTCAACAAAACCTACTCTGGCCATTATCCTTGCCATTGAGGAGCTCCCTGACTCTTGGGAAAGGCAGACATGTAAACAATGAATTAAGATACAAAATGTAATAAAGAAATAACTAAAGGGACTTCCCTGGTGGCGCAGTGGTTAAGAATCCGCTTGCCAATGCAGGGGGCATGAGTTCGAGCCCTGGTCCGGGAAGATCCCACATGCCATGGAGCAACTAAGCCCGTGCGCCACAACTACTGAGCCTGCGTTCTAGAGCCCACAAGCCACAACTACTGAGCCTGTGTGCCACAACTACTGAAGCTCACGAGACTAGAGCCCGTGCTCTGCAACAAGAGAAGCCACCACAATGAGAAGCCTGCACATGGCAACCAAGAGTAGCCCCCGCTCACTGCAACTAGAGAAGGCCTGTGCGCAATGAAGACCCAACGCAGACAAAAATAAATAAATAAATTAAAAAGAAAAAAAAAAGAAAGAACTAAAGATTCATTGGAAAACCTAAGAGGTATTACCTAATCCATCTAGGGTAGAAGAAAGAAGAGAGGGCAAGAAAAGTCTTCCCAGAGGTGTTAGCATGTGTTAAGTCTAGAAAGATGAGCAGGAAATATTCAGATGAAGAACAGAAAGGAGGAAATGCATTCCAGGATGACGGAACAGCCTAAGCAAAGATACCTCTAAAATTCTATGAATAATATCACCATTTATTTTAAAAGTATGTGTGTTTGGGCTTCCCTGGTGGCGCAGTGGTTGAGAGTCCGCCTGCCGATGCAGGGGACACGGGTTCGTGCCCCGGTCCGGGAAGATTCCCACATGCTGCGGAGTGGCTAGGCCCGTGAGCCATGGCTGCTGAGCCTGTGCATCCGGAGCCTGTGCTCCGCAACGGGAGAGGCCACAACAGTGAGAGGCCCACTTACCGCAAAAAAAAAAAAAAAAAATTATATGTGTTTACATGTATATGATATAAAAGGGATTATACACTAAAATGTTAATAATAGCTATTTATGGTGGGATTATAGGTGACCTTATAGAATTTCATTTTTAATTTTCATCCATTTTTTAAAAAAATAAATTTATTTATTTTATTTATTTATTTTTGGCTGCACTGGGTCTTCATTGCTGCTCGCGGGCTTTCTCTAGTTGCAGCAAGTGGGGGCTACTCTTCGTTGTGGTGCGCAGGCTTCTCATTGCGGTGGCTTCTCTTGTTGCAGAGCACGGGCTCTAGGCACGCGGGCTTCCGTAGTTGTGGCACGTGGCCTCAGTAGTTGTAGCTCGCAGGCTCCAGAGCGCAGGCTCAGCAGCTGTGGCGCACGGGCCCAGCTGCTCCGTGGCATGTGGGATCTTCCCAGACCAGGGCTCGAACCCACGTCCCCTGTATTGGCAGGCGGGCTCTCAACCACTGTGCCACCATGGAAGCCCTTCATCCATTTTTATTTTATTTTTTTTCAGTAGTGAATGCGTGTCACTTGTGAAATAAAATAATAATAAAAGTTTAAAAAACTTTAAAACCTTTTTCAGAGGAGCTGTTCTTCCTTTGTTATTGAAAGTTCCATATGTGGAACATAGAAAAGTGGTACAGATGAACCTGTTTGCAAGGTAGAAACAGAGACACAGACGTAGAGAACAAACATATGGACACCAAGGGAGGAATGAGGAGGTGAGATGAATTGAGAGATTAGGATTGGCATACATACAATAATATGTATAAAATAGATAACTAATGAGAACCTGCTGTATAACACAGGGAACTCTACTCAATGCTCTGTGGTGACCTAAATGGGAAGGAAATCCAAAAAAGAGTGGATATATATATACATATAACTGATTCACTTCACTGTACAGCAGAAAGTAACACACCACTGCAAAACAACTATGCCCCAATTTAAAAAAAAGAAAAAAGGAAGTCCCAAAGATGGTCATGAAGTTGTCAGAAAAGGCTTTCTGCCAAGTTTGGAAATCTTTGTTTCACATAAAGCTTTCAGAAAAGATTTTATACTAGATTTCTATGTATACACAAAAATTTCCTACAATTTGAAGAGGCAGAAAAATTCCCAAGCAAGGGTGTTGAAACACAGCTATTCCTTCAGACATTTATTTAACAAATATATATCATGTATCCCTTTGAAGGCCCACAGATGAGTCAGGCAAGGAGACCCCTTCAAAGATAGGCCATATAGACAAAAATGAGCATAAGACAAGATAGACAAGGCCAAGGACTGGGAGAGAGGTCAGCTGTGGGAGTGATGAGAATCAGAGAAAGAACGATCATGGGCTTTCATAGATCACCACAACTATTCCCACCAGCATTATTTAAAATGATAGCAAGGGCTTCCCTGGTGGTGCAGTTGTTAAGAATCTGCCTGCCAATGCAGGGGACATGGGTTCGAGCCCTGGTCCGGTAAGATCCCACATGCCACAGAGCAACTAAGCCCGGGCCCCACAACTACTGAGCCTATGCTCTAGAGCCCGTGAGCCACAACTACTGAGCCCGCCCGCCTGGAACCCGTGGTCCACAACAAGAGAAGCCACTGCAATAAGCCCACACACCACAATGAAGAGTAGCCCCCACTTGCTGCAACTAGAGAAAGCCCACGTGCAGCAATGAAGACCCAACGCAGCCAAAAATAAATAAATAAAATGAATAAAATCTATCTTAAAAAAAAGAGAGTAAATAAATAAATAAAATGATAGCAAACACCTACAACATTCGAAGTGTGAATTGCAACCCATTAGTGGGTCACGAAATCAGTTTAAATTGTCAAGCTAGAACTTTTAATTTTTCATGTTATGTAAGTTATTTATTCATTTATTATTATGGTATAATTGACATATAACATTATATTAGTTTCAGGTATACAACACAATGTATTTGTATATGTTGTGAAATGATACATATATAATGATATTTGTATATGGTGTGAAATGTGTTTGTATATGTTGTAGTATTTGTATATGTTGTGAAATGATCACCACAATAAGTCTAGTTAACAGCCATCCCCATATGTAGTTATACATTTTTTTCTTGTATTGAGGACTTCTAAGATTTACTCTCTCATCAACTTTCAAATATACAATACAGTGTTATTAACCACAGTCACCAGGCTGTATATTATACCTCACGACTTAACTTATTCTATAATTGGAAGTTTGTACCCTTTGACCCCCTTCACCTGTTTCACCACCTCCTACCCCACACATTTGGTATTTTTTTTAATAAACTTTTTCTTTTGGAGTAACTTCAGATCTACAGATAAGTTGCAAAGATACTTCAGAAAGTTTCTACATATTTTCACCCAGCTTCCCCTAAAATGTTAACATCTTACATCACCATGGCACATTTACCAAAACTGAGAGATTAACATTGGTACAATATTATTAACTAAACTATAGATTTTACTTGGCTTGCACCTGTTTTTCACTAATGTTTTTTCTGTTCCGGAATCCAACCCTGGATTATATTTAAGAGACTAGTAAAAAGTGAAATTCTATAGAATACAATACAAAATATCAGGATACATTTCTCAGATTAAGGATAAGTACTGTTTTATAAAACTTGTTTCCATTACATGTATAAATTGTAGTTTTACTGAAGGTGGCAGCTGAAAAAAGTAACAAAAGAGAGAGACACAGTCTTAGAAGACACCAAATAATTAAGCATGCTTACCATTATGGGGATTAATATTCTAGTGAGAAGCAAAACAAAACACTTGAATACAATAATGTGAACACTAGTGCAAAGTCAGAAAATGCAAAATAACACAGGACTGTAGGACTAACAGTCAGAGGACAGAGCAAGGTAGAGATCCTTTTGTTCTCATACTGATGGCTGAACAGCCTTGTCCTTTGGAACAGAGCATAACTGGCCCCGTACATGTTGTTGAGTTGGATGGAATTCTTGGATCAAGCAGCTGAATGGGCTGCATCACAGGAACACACTACACACAGTACTGGAGCCCAGTACCACTCTCCCCAAGCCCTTCTCTTAGGCCTGGCTTTGTCCCTAGTGAACTAATTAATGGTTATAAAAGCAGTTGGTAAAATGCAGTTGGTATATGCACTTTGAATGAGTCACTTTCTCTTCTGGGCCTCGGTTTTCTCATCTGTGAAATGGGGACATGACTCTTGCCATATCTCCTTCACAGGGCTGTTGAGAGAATCAAGGGAGAAGAAAAGTGTTTTGTAAATTGTTAAGGGCTATACAGATCTATGTAAAAATTATGATTTCAGATATAAATTTTCATTGGTATTATTGTTCTTTGGGCAGTAAACATTTTGAGAACAAGGATTATATTACTTATCTTCATAACCCTAGGGCCTATTACCATGCCTAGGCCCTCATGGCAGACTCATCTCTATGGAGACATAAGGACCTGGGCACACCTTCCCCTCCATGGACTTGCAGATGTTCACTCAATTCCCAAATGCATATCACCCCCGACTTGTTCCTCTACCCAGCAGGGCAGAGTCAAGTTACATTTTTAACTCTTACTGACCCTGCAGATTTGGGCCTCAGCATGGATCTTTCTACCTACCTGGAGAATCAGGAGAACCATCTGGAGAACCACACCTTTCAGATTTTGTTTTTATTTCTAGGAAGTAGCCTAAATGTCCATTGATAGCTGAATGGATAAAGAAGATGTGGTATACATACACAATGAAATATTACTCAACCATAAAAAAGAATGAAATCTTGCCATTTGCAACAACATGAATGGACCTAGAGGGTATTAAATTAAGCAAAATAAGTCAGACAGAGGAAGACAAATACTGTATAATTGCACTTATATGTGGAATCTCAAAACACAAAACAAACAAAAAAACAAAACAGGAACAGACTTACAGATACAGAGAGCAAACTGGTGGTTGTCAGAGGTGGGGAAGTGGGGCGAAATAAGTGAAGGGAATTAAGAGATACAAACTTCCAGTTATTAAATAAATAGCTCATTGGGATGTAATATACAGCATAGGGAATATAATCAATAATACTGTAATAATTTATATGGTGACAGGTGGTTACTGGCCTTGTCATGGTGATCATTTTGTAATGTATTTGATTGTCAGATCACTATGTAGTATACCTGAAACTAACATAATATTATGTCAACTATACTTCAATTAAAATATTTTAAAATGTATTAGATTATCCTTTGAAAAAAGTTTCAAAGACACACAACACACACCCCACATATATATATATAAGAAAAATACTGAAAATTAAACCAAGAAAAGCAAATCTTACCTATAATCCTCAGCTTTAAAAAATTATATAAATTGTGTAAAAGTCCAGTCCCCCTACCTTCCCCTTTCCAATTCCCAAGAGTAAGCACTACTAGCAATTTTTCCTATACTTATACTGATATATCATTTACCTTCATTTTAAAAAACAAAAAATGAGATTATATTATACAAATTTCTTACAGCTTGTTTTTTTGCACTCAACAACAATAAAGGACATCTTTTTAGGGCAGTACATACAGATCCATTTAATTCTGTTTAATGCCTGTATAGTATTCTGCTGTATGGATGTATCATTCGATTAATTAGTCACCTATTGATGGATATGAGGTTGTTTCCAGATTTATGTAGTCACAGTACTGCAGGAAGCATTCTTAAACTTCATGTATTTGTCCTATTTTTTTTTCCCTTGGTAGGATAGAATCCTAAAAGTGCTGTTGCTGGGCCATAGTAGATACATGCTTTAAATATTATTAGATGCTTTCAAAGTAACTTCCAATAAGTTTATGTCAGTTTACACTTCCCCCGGTAGTATATAAGAGTGTCCACATGATTGGCATTATTAATCATTTTAGTGTTTTTAAAAATATATATATATATATTTATTTATTTGGTTGCACCGGGTCTTAGTTGTGACACACGGGATCTTTAGTTGCGGCATGTGGGCTCTTAGTTGCAGCATGTGGGATCTAGTTCCCTGACTAGGGATCGAATCCAGGCCCCCTGCACTGAGAGTGCGAAGTCTTAACCAATGGACCACCAGGGAAGTCCCCATTTTACTGTTTTTTTGAATCAATATTCTTAAGCCTACCAAACTAAATGTGGCAGAAATTATGGATTGATTTATTCAACATCCCGTGCAGCTGCCTTCTGGTATGTCTTCCTGTACTGGAGGCTGGAAAACCAAATCACATTTCCTAGACTTGTTTCCAACTAGGATTCACAGATAAGATGTATCCTAGCAAGACTTGAGTTTGGAACTGAGTTAAGTGGGGAGAGAGGCAGGGTACAAGGTAACCATTTGTGCTGGTATGAACTGCAGGAGATGGCACGGTTCTGGAGCCAGCAGCCTTAAGAGAGGCTTCTGTGGGAGGGCAACAGCTCCGTTGGTGGCTCCCACCAGTAGGACTTGGGAGTCACTCCTGAAAGCTCAGCCTGGAGTCTTTATCTTTAGCATTCCCAATGATTCTTCAAATGATTTCATACCCTGAAATAAATATTTTATGCTGTATTTTTATCCATTTTCTACAGTAGATCCTATGGACTGTTTCCTATTATATTCAGTTGTGTGACACTGTCAAATTATTAACCTCTTTGGGGCCCAGCTTATTTATAAAAAAGAGATAATAATACCTATATATGGGGATGTTGTGAGGGTTAAATGGAATGATGAATTGAAAGTGACTGACTTACTCTGGGTTCAGCAAGGCTTGTGGGTAGTGGGTCTTTTTTCTCTTCCTTCTTTTTAGACTCACTCATCCTATGAGACCCAGCTCAAAGGCCATCTCAATACCCCTGGGGAGGCAGAATTATTGTTGTCTTCTCTGGGCTGTCACTACATTTAACTAATTCCTTTACAAGTCATAACATGTTGTACTATGACTTATTCATATATGTGTTTGTCTCCCCACTAGATTTTGTGCTCTTTGAGGGCAAGGGTATTCATGATCCATCTCTTTATTTCCAGGCCCCAACAAAGAGCAGGGGATGAGATGTGTTGGTTGAATGAATTAGCCCTAGCCCTGCCTCACTGAACTCCTCAGTTCCCCTCCCCTGCTTGTTGCAACCATCAATTTTAGTGGCCTCATTGGTATCTTAGATTGGGATCACTTGGCTACAGGGAACAGGAAGCCTTTTAAACTAGCTCAAGCAAAGATGGGTATATCAGTAAGCTTTAGATGCAGGAAGCAAAAAGCGCCCAAGCTATTGTTAGTCGAAAACGGTTTAAAGAAAAATGAGGTACTTTTAAAGTTGTTGCAAATTTAGGAGGAGTAAGTTATAGGCTGGACCTTCAGGAATAACTCTCAGAACAACACTGCCAAACTGACTTGCCAGTGGAACTGCCACCTTTTGTACAATTAGGGAGCAAGGGGATCAGAAGTCCACCAATGGAGCTACTGATTTTCAAGAATATACAACTGAGGGGTCAGGATGCTGCTGCTGCTGCGACAACAACTACCTCGAGATAAGCACAAAGTTAATGAGTAGCCACTGAGATACTGTTACAGAAAAACCCAAAGTCTCCATAACTGTTCCTTCCAGCAGCAGTAGCCAAAGCAGCAAGAAGATGACCTCTGCCTCACTTCTGCCTTCCCAAACTTTCATGAGTGCCTTTAACTGGTGGAGCTTTCTTTCCTACCCCTCCTGTATTAGTTTTCTATTGCTCAGTAAATTGCCACAAACTTTGTGGCTTAAAACAACGCATATTTATCATCTTAGTTTCTGTGGGTCAGAAGTCTGTGGACGACTTAGGCAGGTCCTTTCCTCAGGGTCTCAGAAGACTACAAACATGGTGTTGACAGTTTGCATTATCATCAGAGGCTTCCAAGCTCCCTCAAGTTGTTGGCAGAATTCATTTCCTTGTGGCTATAGAATTCCTGGTGCCACGCTTTTCAAAGGCCAGAAGGAGAGTGAGAGTGAGTCTGCTTGGAGTCTTATATATACCGAGAGCACCTGGGAACAGTGACTCTCCCCAGTAACGAACTCAGCTAGTGCACAGGTCTTGGCTTGTAAATACTGTTCTTCAATGAAAGGAATAAGAACTCTTTGGAGACATGACTTATTTGAGGACTGGGTCAAAGAAAGTGCAAGAAGAGCCTGGAACCTCTTGGGCCAAAAAGCAAGGAAGTGCTCGAAGAAAGATGGGGACATGTGAAAAGGACACTGAGTGGCATAACTATTTTGGAAGACAATTTAGCAATTCTTTTAGAGTTAAATATGCATTCATTCTACAACCCATTCATTTCATATCCAAAAGAAATGAAAATATATATCCACATAACGACTTGTACATGAATGATCATAGTAGCTTTATTCATAATAGCCAAAAACTTGAAATGCCCATCAACAGTTAAATGGATAAACTAGTGGTAGTATATCCATACAATGGAATACTACTCAACAATGAAAAGGAAGTACCGACTGACACATGAACAACATGGATGATCTCAAAAACATTATGCTGAGTGAAAGAAACTAGACACAAAGAAGTACATACGGTTCCATTTACATGAAATTCTAGAATAGGCAAAATTAAGTTACAGTGATAGTAGATCATTGGTTGCCAGGGTGGGGCAGGGGGTAGGGGATTGACAGTAAAGGGGCACAAGGGAAATTTCTGGGTCAGAATGGGTATGGTAGTGGTTACAAGGAATAAACATTTGTCATAAATCATCAAGCTAAACACTTAAAATAGGTGTATTTTTATCACATGTAATTTATACTCCAAAAAAGTTGATATTAAAAACTTGAGCAAAAGATCTGAACAGACACTTCACAAAATAGGATATCCAAATGACCAACAAACTTATGAACAGGTTTTCAACCTGATTAGTAATCAAAGGAATGCAGATAAACATAATATGATATCACTACATACCCACCAAATGATTAAAATAATAAAGATTGATAATGCCAAGTACTGGTGGGCATGTGGAACAGCTGGAACTCTCATTGCTGGTGGAAGTGTAAATTAGTTCAATTATTTTGGAACATAGGTTTGGTGTTATCTACTAAAGTTGGTTTTATAATGTGAAACTATAAAAGAAACCCACTTAGTCTGTGGCAGATATCTCTGGTACTTGTCATATTCCTTTAACCCACATCTAAGTTCAGCTGAAATTTTGGAAAACAGTTCCAACTCTCCTCATGGTGCTAGTGTGTCACCTCAAGTATACACTTTACATCTTTCCTTATTCTGCCTTAGGACCTTCTCTGATACCTGTAGCCCTGCAAGCAAAGTCACAAGGTCCTTGGGAGTCAACAGCCCTGGGGGCAATCATCATTCAAATAGGGATGGAAGCCTGTGGATAAAAGCTCTCATCTCTCAGACGGTTCTTTTTTTTTTTTTTGCGGTACGCGGGCCTCTCACTGTTGTGGCCTCTCCCGTTGCAGAGCACAGGCTCCGGACGCGCAGGCTCAGCGGCCATGGCTCACGGGCCCAGCCGCTCCGCGGCATGTGGGATCTTCCCGGACCGGGGAACAAACCCGTGTCCCCTGCATCGGCAGGCGGACTCTCAACCACTGCGCCACCAGGGAAGCCCTCTTTTTTTTAAAAAAAATTAATTAACTAATTAATTTATTTTTGGCTGCGTTGGGTCTCTGTTGCTACGCATGGGCTTTCTCTAGTTGCGGCGAGCAGGGGCTACTCTTGGTTGCGGTGCGTGGGCTTCTCACTGCCGTGGCTTCTCTTGTTGCGGAGCACAGGCTCTAGGTGCGCGGGCTTCCGTAGTTGTGGCACGTGGACTCAGTAGTTGTGGCTCGTGGGCTCTAGAGCACAGGCTCAGTAGTTGTGGCGCACGGGCTTAGTTGCTCTGCGGCATGTTGGATCTTCCAGGACCAGGGCTCGAACCCCTGTCGCCTGCATTGGCAGGCAGTTTCCTAACCACTGAGCCACCAGGGAAGTCCTCTCAGATGGTTCTAATCTGGGAGACGTTCTATATGTTTCTCTGAGGTTATGGCAGAAGTGAGACCCTCAATAACACACTCTACATTGGTTTTCCCTTCCCCCGTCTCATTTCTGTTTTCTAGGATCACCTCCCAAATAAACTACCTGAACCCAAGTATTTATCTTAGGCTCTGCTTTTTGGGAAATCTAAACTTAGTTAGCTGATACCAGGAGTGACCTCAGAGTGAACACCCTCAGGATGGATTCTGGAACTGAATCACTCACTGATCAGATGGCAACAAGGACTCTGCTTTTGATAAGTTGAGCAGTGATAACCCCTGATATGCTGTGCAGTCACAACGACTAAACTCTTCACCTGTGGAAGACTGGAAGTACAAGTGGAAGGAATACACCAGATTATGTAGTAGCTCTAGCACAGGGATTCTCAGCCATTTAAAAAAATATTGTCCCCCTAGGGAGAAAAATTAAATTAATTTAAAGTATTCTGGGTGGGAGGTGGGCAAAAGAGGTGAAGGTGATCAAAAGGTACAGCCTTCCAGTTATAAATAAGTCTGGGAAATGTAATGTACAGTATGGTGACTATAGTTAAACATACTGTTTTGCATATTTGAAAGTTGCTAAGAGAGTATGTCTTAAAAATTCTCATCACAAGAAACAAAAATTGTAACTGTATATGGTGATGGATGTTAACTGAACTTATGGTGGCAATCATTTCATAATATATACATGTATCAAATCATTATGTTGTACACCTAAAATGAATAATATGTTGTATATCAATTATAACTCAATAAATTATCCCTAGCCAGGGAAATGAAATACTAAGGAATAAGATTTTGTCAAATAGGGTTGAGCTTTGGAGGACACAAACCATTATAAAATCTAAGATGCGTTTTGCCCAACTAAGAACAAGTTTTCACTTCCTTGGAGGTTGATATTGTCATTATTGAGAATGCATGCTCTAGCACTTGAATGGGATGGGAGTAATGTTAATTATAATTCATGGAATTGACTGGAACTATCTTAAAAGCCCTGAAGAAAGAGAAATTCAGGCTCAGGTCATCCACCTATCAATTCAGGACATGTATGAGATCCAGAAGACCTACATGGAAGATTTTTTAAAAACCCTCTTTTCCTGCAGCTAGAGAGCAGATTGTGCTGAAAATCAGGCCCAGAATGTAATAGTTGGGGTTTCAGAGACCCCTTGACTGTTCTCTTATGCTAAAGTCAGCGTTCCTATGGGGAGTGGGATGAGGCCTGGGATGGAGATATTTGGGTGGATGCAACTGAGAACCTGGCACCTCTAACAAGGACCCCTTCCCACTTGTTAGCATAAGCAGTCACACTTGACTTGAGACTGTGTCAGTTTCCTATTGCTGCTGTAACAAACTATCACAACTGTAGTGGCTTAATACAGCAAACATTCATTATTTTACAGTTCTGTGGTCTGGAAGTCTGAAATTAGTATCACTGGGCTAAAATCACAGTGTTGGCAGGGCTCTGTTCCTTGCTGGAGGTTCCAAGGAACAATCTGTTTTCTTGCCTTTTCCAGCTTTTGGAGTTGTTTTTATTCCTTAGTTGGTAGCTCTCTTCCTCTGTCTTCAAAAGGTGGATGGAGTGCTCCTCACATTGAATCACATCTCACATCTGACCTCTTACGTAGTCTAATCTACCTCTTCCTCACTCTTCTGCCTACTTTTCCCACGTTTAAGGATCCTTGTGATTACACTGAATCCACCTGGACAATCCAGAATAACCTCCTCATCTCAAGATCTTTAATTTAATCACACCTGCAAAATCCCTTTTGTCGTTGAAGGTAATATATTCATAGGCTCTGGGGATTGGGATGTGAACATTTTTAGGGAGCCACTATTCTGCCCACCACTGAGACCATGCAAAAACAGTTTAGATTAGAATTAATTTACTGGGTTATGATCTTGGGCTAAGTTACTTAACCCCTCTGTACCTCAGTTTCCTCACCAATAAAATAGGGGGATAACAGTAGTCTATCTCAAAGGGTTGTTAGAGGTTTAAAAGAGAGGGTGCTTAGAATAGTATCTGGCACAAGGTAAGTACTTTGTGAGCATTTATTAAATACATTTTCATAACACTGATTCTTACTATATGTCAGGCACTATTCTAGATACTGGGGATATGGATAGTACGGGTAGGCATATGACTTGCTCTCAAGGAGCTCAGGGCCTCAGATACACAAAGAAAGTTACTATGCTGTCTGCTACATGCCATTAAAGGCATGGAAGTATTATAAGATTACAGCATTGTGAAGGCTCAGGGAAACTTAAGAAACATTAGTTTAATGAACAAATGAAAAGGACATTTGAGCTGGGCTTTGTAGAATGAATAGGTGTTGGCCAGTGAGATAAAGAGAGAAGGGCTAGATACATGAAGCAATGTGTGTTCAAAGAACATTAAGTATCATTTCAGTGTGGCTGGAACAAAAGATATACCATGTGAGATGAAGCTAGAAAGGCTGGTGTAATCACCAAGGTTGTACAGTGCCAAGTTAAGGAGTTTAGATTTTATCCTGAAAGCAACAAAACCCTTTCAGAGTATTTAAACAGGGGAAGACATCAGATCTGTGGTTTTAAAAGGACGTTCTGGTCACCAGTAGGAATGGGTTGAATCTGGAGAGACTGAAAGCTGCTCCATTTGTCTAGGTGATGGTAGTGAGTGAAGGGCAAGGACTTGAGAAATAGTTAGGACTTGGTGACCAATTTGATAAGAGTGTTGAGAGAGGAAGAATGGGGGGCTATGTTCAGGTTTCTGGGTCAGTGGACTGCTGGATGGCAGTCCGTTCTGTAAGACCAGAAAGTAATGTGAGTTGCAAGCTTGGGGGAAAAACGTAGTAGGAATAGCCAACATTTCAAAGGGCTTAATACATGCTAAATTGCACTTGCTATTATTATGGTAAAACTGAGGCTTAAAGAGATCAAGTTAAGATACACTCGTATAGAGAAACTGTGGCTTAGAAATGTTAAGGTCCTGTCACTAACATTTGTATAGCTGGAATTTGAAGCAAAGCAATCTGATTCCAAACCCTTCGTCACTAATGTTTCAGTTTGGATCATGTGGAATTTGAGGTACAGTGGGGTTTGGAAGCACTGCATTGGAAAATAGAAGAGGCACTGGGAGATACAGAACCCGAGCTCAGGAAAAAGCTTTGCGTTGAATGTAGCCTTCAGGTAGGAGAAAAGCGGGAAAAGAAGCCCATTCTTTTCTGTCTGTAACAGCAGTTGAAACCTCCATTATCATTTCTTTACCCCCTTACCCTCTCCAGAAAAAAAGAAACAGTATAATAAATGTCTGGCTCTGAGGTCCCAGGAGATGGGGTAGTTTCCAAATTCAGCGCTTGGCAAAGAGCTAGCAGATGCCGTGGTGCTTTATAACCTGAAGAGGACCATAAGACTGGGGGATGAGCCATCTTCTTCGACACACCACTAACGCCCCCAGAAACCGTCCCAAAGCCTTCCCGCGTCCAAGGGGCCTGCCCCTGTATAGTGTGCGGGGCTCGAGGTGAGACGCGGGTGCAATGACGTCACGCGGCGGCCGGGTGATTCCCCAGCCTCTTGCGTCATGCACCGATGACGTCATTCGAGGAGCTTGCTCCCCCCGCTCCCCCCCGGTTGGCCTCGCTCACGTAGGTCTGTCCAGCCCTCCCCGCCCCCTCCCACCTGCGGGAGGCGGGCCGAGCCGGGCAACGCCGGCGCCTAAGCCTCGCGGGGGAAAGGGCGGGGGCCGGTGGGCGAGGCGGTCGGCCCGGGGACCGGCGTACAATAGCTCGGCTTAGGTTGGGGAGGCGGCCCTGCAGCGGCTGCAGCTGCAGCTAGAGTCCAAGGTGTCGGCAGCACCGTAGACGCCCCCTCACGGTTCCCCCCTCCCCCTCTAATCGTCTGTCGCGCCTACCCGCCCCCTCCCACCCCGGCTCTGCTGTCCTACTCCACAGACGCTTTCCCTCAGACTCTTATCCCCTCTTTCAAGAAGCCCCGCGCTCGCGAGAGCCCCTCAAAGAACTCTCTGTCTCCCCACCTCCTCCCCCAGAGGCCACCCGAGCTCCTCACATCTCTGACCCTGGGAGCACGCACCCCCCTCAGCCGAGTCGCCTAGCTCCCTCCGCCTCCCCCCTATCCGACTCCCCCCACGGTCGCTGACCACCCCCCACCCCCGCCCAGTCCTGAGGGACTCCCCGGCGCGAGCGGGGTGGGGAGGCGCCGAGAGAGCAGCGGCGGCGGCGGCGGCGGCGGCGGCGGCGGGAGGGAGAAAGTGAAGCGTCCCCTCGTGCACTCGCGCACTCACTCCCGGGCTCGGCCGCCGCCTCCGAGCAGGAGAAGGAGGAGGAGCCGAGTCGAGCCGAACGTGCGCGGAAGGTGAGAGCCGGCCTCCCGCCCGGTACCCCTGGCTGTGGGGCTGGGGCGGCGCGGGGTGGGGCGCTGGGGCCCATTCATTCTCCGCGGTGGGGCCGGTTGGACGGGGGCGCCAGGTGAGGCGAGGCGGGGGCGGCCCCTGCGAGGCTGGCCGCTTCTGTCGGACCAACAAAGGCCCCCTGTGTACTAACCGGCGCAGCCGCCGGCCTCGGACGCCTGGGGCCCTGAGGGGCCCGGGGGAAGACAGGGGCAGGGGAGGGGACGGGAGATCCGACAGGTCCGGCCCCGGGAGCGACTCCCTCCCGAACTTTGTGGTCCTCCGATCCTAACCCTGGCCCGCGACGGGAAAGCCTAGCAAGGCGGCGTCAGATTCATTGTGCACGAAAAAATCACCCCTGTCCAGGCCGTGGTGGGGAATCACCTATAGAGTTGAACTCCTTGAAAAATACGAGTGGATAGTGCTTGACTTGTGCTGCCCCTCCCCCACCCCGGGAATACTCTGTAACATGTGGAGTTAAAAACAAACGGGGAAAGGAGAATTGGAGTTACTTTATGTTCATTATTCCATTTCAAAAGACGTGATTATTATAGTCTTTACTGTATTGAATATTTTCACAGCAAACATTACCGGGAGTGTTTTGGAAGAATACTTGGGAAGTTTTGGGTGTTTGTGGGTGTTGGGAGCCAAGTGCTTGTTGTTTGTTAAGCCCTTTGGGTAACTGTCTTATGCTCCCCCCCCGCCCCCCCGAACTGTGAAAGGTGAAGGGAAGGGTTAGTACTATGGTTACCAATAAAAATTCGAATCCACTAGCCTAGCCTTTATTTTAAGAGCTGTTCCTGAGAAAAATCTTTAATTTTGCCTACTGTGTCTTTGGGTTCTCTCAACTTTATCAGGAGAAAACAGGAGTCAACAGTACACAGATGCCTCCTCATTGGTCTTACCTTATGACTTCATCTACTTCCTGTGTGACCTTGAGCAGGTGACTTCCAGTCTTAAAGTTCCAGGAGTTTGCTCTTGTGCCCTAGAAACAGGCAGATGTCTACCACCGACTTAGTTTTCAAGACTCTACTGAAGCATCCCCCCACCCCACTACCCCTAGTGTGAAGTCTTTGCTGGCATCTGCCCCATACTCCTCTCAGGCAAAACTTTCTCACTGGGTCCCTCAGAGGCCTGGTAGGATTTCTACCACAGCACTTGTAACATTTTTTTGTTCCTATTTGGGAAATCCCAAATCAGGTGCATATGAAATCCACCTCACCTCAACTAGAAACTCTGCTTCTCAGAAGGGGTTTTGGAGTGATGGACCCTGAAACATTCGCTGAAGCTTACCTACATTAGCTCATGGGTCTATCTGGTAAATTTGCTTATTCAGTCACTCATTTACCCGACGTTACTGGAGTCTGGAGAGCTGTGTTTCAGGTCTCCTGCTAGGGCTATGGGGATTTAGAATCTATTAAGACACTCCCTGTCTTCAAAGAGCTCAAAGTCTAGTGGGTGAGGTAGACATGTAAACAATGAAGGCTTTCCCTAGTCTGTACTCCAGTTGTACAGGGAGTGGTGTGCAATAATTGAGGCTGCTGGACCTGTTTTTCAGGTCTTGTCCTGGCCAAAGTGAGTCCTTCAGGGAAGGTGGTGACCTGCTTCTCATCTATAAAATAGCACTTGACAAAGAGCTTGTTCAGTTCAATTCAGTATACATTTACTAAGCACATGTTATGAGGCCCTGTGCTAGGTTTGGAGGAAGGAGTGCTTTCTAAAAGGAGGGCACTGTGTATCCAGAGAGATCTTTGTAAAACAAAACCCAGTGATTTATCCCCACCCCGACTAGTCATTGCCTAAAGATAAAATTTTATACACTTTGACATGAGTAAGAAGCTCTCAGAGATTAGAATACTGCCAGCCTTTGCAGCCTCACTTTCTGTAACTCCCTTGCCACTTTCTTCTCATCTCTGCTTTTGCATGTGCTGTTCTTTCTGCCTGGAATGCCACCCTGTACCTGCCTGTGGAGAAGTGCTTGTTGGACCTCTGGGAAGCAGTCCCTTAGTTTCTCCTCCTATTACCTCCATAGAATGAGTTGCTCTTCCACCCTCTGGCTCATGTACAGACCACTCTTAGAGGTCTCTATAGCTCTCTATTGCAAATATTTGAGTTTGTGCCTGTCTTTTCCATGAACCTGTGAATTTCTTGAGGGCAGGATCTGTTTAGTCCTAGTGCCTAGCAAAGCTTCTGGCAGTGAATAAGTGTTTGAAGTGAATGTATGAATAAAGAAGCAAGTCAAGACCCATGAGTTAGAGGTTACCTAATTCTTTGGGTTAGAATAATTAGCTCCAAGTGTGGTCTCTGCACCAGCAGCATCAATACAATCTGGAAATTTGTTAGAATTGCAAGTTGTTTGTCCCATTCCAGACCTACAAACGAAAAACTCTAGGGCTGGGGACTCCAAATATTTGCTTTAACATGTCCTCCAGGTGATTCTGATACTTGCTAAAGTTTGAGAATCACTGGGTTAAAAGATCTGCTTTTGGTAAGACCAGCTCCTTGCCACCTCCCCTCCTCCCCCCTCCCTCCTTTTTCTTCCAGGGTACAAACTGCCTGACATTCCATTCCATCTATTCCATTCTGTTCCATTCCATTCCATCCTATCCTATTATACTCCATTCCATTCCATATCATCTATTTTTGCCACTTGATTGAAAGCTTCCTGAAAGCAGAGAATTTTGTTTTATTTACTGCTTTAATCCCAAGGCCTAGAATAGTGACTGTATATAGCAGGCACTCAAATATTTGTTGAATGAATAATATAAAAATGATTTAATCCCATTTATTGCCAGCTGCTACGTTGGGGGTTTATTCAAGAATAGTTCTCAGTAGGAAGAGGAACCACACTCCAATATGCAAAGCCAAGTGGATTCTAACATTTTGGGGGATTTATTTTAGATTGAGCTTTTCTTCCCTTTTACATCTGTCTTTCTCCACCGAAGCCTGGAGGATTTTTTTTTTTTTTTTTCTTTCAGCCAGGACCTTAAAATTGCACTTAAAATATCCTAGGCCAGGATTGTTTCTTGGGAACTTGCAAGTGGTTTTGCAAGTTTAAATAAGCACCCTGATTTTGAACCTTTTAACTTGAAACTATCTCTTCCTGATCTGCTGTGGTTTTTGTCTTTCTCTAGTGATGCTTAAAGCCATACAAGGGCCTGTTTGACTCCACACAAAGGTTTCTCTTCCTTGTGAAGCTCTTAAAATGTTTTGTTTCTTTCACTTTCTTATTAGCCCTAAGATACCATATCCAGTTTTCTCCTTTCCTAACTTCCCTCTGGGAGATTGGCTTCATTTGTTGATTCATTTATTTGTAAACACTTGTTGAGTCCTTCTCTACCATATGCCAGGTCCCATGCTTGGACAGGATGTTCAGATATCCATAGGATGTGGTTCAAGTCCTTAAGGAGTTAAAGATACTAAAACATGATGTGATAAGTGTGGAAATGAAGAAATTAAATAGAGGGATAAAGTGATGCATACTCATAAAGATGGGACAAAGCTTTCTAATTTTTTTTCTCAGTTTTGGAATCGTTTATCAAACAAGCATCATTTTGATAAGCAGACTTCAAAATCTTTTAATTAAGAGGTTGATGGCTTTATTGGGGAAAACTAAAACAAAAATCAAGGTAGAATCAGCAGTTGCTAATTTGAGATAATTCTCAATTCTGTTGTTAATGAATTTTCCTTTCCCCCCTTTTTATCTTTCTAAATCATGACTAGAAAGTAGGGAAAAAACTTTTTTTTTTTTAAATAGTAAAGAGAGAAGTTTAAGTTTATCAAAAAGAATATGCTGTTTCATTTTAATTCCTAAGGACTAATGTTATAATTTGGGGTGGGGTGGGTAATAAAACCCAGAGAAAGTCAGGAGACCTTAATTTAGTCTCTATATTACTGCATGACCTTATGGAAGTAATTTTATCTTTGTGCCTTTTGTCCTAACTGTAAAATAGGGTTAGTAACAGTTGCTATGACTAGCTTACAGCTATGAAGCAACTGAAAAAACATTGAATGTAAAGAAACTTTTGAAAAGTATAATTTGTTAGCTGGTTGTTAGGTGGTGGTAAACTTATTAACAGCCGCTTACATTATTGAACAACTGTTATGTACCAGATACTATGGGAGATATTTTTTCCAATCTTCAAAATAAGCATGTAAGAAGATTGCTAGTATCTCTATATCATGGATAAGGAGGTTGAAACTCAGACTGGCAAAGGGAACTCGTTTAAGCTTTTGTAGAAAGTAAGTGGCAAACCTCAGTTCCAGTCTGTATCCATCTGATACCAGCAGTTATGTGGCATGTTCATTACCCCAGCTGCTTTAACTTTTCTGTATGGCGGGTGTAGGAATGTTTTGTAAGTGTACTGCTGTGAGAGTTAAAATCTTTCTTCATTTAGCCTCCTCTCTTTCTTTGTGCGTAGAAAGACTGGTGAAGAAAGACTTACATGGATTTACGTTTATCATTCATTAGGAAAAAGAATAGCACCTTTCCCTGGTGCATTTTTTGTGTGTGTGGTACGCGGGCCTCTCACTGTTGTGGCCTCTCCCGTTGCGGAGCACAGGCTCCGGACGCGCAGGCTCAGCGGCCACGGCTCACGGGCCTAGCCGCTCGCGGCATGTGGGATCTTCCCGGACCGGGGCACGAACCCGTGTCCCCTGCATCGTCAGGCGGCCTCTCAACCACTGCGCCGCCAGGGAAGCCCCTCCCTGGTGCGTTTTGTTCAGTCTTCGCAACAGCCATGTGAAATAGATATTTCCATTGGCTTGCGCAAAGGCGCATCATTAGCAAATGACTAAATATTGGTTTAAAACTACATTTTTTTGAATCTAAATGTACTTTATTTTTGCCGCTATATCATATTGCCTTTTAAACTCTATCGGGCTAGACTTTGGGGCACTAGTAATGTCCTTTTAGATTGCTTTCTAATCTCTCTAACCTCTTCTCACTAAGAAATCCCAACTGAAGTCCACAGTTTGAACCCCCCAAAAATAACTGCTGATAAAACTCTGCCAGATGGTCATGATATTGCAGACTTATAGGATAACACTTCTTTACTGAAGTTGGGAGATCAGACTTTATCCATGTTCTGAGCCACCTGTGCCTGAATATTCATTTTTCCTTTGCCAATGTAGATTTATTAACATAATGTAATACATTTTTCTGCTTTAGTGTTAAGCTTTATCTCTCATAAATAACTTCCTCCACTCTCCCATCTAGTCTTTGAGATGGGAGAAATCTTCTATGTGCCAGGATCCTCCAGATTATCCCCTCTTTAGGAATAGTGTAGCAACAAGTCAAGGAAGAACCAGAGGTTCATTGATCCCTCATAAATATGATTTTGTTTGGTATTGATTAATTCTCTAAAATTTATCTAAGTCTTAATTATAAAAAGTCCATTATGTTTTGGCTCTTATTCATGGAGTCAGGGTGTGGTAATTTGCATGCAGCCTTGGGAAATTCATTCTTGTATATGGGGCTTTCTTCTTCCACTTTTCTACTTCCAGTTCTCTCCAATGTCCCTTTCCCTTTCAGACTGTGTAAGTACTAAGTGAGGCTGCAAGGACATTTTTCTCCTTTATAGAATCTGCCTTTTGAATCTTTTGGGGTGATAAATGACAGTGACAGTATATGTGTGGCCTCCACCCTCATCTTCCTGCCTATATCTTGAAGGCCTAGCTTTCCTTAATCTCTCTTTCCCTGATTTGCACAAAGGGATTGATGGCTTTCTCATTTGAATCCTTGCCTCATAGTACTTTGTATCTTATGGCAATATTATTTATCATTTTTCTTGGGAAGGAGAGAGATGTAGAAGGAAGAGCAGTAAATTTGAAGTTAGGCAAAGACCTACTTGGACACTTAACTTATTTAAATCTCTGTTTCTTCATTTGGAAAATAAAAATAATACCTAACTCACAGGGTTGTTGTGAAGATTAAATGAATAACAAGTGAAAATGAATTGTAAGATGTTAAGTTATATAGATGTTAGGTACAATTGTTGTAATTTTATGACTGCAATTCTGTATAGCAGTGGTTTTTAATTTTGGCTATGGGTTTGAACTACTTGTGAAGATGTGAAAAAAAATACAGTTGCCTGGGCTCTATCTCGGGTCTACTTAATCAAAATCTCTTGGAATCTCTATTCTTGAAAAGTTATAGATGATTCTGTTATGCAGCCAAGTTTGAAAAGTACTGCCTTATAATATTTTGCATAAATGTCTTTGGTACTTATTATATGAAAACTGTTTTAATTGTCATCTAAAGTCCCTTTATTTGCTAAACACATATTAAGCCTCAGACATTGTCATGGGCTGTGAAGAAACAGATAGATGATACCTTGTCCCTACCTTTAAGTTTATATTTGAGAAACAAACATGTCTGTAGACAACTGTACTATATTGAGAAAAAAAAAATGACACATGGATATATATATTGGTGCTATGTGAAGACAGAGGAAAGGCATCTAGTTCACCTGAAATAGGGGTGGTCTGGCAAGCCTTCTCAATGGAAGTGACACCTAAGTTGGATTTTGAGAGATAAGCAGGGGTTAACCAAGACAGTGGGGGAGAGGTAGAAAGAGAAGGGAGAAGGAGGACCTTTCTGAAAGAGAGAGGTATAAGGGCTAGAAGGCTTGAGAGCATGTTTGGGGAACTCTGAGTAGTTTAGTACACTTAGAGGATGGGGTGCAAGGTGGGGAGTGGTAAGAGCAGACAGGAAAGCAAGGCTCAGACGATGAATGGCCTTTTGGATAGCGTACAAAGCACTTTCACTAATGTCATCTCACTTTATTCTTTCAGCAACTCCCTGGGTTAGCTAAGACAGGAATTATTTTATGTCCATTTTATAGAAGTGAAAACAGAGGTTAATTGAATTGCCTGAGGCTGTACAGCACAGCTATGGTTTGAGGACCAGTCCTTCTGACTCTTGAGCTTGTGCTTCTTCCAATACACTGTAGCTCTCTTATACTTTTCTGGTGTTGTGAGGATCAGGTGAGCTCCATAGATAAATGCATAGCAATTCATAAGCTGTAAAGTGCTTGACTCATGTTGGCTATTAGTTGGGAGTTTGGACTAAGTGATCTATAAAAGTGCTTTTAGCTCTAAGGTTCTGTGGGCATTTTCTCGGATTTTCCTTAATCATTTAAATAGATTTTTTTTTCTAGGAGTTGGTAACCAGGGTCCAGCAAGCTAAAATAGCGTCAGATAGTCACAATTCCAATTTGAATGTCTTTACTCAAACCCCCTTGTTTGTTTGTTTGTTTGTTTGTTTTTGCGGTACGTGGGCCTCTCACTGTCGTGGCCTCTCCCGTTGCGGAGCACAGGCTCAGCGGCCATGGCTCACGGGCCTAGCCGCTCCGCAGCATGTGGGATCTTCCCGGACCAGGGCACGAACCCGTGTCCCCTGCATCGGCAGGCGGACTCTCAACCACTGCGCCACCAGGGAAGCCCCCCTTGTTTGTTTTAAAAATACATTTATGAAAAAAAAAAATACATTTATGTTTCTTTTATTATGAAAGTAATATGTGATTCTTGTAGAAAATATGGAGAATACGGAAGAATAAAAGGTAAAACAAGGACAACAACAAATCTATCAGAGTTTTATTATAGAAAGATAACCAATAGTAAGTATTATAGCATTTCATCTATACCCTTTTAATCTTCTTAAAAAATGAGTTTGGGATAGCGATGTCCCTGTTTCCCAGCCACCTTCTCCCCCCAGCCTCATTGTATGTTGGGGATAAACGACCTCAGGAACAAATCAGCATCCTCAGCCTCATTACAAGTGACCTTTTACTGGGGACTTTCACAGTGCCAAGTACTTTACATTTGGTTTTTCATTTATTCCTCAGAATAATCCTATAAGAGAGATACTGTTTTATACTCATTTTACAGATTAGAAGATTTAGAAGCAGAGAGATCAAGTTGGGATTTGAAGACATTTTTATGATTATTACTGTGTAACTACGGCCAGTCACTTAACCACCCTGAGCCTCCGTTTTCCTTAGCTGTCACATAGATGTTTTAAATTTAAAAAAAAAAAAAAAAATTTATTTACTTATTTATTTATTTTTGGCTGTGTTGGGTCTTTGTTGCTGTGTATGGGCTTTCTCTAGTTGTGGCGAGCGGGGGCCATTCTTCGTTGTGGTGCGCGGGCCTCTCATTGCGGTGGCTTCTCCTGCTAGATGTATTAAATTTGATGCCAGCTTCTTAGTTCAGATATTTTATGACAGTGTTTTTAAATTTTTTTATTTATTTAAAAAATATTTTTATCTTCTTCTCTCCCCTGCCCTCACCCTTACTCCATAGTAAAATAGTCCATGATCCCCATAGTCTATCAGTAGCAGTATTTCACTATGGAAACAATTCTCAGTGGGCTAGAGGAGTAAAATTTAAATTTCCAGGTTGGGGCATGGGTAGAGAGGGACTTGGTATAGTTGGAAGGACTCTTAGTTCCCCAATCACCTGTTGAAGAATTACTATTTTATAACATTTTCTTCTATTTAAGATTATTTTCCCATCTGGAATTACCTGGCCGGTCCAGAGTCTGATATTTTTGTTTGGTGTCCGGGTACATTTTGCTTGGTCAGTTCAAGAAGTTATCTATATGTAATCTGCAAAGTAACTTAAAACAAGAAACTAGATGAGCAAAGGGGAAAAATTCATTATGATACACTTTTGTAAGTCCACGTTTCCTAAGCAGCCTAGAGACAATATATATTTAGGCTTTACTGTTTTCAAAACACTTTCGTATACAATCTCATTTAATTCTGTCCTTAATGCATCATATTTTTACAGATGGAAAGAAGTTAAATGGTTTGTCCATGATAACAGAGCTGGGAGTTTGCAAATTGGAATCTTTAATCT
Source organism: Monodon monoceros (assembly GCF_005190385.1). Classification (NCBI taxonomy): domain Eukaryota; kingdom Metazoa; phylum Chordata; class Mammalia; order Artiodactyla; family Monodontidae; genus Monodon; species Monodon monoceros. Next base: position 53,284,364 of record NW_021703784.1, read on the forward strand.
ATATCATCTGTCTCCAAATCTGGTGTTGGCTCCTGAACATTTGGGTGCTGCCTTGACCAGTGGCACTTCCTTCATTTTCCCTTGACTTAAAAAAAAAAATCCTGGTTCCTTGGAGAATGTTAAAATCTATTTGCAGTTCATTTTTTTTCCAAAAATCATGTTGTTTCTATCCATTGCCAGTTGCCAGAGAGTTGTCTGAAGCTGACTACTTTGTTAAGGCCCCAGGCCACTTGGGAATGGCTGCTGAGAATATTCTTATGTGTGGGTTGGTAGAGTAGGGACAAAACATATACACCTCCACATGCATACAAACCAAATGCATCTCTACAGTGCTTCTATTTATCTATCCCTTAATTAGTCTACAGATATTTGTTGATCGCTTCCTATGTGCCAGGCATGTGCTTAGTACTAGAAGTACAGTCATAAGCAATACAGAAATGGTCCTTGTCCTTGCTCTTATAAAGCTTATACTCCAGAGGGGAATAAAGAGAAAAGCATTAAATGTACAAATAAGTAGGTGCAGGTTTTGATAAATCCTACAGAAGATAAAGGAGTAGGGTAGAGAATTTTGGAGTGCTAAGAGGAAGGCCCCATTGAGGAGATGATACTTTTAAAATAAGATATGCAAGATAAGTAGATACTAGTCATGCAGAGAATGGAGTGTAGAGCATTGCAGGCAGAGGGAACATTTTAAGTGCACAAAGACCCTGAAAGTAGGTAAAAGTTTAGAGCTATGATGTTCAGTGTGGGTTACTGAGCATTTGAAATGTTGCTGGTTCATATACAGATGTGCTATAAGTGTAAAATACATACCAGGTTTCAGGCTTAGTACTGAAAAAAAGAATTTAAAGTAATTAACTTTTTATATTGATTATATGTTGAAATGTTAATATTTGGATAAATTGGGTTAAATATTTTTTCAAATTAATTTAACTTGCTTTTCTTTTTTAATTTTTAAAATATAGCTACCAGAAAATTTAAGATTACCTATGTAGCTTGTGTTAGTGGCTTGCATTATATTTCTATTGGATAACACTGGTTTAGCTCAACATGGAGGAACTAAACACAGGACATTATGGTTGATGTGCCGTAGGGAACAAGAGTGAATGGTATGAGATGAAGCTGGTGTGGTAGGAAGAGACCTTTCAAGATGCTACCCTGTGCAGTATCCTAGTTAATCCTGAGAGACTGAGAAGGGATGAATAAATCAGATTTTACAGACAGAGACAAATAGTGACTGCCCAAACCACCCCCCACCCCTTGGTGCTAGAATGAGGAGATGAACCAGCACTTTTAGCATAGTGTCTTGAGTGTAGAATGTTCTCTATCATTGTCAGCTGAAACAAACAAGCAAATAAATATTGAGGAGTAAATTGATTAAATTGACTAATCAAAGTTTTTAAGTGGTTTTGAGATTGCCTCTGGATATCCATAGTATCTAAGTAGAATTCTTCGTCAAAGATTGAATTTTTTATTCAACTTTTTAAAAAATTTTTTTGGCACGTGGGATCTTAGTTCCCCAACCAGGGATCAAACCCACACCCCCTGCACTGGAAATGCAGAGTCTTAACCACTGAACCACCAGGGAAGTCTGAATTTTTTATTTAAAAAAGAAAAATCCCTTCTTTAGGCTGACTCCTCTTGAAGCAATACACTTCTTTCAACTATTTTGTATGTTTAAAAATTCTTTATAATAAAATATTGCAATGGGAGTATGTTTAGTGAGCACTCATATACTCATTTAGGTTCTATAATATTTTACTATATTTGCTTTATTGAATATCCATCCCTTAATCTATTCATCAATCCATCTTATTTTGAAGCATTTCAAAAAAAGTTGCAGACATCAGTACACTTCATCCTTAAACACTTTAGCATTCATACTCTTACCCACTACTCTATGGCATTATTTGATTGTCTGTCTGCCCTACTAGACCCTATGCTCCAGAGAATCATTTTTCTTTAAGGCATGACACCTTAAAGAGAAAGAATTTTAACATAGTACCCCTTTCCTTAAAATAAAAAGTATATATATATTTTTTGCTCCCTGTTGTAGTTACAGTTCCTAACATATAGTAACTACTCCATAAATTTTTTTTTTTTTTTTTTTTTGCGGTATGCGGGCCTCTCACTGTTGTGGCCTCTCCCGTTGCGGAGCACAGGCTCCGGACACGCAGGCTCAGTGGCCATGGCTCACGGGCCCAGCCGCTCCGTGGCATGTGGGATCTTCCCGGACCAGGGCACGAACCCGCGTCCCCTGCATCGGCAGGCGGACTCTCAACCACTGCGCCACCAGGGAAGACCTTTTTTACATTTTTTAAAATAAATTTATTTATTTTATTTATTTTTATTTTTGGCTGTGTTGGGTCTTCGTTGCTGCGTGTGGGCTTTCTCTAGCCGCGGCGGGTGGGGGCCACTCTTGTGGTGGTGCGTGGACTTCTCATTGCGGTGGCTTTTCGTTGAGAAGCACGGGCTCTAGGCGCGCGGGCTCAGTAGTCGTGGTGCACAGGCCAGCCACTCCACGGCATGTGGGATCCTCCCGGGCCAGGGCTCGAACCTGTGTCCCCTGCATTGGCAGGTGGATTCTCAACCACTGCACCACCAGGGAAGTGCCATAAATGTTTTTTGATTGAATGAATTTGAAAGTGGAGCCAGCATTCAAACTGAGGTCCGTATGACTTCTTCACTCAAGTTTAGCAAACATACAAGAATCCTTTCAATTGTCTGATGTTGGGAGAGGCCAGGAGAGAAGAAACCTCACTGTGTTAAATATTTAGGTGCCCAGTACAAATATCTCTGACCTGAGTCAAAGTTGAATGCATGCCCTGGTGCTAGCTAAGGATGTGGAAAATTCTTAAGCTGATCGCCAGCTACTTTGCCATGCTGGGTCTTTCTTCATTTTATTTGAGTTGAAGAATTAAATGTTACTGAAAAATGGCATTGGATTAAAGCCCTTTTAGGTATATTTGCTTTCCAGAAGTTTCCTTAAAAAATTTTTTTTTAGTACTCTCCCAGGCAACATTTCAAAATTGGCAGAGTTCTTTTAGGTTAGTACCAATTTCTTTATAGGGCCACAATTCTAATAAGGCTTAACACGTACAATGTTACTAACTTTATTCCATTAAAAATAACAGAGCTCTATTTAACAAACTATTTTGTAATACTGTTAATAAATTTAAAATTCAGGCACAATTCCATCAGTCAAATGAATAAACTCTTGTTCCCTTTTTTCTTGTATGTAAACATACCTATTTACATAATTATAATCACAATGTAGACCTACATTTGTTTGCCTTTTTTTTCTTGACTTATAAACATTTCCCCCATGTTACTGTGTAGTGTTCATTATAAAATTTAAGATGTTATTCCATAATTTGCCTAATACCATTGTATCAGTCAGTGTTCTACCAGAGAAACAGAACCAGTAGAATTCTTTAGCAGGGAAACCTCAGTTTTGCTCTTGAGGTCTTTCAACTGATTGGGTGAAGCCTATGCAGATTATGAAGGATAATCTCCCTTGTTTAAAGTCAACTGAATGTAGATGTTTACTGTATCTATAAAACACTTTCACAGCAGCACCTAGTTTAGTGTTTAATTGAACTACTGGGTACTATAGCCTAGCCAAGTTGACATAAAACTAACCATCACAATCATTTAGGTTTTTTTCCCTGTAATAAATTACACTGTAATTTTATCTGTAACACTACATATAGCTTTTTACTTTCAGAGTTTATTTCTTTAAAATAAATTCCCATAGGTGGAATTACTGGATCAAGTGATATGAAGACCTAATAGGCTCTTGACAGGATTTAATATTTGTAAACTGAGAATACCACCACAGCCTTTCTTTTAATGATTTCTTCAGGAGTTGGTCTGTTCAACTGACTTATTTCCCATTTCCAAAAGCCTATTTTTTCCCCCCTGTATTTTCTAGCTCTGGAAATAGCTGCTTTCCTTCAGGGTTATCTGTAATTCTCCCCTCAGTCTCCACCTGTCACTTTCTCTCTCTTTTTTTTTTTTTTTTTTGCGATATGCGGGCTTCTCACTGTTGTGGCCTCTCCCGTTGCAGAGCACAGGCTCCGGACGCGCAGGCTCAGCGGCCATGGCTCACGGGCCCAGCCGCTCCGCGGCATGTGGGATCTTCCCGGACCGGGGCATGAACCTGTGTCCCCTGTATCGGCAGGTGGACTCTCAACCACTGTGCCACCAGGGAAGCCCCACTTTCCCTTTTGTGCTTTCACTTCTCTACTACCCCTCACTTTGTCTCATTTATCACAAATAAAACAGAAGCTTTATATTCCTACTTCTGAATCTGAGAATCTACTTGGATTGTACCCATTTTTGCCTTCGCTCCTTTTTTTACAATGAAGGAAATGATTCTCTTTCAAGGAAAGGCCTGATCCTTCATATGCTTTTAGATTCTTTCCTGTGGTCCTGTCTTAGAAACCTCACTTCACTACGTCATGACATTTTGCTTTCTACTGGGTTATCATAAGCAGCATTGAAATGTTTTATTTAAAGGAAAACAGTTTTCCCCTTCTCCACCAAACAAAAGCGCTCCTGAGATCCCATGTCAGCCTTCAGCTAAGCGCTTTTTTTGCTTTCCTTCAATACTAGTCTTCTTTAAATAGCTGTTTACAACTTCTGCTTCTAATTCCTTACCTCCCATTTACTTGGCAGCCTACTCCACTCTGCTTCTACCCCCATCCCCCCACCTTATCATAACTGCTTGTGCTAAGGCCCGTAATGACCCCTATGGTGCCAAATCTACTTAAAAAAAAAAAAAGAAAAAAAGCAAACAACCCCAAAACCGCAGCCACACATACATCACTCCCCTTCCCATAATCCCTTAATATCATCAAAATGTTCAGTTGTGGTGCAAATGTCATACTTTTCTTTCTTTCTTTGTTTTTTTTTTCTTTAACAGTTTGAAACAGATAAGGGCTACAAAGAGAGATTGGTTGACATGTCTTTTATGTTTCCTTTAATCTCTAAATTTCCTCTCAGTCTCTTTTTTCTCCCTTTCAGATTATTTGTTGAAGAAACCAGTTGTCCTATAAAGTTTCTCACTGTCTGGATTTTGCATCTCCCTGTTATAATTTAACAAGTTCCTTGGTTATACATTATTTGTAAGTTAGTATCTAGAGGCTTGATCAAATCCAGGTTTTTTTTTGTTTTTTTTTTTTGCATGGCCACTTTATAGGTGTTGGTGTGTTCTTTCATTGAGAGGCTCATAGTGCTTGGATGGCTCTCTTTTCGTGTTGTTAGCAGCCACAGAATTTCCATTTCATTCTTATCTTTCTGGACCTCTCAGTATGTTTGCCTTTATTGATTACTCCCTCTTTAAAATATGCTTTGCCTTCTGTGATATCACTTTCCTTGTTTGCCTCCTACCTCTGACCATTCCTCAGTTTAATTTGTTGCCTTTTCTACAATGTTGATTTTAAATGTTGGAATTCCTCAAGGGAGAGATCCTCTTCTCTTACACTGTACTCTCTTTCTACTTGATTTCATTCATTGTCCTACCTTTGAATACTATATATAAGCTCTCAACTTCTGTATTTCCCCAGATATCTCTAGTCTAAACCTCTCTCCTTAACTCTAGACTCATATATTCAATTACCCACTTGATATTTCCACTCTGAGGTCTTACAACATCTCCTTCTTTATATACTCTAAACTGCGTTCTTGGTCTTTTTCCACAAACCTGGTTCTCTCCCAGTTATCACTGTCTTAGTAAGTGGCATCTTTGTTTCTCTAGTTGCTCAAACCAGAAATTTAAGGTTCATCCCTGACACCTCCTTCTCTCCTGACACCCTTCTCTCCTGTCCTTCATATGGATAACTCCACTCCCTATCTTGTTAATTTTACTTCCTTTGTATTGCTTGAATCTATCTACCTCTCTCCATGTCTGTTGTCACTTCTCTAATCCAAACTACCATCATCTCTACCTTGGACTTTCTTTTTTAAAAAATTTATTAATTAATTAACTTATTTGGGGCTGCACTGGGTCTTTGTTGCTGCGTGTGGGCTTTCTCTCGTTGCGGCGAGCCGGGGCTGCTCTTGGTTGCGGTGCACGGACTTCTCATTGTGGTGGCTTCTCTTGTTGAGAAGCATGGGCTCTAGGTGCGCAGGCCTCAGTAGTTGCAGCAGGCGGGCTCAGTAGTTGTGGCTCAAGGGCTCTAGAGTGCAGGCTCAGTAGCTGTGGCGCACGGGCTTAGTTGCTCTGAGGCATGTGGTATCTTCTTGGACCAGGGATTGAACCTGTGTCCCCTGCATTGACAGGTGGATTGTTTTTTGTTTTTCTTTTTTTGGTACGCGGGCCTCTCACTGTTGTGGCCTCTCCCGTTGCGGAGCACAGGCTTGGGATGCGCGGGCTCAGCGGCCATGGCTCACGGGCCCAGCCGCTCCACGGCATGTGGGATCTTCCCGGATCAGGGCACGAACCCGTGTCCCCTGCATCGGCAGGTGGACTCTCAACCACTGCGCCACCAGGGAAGCCCGACAGGTGGATTCTTAACCACTGTACCACCAGGGAACAGGGAAGTCCCTACCTTGGACTATCTTTTAACTGAGTTCTTTGCTTGAAACCTGTAAAAGTTTTTTGTTTTATTTAGGAGAAAATATAAAATCTTTCTTTCTTTTTTTTGGCTGTGCCACGTGGCTTGTATCATCTCAGTTCCACAACCAGAGATCGAACCCGGACCCATGGCAGTGAAAGCGACGAGTCTTAACCACTGGACTGCCAGGGAATTCCCAAATATGAAATCTTAAATGTGATTTTAAGTTTTTGAGTGACCTGACCTTGTTTTTTGTTTCTCTAACTTCATCTTGTGTCACTCTCCACCTCAGTGGCTGTGTTTCAGAGTGATTGGCATTGTTTTTCCTCTCCCCCCCCCTCCATCCCCTTCTACAAAGTTTGAGAAAGTCTTGCCTCAGGGCCTTCACACCTGTTCTTCTCCCCTGGTATGCTTTTCTCCATTTCTGGCTTCTTCACAAGTCTAGCTTTTCTCTGCCTCCCTCTTTTTCTTCTTTAAGAAAATTGAGTATATTCTTCTTTCTAAATATTGGGTATCTACTGGAAGCCAGGACCCATCTGATCTAAAGAAGATCCCCTCTATTTTCATCTTACAGTATTTGTTATTTTCTGTAATGGCTTTTATAATGACCTGTAATTCTGTACCTGTCTGTTTGTTATATGTCTAGCCTTTCAGCTCCATGGAGTCAAAGATCATCTCTTTTGTTCACCTTTGTACCCCATCACCTAGTACAGTGCCAGGACCACATTGAGTGTTGTAAATATTTGCTGAATGAATGAGCTCACATTATCAAGAATTATCAAGCCTTGTCAGTTTTATCTCTGAAGTTATTTCCAAATTTGTTTTTATCTCACTATCCTCTGTGCTCTGGTTTAGACCATAATTATCTTGTCTCTAGGTTTTAAAATTACCTCTTAACTAGTGTCCTGGCCACCAGTCTTTTTGTTTTGTTTTCTTTTTTCATTTTTAAAAATTTTATAGTGGATTTACAATGTGGTATTAATTTCTGCTGTACAGCAAAGTGACTCAGTTATACACATATATATACATATTCATTTTCATATTCTTTTCCATTATGGTTTATCACAGGATACTGAATATAGTTCCGTGTGCTATATAGTAGGACATTGTTGTTTATCCATCCTGTATATCACAGTTTGCATCTGCTAATCCCAAACTCCCAATCCATCCGTCCCCCAACCCCTTCTCTCCCTTGGCAACCACAAGTCTGTTCTCTATATCTATGAGTCTGTTTCTGTTTCATAGATAAGTTCATTTGTGTTATATTTTAGATTCCACATAAAGTGATATCATATGGTATTTGTCTTTCTCTTTCTGACTTACTTCACTTAGTATGATAATCTCTAGGTCCATCCATGTTGCTGCAACTGGCATTATTTCATTCTTTTTACGGCTGAGTAATATTTCATTGTGTATATATATTCCACATCTTCTTTATCCATTCATCTGTCGATGGACATTTAGGTTGTTTCCATGTCTTGGCTCTTGGAAATAGTGCTGCTGTGAACATAGGGGTACATGTATCTTTTCGATTATAGTTTTGTCTGGATATATGCCCAGGTGTGGGATTGCTGGATCATATGGCAACTCTATTTTTAGTTTTTTTTTTTTTTTTTGCGGTACGCGGGCCTCTCACTGCTGCGGCCTCCCCGGCCGCGGAGCACAGGCTCCGGATGCGCAGGCCCAGCGGCCATGGCCCACGGGCCCAGCCGCTCCACAGCATATGGGATCCTCCTGGACCGGGGCACGAACCTGCGTTCCCTGCATCGGCAGGCGGACTCCCAACCACTGCGCCACCAGGAAAGCCCCATTTTTAGTTTTTTGAGGAACCTCCATACTGTTCTGCATAGTGCTGGCCACCAGTCTTTCTGCCCTCTTATTCATCCATTATTCTGCCTGGAGTAATTTTTCTGATCCTGTTACTGTTTTTCTCAAAAGCCATCAGTGTATCCCCATTGCTGGTAGGATAACATGTAAATTGGTTTGTTATTCAGGGAACATTACACTTTGACCCCGCCTACTTCTTCAGCCTCATCTCTCTTGACCCTAATCCATCCCTAAAAAGACTGAGTTTACTACACATTCATATGTTATATCACTTTGTTCCCTCAGCCTGGAATTCCTTTTTCCTCTATGCTATTAAAGCTCTTCATTCTTCAAGATCCAACTGGGCTGCCATTTCTTCCATGTAGGCTTGCAGCCCTCATCCACCCATTCATGACTATAAATTCCTTGATGGTATGCTATAGACTAAATGTTTATGTCTCCCCCAAATTCTTTTTTGTTTTTTTTTCTTTTTGCGGTACGCGGCCCTCTCAGTGTTGTGGCCTCTCCCGTTGCGGAGCACAGGCTCTGGACGTTCAGGCTCAGCGGCCATGGCTCACGGACCCAGCTGCTCCACAGCATGTGGGATCTTCCTGGACCAGGGCACGAACCCGCGTCGCCTGCATTGGCAGGCGGACTGTCAACCACTGCGCCACCAGGGAAGCCCTCCCCCAAATTCATATGTTAAATCCAAATGCCAAAGTGGTAATATTTTGTGGTGGGGCCTTTGAGAGGTGATTAGTTGATGAGGGTGGAGCCCCCATGAATAGGATTAGTGTCCTTATAAAGTAGACCCAGAGAGCTCCCTCTCCCCTTCTGCTATGTGAGAGAGAAAATGGCTATCTATGAACCAGGAAAAGGGTTCTCACCAGACACTGAATCTTCTGGTGCTTTGATTTTGAACTTCTTAGCCTCCAGAACTGTGAGAAGTAAATTTCTTTTGTTTGTAAGCCACCTAGTCTATGGTATTCTCTTATAGCAGCCCAAATGGACTAAGACAGGTAGTACTTTGTTTTGTTCCTTGCTGTATACTCAGTATCTTGAACAGTGTCTGGCATGTACTAGGCTCTCGATAAATGCTTGTTGAATTATTGAATAAAATAATTTATCCACTCATTCAACAAATATTTATTAAGCTTTTTTGAATTTCCATAGCACTCTTTTGGTCCTGTGCACTATAATTAGATATATAGATGTTCATTTATTATCCATAGGAACTGATCACTTATAAAATTACTCCCCACTCAGACATCCCTCTCTGCTCACCACTGGGCTCTGTCCTCCTCACTCTCTTTGTCAGTAAGGGCATTTCAAATGGTAGGATAATTAACATCTAACAATATGATGCAAGTAGATTCTAAAAGGAAAACTGAAATTTCTGCAAAACATAAAGAATTTTATGAATTTGAAATAAAGTGATATTGGAGAATGGCTTGAACCACACACACAAAAGTCATTGACAAATGAGGATTAGGTAAAATTAGACCAGTTTAAAATTGAAGGAAAAATTAACATGAGTAATGTCATAATAGGAGATTCAGAGGACAATGATTTGAGTAACAAAGGATTAAGAGAGACCCTTGGCAAAAACTGGTGAAGCTCCTGAATATTTTTACAAAACTGATCCTCTTCATCAACGTGTTCTGAAAGCCAAATGTGAAATGACCAATGTTCTCTGGTTTAAGAATTACCTTAGTGGCAATTATAGCTTACATTTTGTTAAATTACAAAATTTTGTTTTATACTTATTTTGAAAAATTAAAGACCCCATCTACTTTTTATTTATTTTATTTTATTGTAGTTTTGTCCTTCATCAGTTAACTTAAGTGGCATTTTTGGGTATTAGTTATACCCAGATAACAAGAATCCCTTTGTATGCACTTGTCCCCCATTAGATTTATTTCCCTGACGTTGGGGATTTTGCATTATTCATTATATTCCTATGGGGCCTAGCTCAGAGTCTGGCACATAGGAGATACCTAATAAAGCAAAGGGTTAGGAAGAAGTGAACAGTAATTGAAGAGATTTGGAAAAGTGTCTTGAAAAGGTACTGTTTGGAGAGGGGAGCTAAGATCCCACAAACTGCACTGCGTGGCTAAAAAAAAAAGGTACCGTTTGGTACAGTTTGTGTGGCAGGTGAGTGAGTAGGGTTTGACTGTTATACTTTGTTATGTCCAAATAGAGAACATCTCTTATTCTTCCTTTTGCTAGCTCCTGCCTAGTGTGTACTTTAATATTCAGAGTCTGGTCTCTGCCGCAATAGCTCTTGTTCTCATTGTAATTCTTCCTAGAGATTGAGATGGAAATGAGGAAGGCTTTGGGCTGCTGCCTGGGCATCCACATTCACGAGAACTTAGAAATGCAGAGGGACCAAATGCCATGCCTGACCTAGATGAATCCAGGTCAGCCAATCATTGCTTTCTTGCCTCTCCCTTTGTTCTCTGTGCTGCCAGCCTTCTATTCTGCAGGAGGTTTATGCTACAGCTGTTTATGCCAATTAATATAATGCTAATATGCCCTTTAATGAAAGCATGGAAACACAGGGTCTCAGCCAGTGGATAAGAACAGTATAGTGTCAGCTTTCAAAGTACCTTTTCACTAACAACACCTGGACCAGGCACCTGAAAATTTTTTGACATTGTTTTTGAAACCGTAGAAACAGAAGCTGAAAGTGACCATTGCTTAGGGAATCTAACCCCTCATTTTATGGCATAAGGAAACAAAAACCCTCAGAGATGGTCAACCTCATGCCACATTAACAGTTCCATGCCTCCTATTTTAACAAAGCTCTATCTCATATAAATATAATTTTGTCCTCTATATTGTGTAGCAGTTAAAAACCTCTGCTACTGACCTAACTTGGAATCCTATGGCTCTGCCAATTCCTGACTCTCTGATCTGGGGGCAGTTACTTAACCTCTGTAGTTTTAGATTCCTTATCCTTAAAGTGGTATTAACAGTAGCACCTACTTCATAGGTTTGTTACCAGGATCACATGAGGTAATAATTGTAAAGTACTTAGCAGATTCTGGCACAAAACAAGTGCTCAATAAATGTTGGCTCTCATAATTATCCATATTACAGGATAGGGAAGTGAAAATGAGCCTAATGACCAGTGCTTTAATTTACAGCCCTGTCCTTGAAACCTTTGTTCCTAATTCTCCTTCAGTTAGAGTTTAAGCCTTGTAAAAGCAAGGACCTTGTGCTTGCTTCTGTTTCCTCAGCAACTAAAATAATTTTTAGCATACAGTAGATGTTTAGTAAGTATTTGGTGTATTAATGAATTCTTTTAGAAAAAATTTTCTCTGAATAACACCTATTATTAGATACTCTAGTGACTTGAAACTTTTTTCTTTACAGTTGTTTATATGAATTTGCACTTGTCTTTGTAGTATTTGTGTTGTATCCTTGATCTTTTCAGATGTCTTTGTTTCTCTCTATACTGTAAATCTTTAAGAGTGGAAGACTGTGATCTCTGCTTTGGGAATTTCCCTATAGCTCCTAATGTAGTAGTTTTTTTGTACACAGTTATTAGTGCTTATTAATTACTGAAAACTGACTATAAAAATCACTTGTATTCAACATTATTTTTTAGCAAAACTCAGTATATGCTATAGCATCATTCCCAGCTCTAAGAAGTTGTGAATTTGTAGGGTCAGTCCTTGATGGCAAGAGGTACTTTATTGCCTTTGTGAATGTTATTCTTTATACTTGAAACGCTCCCTCCATCCTCCTTGCCCCTTCTCTGCCAGATGTCAACTGCTCATTCTTCAGGGCTCAGTCTTCCTCTGTCAAGTTGGTTTTCTTCCTTTCTTCTGTGATTAATTCCTCATTATGTAAATCTCTTCCTGGAGGAAGTGGGCAACTTTTGCAAATGGGATGATTGTGAAGGAGGACATTCCACACTGAGGGAAGAGTTGTTGATGCAAAGACAAGGAAGGAAAGGGTCAGTTGTTATGCGAACATGATGGCAAATATTATATGTTATCTTTAGTGTAGGGTAGTTTACTGGTCAGGGTTCTTATTAGTGGGGCAAGTAACAGAATCCACTCTAGCAAGTTCAAGGAAAATTGATTTATTAAAGGATACCAGCGAGATGAAAGAGTCTTTGGGAGAATAGAAGAAATGGACCCAGGCTGAGCTTCCAGGAATAAACTTTCCAAACTGCACCAAAGAATAAAGCTCTCAAGGATGCTGCTGTCTTTGCCATAATCTAGAAGCTGCAGAATCAGGCAGCTGTTGCTACAACTGCTAGATCTAGAACTATGCTGCCTCTGTTGCAGTTTGTTCCAGCAAAAGGGGTGTCCTGTGCCCAGTCTCTCCACTCATCTAATACATAGTTACAAATCAGTATCTAGTGTGAGAGCATCTGATTAGCAGAACCTAAATGACTTTTAGGAGGGAGTCTGGGAAATACAGGTTTTTTTTGCTTTCCAATCTCTGAAGTACTCAAAGCTAGAAAGGGGTTAGAATAGGTGTTGAGCAAAGCAATTTACAGATTCCACTGTAGAGAGTATTCAGGTGGCTTGTACCATCTTCTATTACCGAATTCTATGTCATTTGGAATTCTTTAAGCAGCAATTCTGACTCAAATTTGGTTTATATCATATTGAAACTTATATAAATTGAAAATTATAACAACACAAAAGTAGAAGATTGTGTTACTTATATCCCCAAGCTGTCTTCCATCATGGTGGTAAATTGATAGTAACCATTGGAGGGGCTAAGTTTCTTTGTTAACCAGTGGATGAGAGAGATATAGATACATAGACAGAGGGGTAGGGGGAAAGGGAGGGAGACAGGGAGAGAGGCAGAAAGAGGCAGAGAGAGAGACAGAGGCAGACACTGACTTCATCTCCCAAAATGGACAAAATTTCCCCTTTAGTGCAATTGGACCACCTTAGGCCACTTACCCATCCCTGAACTGCAAGAGTTTCAAGGGATGTGCCAGATGCCAATTGGTTAAGCCTGAGTTCTTGGACTAATCACTGCAAGGAGAATGGGATTACTATATTTGGTTTGGGTGTAGAATGAAGACCTACCCTTGGAGCTAGGTTTGGGGTCAGCTTTCCCTTAGGACAGTGGTTTTCAAAAAGTGGTCACTTAGGAACTTGTTAAAAATGCAAATTCTCGGGCCAGGTATCAGACCTACTGAATCGAAAACTCTGGGTGTGGGGCCCAGGAACCTGTGTTTTAACAAGCTCTTCAGGTGATTTTTGACTCTGATAATATGCTAAAATTTGAGAACTGCCTTAGTTACATTGGCTACTGAGGAATGAATACTGGATAAAAATCAGGGCTCTATTGGGAGGGAGGAAGAGGGGAATGAATGCTGGCTAGCCAGTAGCGTCCATTTCAGAACTATAAAGGTGAGTAGGGATCAGTTCATGAGAATCATGAATGTCTGCCTCACAAGCTTGTTGTGAGATTTCAGACTAGACAAGGGATGTGTGAGGGACCTGTACAGTGAAGGAGATAGAATATAACAGGGATGAAGTAGAAAGTACATTGAACTTGGAGTCAGAGATTGGGTTCTCATCCTGGTCTTTCTACCTCTTTGAGCTTCAAACTCCTCTTCTGTAAAATAGGGACTATAACTACTGGAATGTTGGAGAATTAAATGAACAAAAGTATGTGGAAGCACTTAGTTCATTGTTTAGCGTATTAATAAGTAAATATTTACTGAAAATTATGATGCTTGGCTAAAGCAGTATGAACTTTATTCCGAGGTCAAGGGGAGGCTTGCTCCCTTAGGCTTGTCTTTCCTCTTAAGACAATTTCCTGGTTTCAGGAAACAATTTCCAGTTGTTTCAGATCTGATCATATTCAGATCATATTCATTTTCAGATCAGCTCTGGTTTAACTGCATGAGCAATGGTTTTCTGCCTCAGCAGTCTTTTCCTGAGGGAATTATGTGAATTATTTACTTCAGCTGTCACAGGGCTATAGATTTTTATTTTTGCTTTTATAACTAATATGTATTGGGGGGTGATGTGACCATACGTATTTTATGTTCTGCCTTGGCATTTTTTAGAATTTTCTTATCTGAGGTCATTTTAATGTGTAACACTATGCCTTCTTCCTCCTACTTTTTGTTTTTTACACATTTCACATTTTCTAAATATGGAATATTTATAAATTCATATTAGGTTACAATGGGAAAGGTGTTTAGGATTGGTTTGGACTCTCTCCCTTACTTTATATATAAAGAAACTTAGACAGGGAAGTAATTTATCCAGTCTTGGGTCCTGCTTCTTGCCCTCTTCTGTTTTCTTGGCATGGAAGAATTACATCTGGGGTTAAATTTCATTTTTTGTTCTATAATATTAAATAGTCAAGAGTCACTTGTAAATTGTTTATATCTGATGGGATTTAAAGTCATAAGCCTGGTCTGCTGTAAGTGAAGCAGAGCTGATGTTCCAACCTAGGAAGATTACCTAGTGAATAGAAGTGTTGTGACTCCAACAGTGGGAAGAAGGGCCCTGCCATGAACACACTCTTCACTCCTAGACATACTTGGCATGTTATTAAATGTGCCACTTAGAGGAGGTGCCAGTGTTGTGTTATTAGGTAGCTTGTGACCTTTTCTATGTTTACATGTAGGGTGTTCGAAGAAGGAAGGAATGAAATTGAATGGGTAATTTCTACTCTGTGGTGCTGAGCACTTCTTACCTTATCACTACAAATAACAGTTAATTTTTTTTTTTTCTTTTAGAGAGTTACTGTTGGGTGGCAAGGAAACCAGAGAAACTGCTTCTAGTCTTGTTGGTACTAATTAAAACCTAGATTTCCAGATGAAGGGGAACCTAAGGGTTATCCAATCTAATACCCTTATTTTATGAATGAGAAAACCGAGGCCAAGAGAAGAAAAAATTACTTAATATTATACAATTAAAACAATATATACAATAAGTTAGTTCCAGAGTCAGGACCACATCTCAGCCCTTCTGACTCTGTTAAGTATATTTCTACTATACCATTCTGCAAGGCAGTGAAAGAGGAAATGTGGGGTAGTGAGAAGAGCACAGGTTTAGGGGCAAAAGATCTGAGTAAAAGCCATGGCTCTGCCACTTACTGACTTGTTCCTGAGAAAGTAATATCACTTCCTTAAGCACCAGTTTCTTCCTTTGTAAAATAGGATAATGCTGATACTTTCTTACCTGCCTCACAGGGTTATTATTAGAATACCATGTGAGATACAGTGGATAAAAGGAAGGCAAATTTGCTTATGGATTTCAGCTCCATCACCTATAAACTGTGATTTTAGGGCAAGTCATTTAATTTCTGTGAACACAGTTTTTCCTTTGTAAAATTGGGACAATAATAGCTCCCTTGCAGAGTTGTTTTGAGGGCATTAATGTATGTAAAGCATTCAAAATGGTGCCTGGCACATGAGAGGTGTTCAGAGAGTGTTTGATATATTCTCAGATGACTTAGTTCTGTCTTCTCAGAACTGTTCCTCTAAAGGCTTAACATAGATATAGCAGCACTTATTCTGGGGCTTTAAAACTATTTTGTGGAGTCTGATTCAGAGGCTGTAGGTGGGGTAGGGTGTGGGGTTTGCTGTTAGTCAGGTTTCTATTCTGAACTGTAGTGGCCTATGCTCAGGCTCTTCAATCCAGGGAAGGGCCTCTGGAGATGGCAGGCATTGAATATGGTGAATTGATTGAAGAAGAGGTGGAGGAAACTTGGTGGCTGCGAAACTTGGGAGGAAAAATGGAAATGGGATAAGTGGTACTATTTTTGGTCACCACTGCCTGCAGCCCACAGAATATCAGTATGTCAGGACCTTAACGGTGAAAACTTCTTTCATTATGATCTCAGTCTCTGACACTATAGTGCCTCAAAGTCATGGGACTATCTCTAAGTCCTCTGTTGCTCCGAACACCCGACTTACAGTAGATATACAATGTATTTTTTATTGAAAGAATGAATATCTGAAGTGGAGAACTGCTGTGACCCATAGGGGTCCATAAACCCTTGGTGGCCCCTAATCTCTCGCCAGCTCCACCATCAGACATTCTTCTGCATGCTTTAAATACATTATCTTACCAAATGCGAACAAGTAGCTTTTTGAATTAAGCTGATGATACTGCCCTCAGTTACACAGATACAGAATATGGAGTTTAGATAAAGGAAATGACTTGCCTTAGCTAGCAAAGGGTAGATCCGGAATTTGAACCCATGTCTTTTTTTTTTTTACATCTTTATTGGAGTATAATTGCTTTACAATGGTGTGTTAGTTTCTGCGTTATAACAAACTGAATCAGTTATACATATACATATGTTCCCATATCTCTTCCCTCTTGCGTCTCCCTCCCTCCCACCCTCCCTATCCCACCCCTCAAGGCGGTCACAAAGCACCGAGCTGATCTCCCTGTGCTATGCGGCTGCTTCCCACTAGCTATCTATCTTACGTTTGGTAGTGTATATATGTCCATGCCACTCTCTCACTTTGTCACAGCTTACCCTTCCCCCTCCCCATATCCTCAAGTCCATTCTCTAGTAGGTCTATGTCTTTATTCCTGTCTTACCCCTAGGTTCTTCAGACATTTATTTTTTTCTTAAATTCCATATGTGTTAGCATACGGTATTTGTCTTTCTCCTTCTGACTTACTTCACTCTGTATGACTCTGTATGACAGACTCTAGGTTTATCCACCTCATTACAAATAGCTCAATTTCATTTCTTTTTATGGCTAATATTCCATTGTATATATTGCCACATCTTCTTTATCCATTCATCCAATGATGGACACTTAGGTTGTTTGCATCTCCGGGCTATTGTAAATAGAGCTGCAATGAACATTTTGGTACATGACTCTTTTTGAATTATGGTTTTCTCAGGGTATATGCCCAGTAGTGGGATTGCTGGGTCATATGGTAGTTCTATTTGTAGTTTTTTAGGAACCTCCATACTGTTCTCCATAGTGGCTGTACCAATTCACATTCCTACCAGCAGTGCAAGAGGGTTTCCTTTTCTCCACACCCTCTCCTGCATTTATTGTTTCTAGATTTTTTCATGATGGCCATTCTGACTGGTGTGAGATGATATCTCATTGTAGTTTTGATTTGCATTTCTCTAATGATTAATGATGTTGAGCATTCTTTCATGTGTTTGTTGGCAGTCTGTATATCTTCTTTGGAGAAATGTCTATTTAGGTCTTCTGCCCATTTTTGGATTGGGTTGTTTGTTTATTTGTTATTGAGCTGCATGAGCTGCTTATAAATTTTAGAGATTAATCCTTTGTCAGTTGCTTCATTTGCAAATATTTTCTCCCATTCTGAGGGTTGTGTTTTGGTCTTGTTTATGGTTTCCTTTGCTGTGTAAAAGCTTTGAAGTTTCATTAGGTCCCCTTTGTTTATTTTTGTTTTTATTTCCATTTCTCTAGGAGGTGGGTCAAAAAGGATCTTGCTGTGATTTGTCATAGAGTGTTCTGCCTATGTTTTCCTCTAAGAGTTTGATAGTGTCTGGCCTTACATTTAGGTCTTTAATCCATTTTGAGCTTATTTTTGTGTATGGTGTTAGGGAGTGATCTAATCTCATACTTTTACATGTACCTGTCCGGTTTTCCCAGCACCACTTATTTAAGAGGCTGTCCTTTCTCCACTGTACATTCCCGCCTCCTTTATCAAAGATAAGGTGACCATATGTGCGTGGGTTTATCTCTGGGCTTTCTATCCTGTTCCATTGATCTATATTTCTGTTTTTGTGCCAGTACCATACTGTCTTGACTACTGTAGCTTCGTAGTATAGTCTGAAGTCTGCAAGCCTGATTCCTCCAGCTCCGTTTTTTGTTCTCAAGATAGCTTTGTCTATTCGAGGTCTTTTGTGTTTCCATACAAATTGTGCAATTTTTTGTTCTAGTTCTGTGAAAAATGCCATTGGTAGTTTGATAGGGATTGCATTGAATCTGTAGATTGCTTTGGATAGTATAGTCATTTTCACAATGTTGATTCTTCCAATCCAAGAACATGGTATATCTCTCCATCTATTTGTATCATCTTTAATTTCTTTCATCAGTGTCTTATAGTTTTCTGCATACAGGTCGTTTGTCTCCTTAGGTAGGTTTATTCCTAGGTATTTTATTCTTTTTGTTGCAGTGGTAAATGGAGTGTTTCCTTAATTTCTCTTTCAGATTCTTCATCATTAGTGTATAGGAATGCAAGAGATTTCTGTGCATTGATTTTGTATCCTACAACTTTACTAAATTCATTGATTAGCTGTAGTAGTTTTCTGGTAGCGTCTTTAGGATTCTTTATGTATAGTATCATGTCATCTGCAAACAGTGAGAGCTTTACTTCTTCTTTTCTGATTTGGATTCCTTTTATTTCCTTTTCTTCTCTGATTGCTGTGGCTAAAACTTCCAAAACTATGTTGAATAAGAGTGGTGAGAATTGGCAACCTTGTCTTGTTCCTGATCTTAGTGGAAATGCTTTCAGTTTTTCACCATTGAGGACGATATTGGCTTTGGGTTTGTCATATATGGCCTTTATTATGTTGAGGAAAGTTCCCTCTATGCCTACTTTCTGCAGGGTTTTTATCATAAATGGGTGTTGAATTTTGTCGAAAGCATTCTCTGCATCTATTGAGATGATCATATGGTTTTTATCCTTCAATTTATTAATATGGTTTTTCACATTGATTGATTTGCATATATTGAAGAATTCTTGCATTCCTGGAATAAACCCCACTTGATCATGGTGTATGATCCTTTTAATGTGGTGTTGGATTCTGTTTGCTAGTATTTTGTTGAGGATTTTTGCATCTATGTTCATCAGTGATATTGACCTGTAGTTTTCTTTCTTTGTGACATCCTTGTCTGGTTTTGGTATCAAGGTGATGGTGGCCTCGTAGAATGAGTTTGGGAGTGTTCCTCTCTCTGCTATATTTTGGAAGAGTTTGAGAAGGATAGGTGTTAGCTCTTCTCTAAATGTTTGATAGAATTCGCCTGTGAAGCCATCTGGTCCTGGGCTTATGTTTGTTGGAAGATTTTTAATCACAGTTTCAATTTTAGTGCTTGTGATTGGTCTGTTCATATTTTCTATTTCTTCCTGATTCAGTCTTGGCAGTTTGTGCATTTCTAAGAATTTGTCTTTTTCTTCCAGGTTGTCCATTTTATTGGCATAGAGTTGCTTGTAGTAATCTCTCATGATCTTTTGTATTTCTGCAGTGTCAGTTGTTACTTCTCCGTTTTCATTTCTAATTCTATTGATTTGAGTCTTCTCCCTTTTTTTCTTGATGAGTCTGGCTAATGGTTTATCAATTTTGTTTATCTTCTCAAAGAACCAGCTTTTAGTTTTATTGATCTTTGCTATTGTTTCCTTCATTTCTTTTCTTTTTTTTTTCAGTATGCGGGCCTCTCACTGTTGTGGCCTGTCCCGCTGTGGAGCACAGGCTCCTGACGCACAGGCTCAGCGGCCATGGCTCACGGGCCCAGCTGCTCCACGGCATATGGGATCTTCTCGGACCGGGGCACGAGCCCGTATCCCCTGCATCGGCAGGTGGACTCTCAACCACTGCGCCACCAGGGAAGCCCCTCCTTCATTTCTTTTTCATTTATTTCTGATCTGATTTTTATGATTTCTTTCCTTCTGCTAACTTTGGGTGAACCCATGTCTTTATAACTCAAAGATAATGCCGTGTCTGTCTTCCTTACCAAATGGGAGCTTCTTGAAGGCAGGGGTGTTATCTGATTCAAATCTGTTTCCTATTCTCAGTACAGGAACTGAAAAAGAATAATTTTTATTAAACAGTTTATACACTGGAAAGTCGTAGACTCAGAGAGTAGGGCAATAGGGATGAGGTATTAAGAAACTGTTTCCTAGTCTGCATTATTTGCCTGGGGAGAACCCCAGTCCTCAAGGTGAATTTTTTTTATAACCCATAGGATCAAAAAGGAAAGCATTATGTACTGCAGAAATCCATAAGAATAACTAACGCAAACTTTATAATGCTCTAAAGAGCTTAGTGTCTCATTTGGAAAATAACACCTCCTTCACTGTTTTGCCTTGAGGAAAATTGAGATAATACAACTCAGAGAGCCTGTGTGAAGTGTAAAGTGTATGTTAAATTGTTTTTAGGCGTAGCTCTCCCTGCCCTTCTCTGGGCTTCAGTTAACTCTGTACAATGAGGTGTTGGACTGGATGACCTCTATGGCTCCCACAACTCAGACATGTAGATAATGGTGTGCAGCTGTTCCATTGCTTACTTCCTCCATTAATGTGGTAACAGAGAATGGATGCCTCTGATGTTCTGCATTCTCATTGCCCCTCTTTCTTTAAGCTAGTTTCCCTTAAAGTCTATTGCCTGCTTTAGTTTTCTTTTTAGGCTGTTTCTGTGAGGGCTAGCATTCCCTTTTGAGGTTGAACTGAATTGTGTAAGGCTTCAGGAAGTGGCAGAAGCACCTTCCTCAAACCTGGTTGCACCAAATGCCCATCAAGTCTAGTCGTGTCCCCAAAGAGGAAGAGAAAGCCTGGGTTCCTTAGCCAGTAGATAAGAGTTTCTTCCTTGAGCTCCCTGAGCTAATTTCACCACTTAAAGAATGGACATTTCCTTTTCACTTCCAAATGGCTCACTTTGTACGTGATTAATATTCCTAGGCCATTTTTGTGTCACTCTTTAATTTTCATCCACCTTCCTAGGTCTGACCTTTGGGTCATACAAAATAAATTCAAGCCGTCCTCCACATTACAACCCTTTATAATCATAATGGTGATGTTATTTCTGTTCTTCTCTGGTAAATATTTTCTTCAAGTGCGTCTCAGATGAGTACCTCTCCTTGCCCCTCATACCACTTTTCTCTCAGTAAAATACTCCTATGGGTAGTCCCTTCCTTATGCTAATCTTCTGCTCCTGTGTAACCCATCCACTTCTACTCTCCTAAGTTTTGTCACTGTTGCTTAAATAAGCCATATGTTCTCTTTCATATCTCCCTAACTTGTTTTTCATGGTTTCTTTTTTTTTTTTTTTTTTGCGGTACACGGGCCTCTCACTGTTGTGGCCTCTCCCATTGCAGAGCACAGGCTCCGGACGCGCAGGCTCAGCGGCCATGGCTCACAGGCCCAGCCGCTCCGCGGCATGTGGGACCGGGGCATGAACCCGCGTCCCCTGCATCGGCAGGTGGACTCTCAACCACTGCACCACCAGGGAAGCCCATCATGGTTTCTTTTGTTTAAGATGTTTTCCTTTGCTTGCTGTGCTTCTACTCAACAACCTTCAAGGCCCAGTTCAGATGTCTCTGTCTCTCATACCTTCCCTGATACTCTCCTCCTGTTTCAGACAGAATTAGTATCCTTTTTTTTTCCCAGTGTTAATGTGATACTTTGTTCCAATGGCTATAACAGCATTTATTTTGTTGTATTATACTTATTTGTACTATATTATATTGGAATTATTTGTTCATCTATCCTGTCTCACCCTAAACATTTACTCAAAACAATCAGCCCTTCGAAGGTTGGAAGTACCTGGTATTTACCAGTTGATCAATAACAGAAAAAACTAACGTTTACTGGGTGCCTTATTGCTGTGCAAGTTGCCTTATATAGATACTCTCAATCCTTACACTAGTTCTCTCATGTAGGTATTACATATGAAGTAACTGAGGCCCAGAGAGATTAGGACTCAGAGGACTGGGATTCAAACTTGTTTGCTGACTCCAAAGCTTGAGCTGTGTTTAGAACTATTCTTCTGACTCCTAATTCAGTATTCTTTCTGTGCACATCAGAAAAACACAAATTGAGTATGTAGATGTGTTTAATGCAGTGATGGACATGAGTTCAAATGGGAGTAGGGTTCAAATAGCTGTGGCACTCACATTATTGCTGTATTAAGAAATGGCCTTAGAGTCATTAATGCCTTAATTGGTTCTGTAGGCAATCCTGTAATTTGGCATTTAAAATTAAACTGTTTTAGCTGGTTGGCAGAAATAACAACACCTACATTTGGGCATGTTCTGTTCTAAAAAGGGATGAAAAGCTGCCTCTCTCACACTATCATAGGCAAGGGGGATGAGCTCAGATTTGACCTGAAACATTGTTAGTGCTTTTGAAATCTTTCGTTTCCAAACTTTGTCATATTTTTGTCAGGTGCTGGTAACCTACATCTTCAGAGCTGTATCAGACAGTTGGAACATGAATTGGAATATGGGGTTCTTACCCCAACTGTTTGAACAGCCTAAGCTCTCATCAGGGAGAGCCTAAACACAAAGTACTTTTTGGAGTTGGTAAAGGAGGACAAAAGGTAGACCTTGGGAAACACCTCTGTCTCCTTGTTTTGTGACATGGGCTATTGAGTCATCCTTTTATTCTCTGAAGTCTGACTAATAGCACATGAGTTACAGAAGGGTAACAAAAATATGAAGACCAAGGTTCAAGCTCTTGTTAGCCCTATGTGAGTTTGAGCAAGTGATTTATACTTCCTAGGCCTGTTCCTTTATACGTTCTAATCCAGTGATTCTTTCTGGGGGATGTGATCCTGCTGTCCAGGTACCACACATCTCTGCTGCCTAGGGACCATGCAAGGCTCTGGGTTAAAGCTTTTTTTTTTGCCATTCTTTTTTGGTTACAAATACCCCATTCATTATGGATAGTCTAAAATTTTGTTGAAATGTCTCGTCTTCTGATGTCCCCTCACCCATTCTCTTCCTTGTTTAGGTTTATACCTTTTTTTAAAAAAATATATCTTTAGTATCATTTTAGTGTGATTTTTGGGGAGATCACAGGTAAATGTGTTTTTAATTTGCCAAATTTAACTAGAAGCAAACTTCAAAGGAAGTTAAAGGAACAGAACGTAAAGTTGCATTTATATATGGAGTTGCAAAAACTTCACCATGAGAGTAAATGAGAGAATAGATCTTCCCAGGAGATGTCCTGGGTTCAAATCTTGGCTTCATCATCTACTAGGTATATGGCCTTGGACAAGTTACCTTCCTGTGACTCATTTTTGAGATTGAAAATTTTTTTAAAAAGAGGAAAGATATATCAGAAGTTGCACTGAACTGGGAATCAAAACATGAGTTTGCTTGTAGCAGATTATGGGACCTTGACCAAATCCTTTCCCCTTTTTGGACCTCAGTTTCCCTCTCTGTAAAATGAGGAAGTTGGCTGGGTGCCCTCTGAGTTCTTTCTACCCTTACTGTCCTAAGGAGTCTGAGATTTTCCTGATTCCTGAAGAGCACTGATCCTTTAGTGCTAACTTCCAGCCCCTTGTTCAGGATGATTAAGGCCCTAGGACTCCGACAAACAGGACTGGGTATTTTAAAGTCTGTCTGAACCAGCCTACCATATCGACCAGAGCACAATACTTGAAAAAAACGAGGAATCACAGTGTGGAAATCCATGGCTCTTAGACAATACATAGTAAACAGGCAGCTATTTGAAAATATTTCACCTTTTTTTTTCTTTTCCTCCTGGTATTAAGATAAGCCAGGGTAACTGAGGTCTTAGCATGAGAAGAAGCAGCTTTTTGCTTTTTGCAGCCATGATTATTGTGTGTCTGCTCTAGCAAGACAGAGACAGACGCTAGAATTACTGTAACATTCAGTGATGAATATATAATAGAGGGATGTACAAAGTATTATCTAAGCAAGAAGGGGGAAGGGAGGAGGAGAGGCAGTAAAGACTCCATAGAGGAGGTGACACTTGAGTGTGAAATGAACAGGAGTTCACCAGTTTGAAAATGTGTTGATGTCTTTTAGTGTTGCTCAGCCCTTTCTCTGGACTTCAGCACAAACCTAGAGGACTCCTTTAGGAAGTCATTGCAGCCTATTGGGAACTGAGAAGTTCTTTGGAAGTCTGAGTTAGTGTTTTTCTGATGCTGGCTTGGACTTCTGTTTATACTAGTGGCGATGTGGAACAACAAGATACTTGGCCAGACTGTTGTTCTTAGTCTGAGGTTTGGGTACTATTAATACATTTATGTCAGTTAAGCAGAAAGCAGTGTCTGCCCTTTTGAGAGCTACTGGAGTGAATTTCTAAGAACTGTTTGGAATCTCTACTTCCTATCATCCCAGGCAGCTGTGGGGTCTTCAGGACCTAACCTATTTAAGGTACCTCAATGTTTAATTCTGTTAAAGTATCTCACCAGTATATTTTTCTTTTTGGACTAAAAATTGGTACTGTTTTGATGTTGCTACTTTTTTTTTCTCAACCTTCGATGTACTTATAGCCTAGTGGTGGGTGGGTGGGTAGTGAGAAGGAGCCCTGTAGACCAATAACTAATACAATGGCCAAGGGAGAATGTGGCATTTACCATAAAAGAGAGAGAAATGATATTGTATACATTTAAGAAGATATTAGTTCAGGACTGCACTAGATGGTCTGTAAGCTCTCTTCCAGTCCCACACAGTACATGATTCTACGATTTTGTGAAATTTTTATTTATGGGTACTAGAGAGTATGCGGTATTATCTATATAATAGATATATAAAAAGCTCATGAAAAAGAATGTTGATTTTAGAATAGCTAATTCCAATGTGACAGAATTATAGAAGTAGGAAAAGTGATTTTCTGGTTATCAGATTCTGAAACAACCAGCAGTGGTTGTTGAACATTTTCCAGAAAGTAATCAAGTGAACAAATGTTTCCTGAATACTTTTTCCGAGGTCAGTCTTTCCCTAAGAGTGGTAGATGATACAAAAGATGTATAAAATGGTGTTCCTCTCCTTGAGAGGCTTTGCTTTCATTAGGAAGGTAGGATGCATATGATAAAAAAAAAAATTAAACAGTTCCACCAAAAAACTGGGTACAAACTTTGAGAATTTAGTGAAAGGTAGATGATTAGTTTCCTAGGGCTGCTGTAACAAAGTACCACAAACTGGTTGGCTTAGAACAACAGAAAGTTATAACCTTACAATTTTGGAAACCGAAAGTCTGAAATCAAGGTGTTGGCAGGGCCATGCTCCCCATGAAGGTACAAGGGAAGGATCTGTTCCAGTCCTCTCCTTAGCTTCTGGAAGTCTCAGGCATTCCTTGGCTTGTAGATGAACATCTTCTCCCTGTGTCCCTTCACAGTCTTCTCTCTGTGTGTATCTGTCTCTTGTGTCAAAATTTCCCCTTCTTATAAGGATAGCAGCTGTATTGGGTTAGGGCTGGCCCTCATGACCTCATTTTAATTTGATTACCTCTGTAAAGACCCTATTTCCAAATAAAGTCACATTCTGACATTCTGATGTACTAGCGGTTAGGACTTCGACAAATCTTTTTTTGGGAGACACAATTTAAACCCATAACAATGGGCTCGATGGTTAAGGAAAGAACTTGGTCAGGTAAGACTTGAATTAGCAGAGAGAAGTGGAGATATTATGAGACAAGTCTTTGCAGTATCCAAACCCTCATTAGAGGATGCTCCAGGAAATTCATCTTAGTGGAACCAAGGAGTTCTGAGATCCCCAAGAAGGGACATTTAGAGATAAAAGATTACTTCAATCTTTTTCTTAGTTGTTTTGTTCACAGTATACTCTTGTGGGCAGCTTTTCTCTTTCTATAAGCAATTTTATTGCTGCATATCACATAACCAGTCTTGACCATTAAGATATTGATTGCATGGTGCATAAAAATTTATTCTAGGTAACAGAAATTAAATTATTTTAACTTAGTTGTTTATAATAATAGAAGTTTTTTGCTTTGTAAATGTAATGAATTTACAGAAAAGTAGATGACTTCACTGAGAGAATTTCACATTAGGAAATGAGGGTGGATCATGACATTTTTTAACCTGTGGCTCTTGGGGTTAGGGCAGTAGTTCTCAAGTGTGGCTAGTCCTAGAAGGCTTAAAAATACGTTGATACTCAGATCCCTGCCCCCCCTCTCCCCCCAGGACCAAATAAATTTTTTTGCAGGGAGAGGAGGGGGCAGGGATAGTTATGGGGCCCAGGCATTAGTGTTTTTTAAAAGTTCTCCAGGTTTGCATATCTGGTTTGCATACCCAGTTTGTAGCTCACTGGATTAGGGGAATAAGAAGTAAATTGGATTCTTGTCTTTGTTGTGACCTTTGAGCATTCCCTAAACCTTTTGAGTCTCAGGTACTTCTGAGAATAAAGAAATCTAGGTATATTATCTCTGGCATGTACCAGCTGTCTAATAACCATGGGCAAATTACTGGAATTCTTTCTTAGTCTCAGTTTTTTCATTTATAGAATGGAGATTATTAAAACTACCTTCCAGGGTTGCTGTGACAATCAAATATTTGTGGGTACTTCAGAATGCTTTGTAGATTCCAAAGCACTATGTAAATCTGAGGGTTTTAAAAATTTTCAATGACAGATAACTTGTCCAAGGTGTTAACAATTGCTTGGTGCCCTAGACAGGACCAGACTCTACATCTCCTGAATCTTTTAATTTCCCCATTAACTTGAAAGGTGATTTTTCTTCCTGTCTCTTTCATTTTTTCATCTCTTTTGTTAAGTTGTGCCTGTATGCCTTCTGTATTGGATACTTTCAGACTCCTTTGTGTAGTGAACAGCATATGGGTTTAGTGGAAAGAACGTGGTCTTTGGAGTTGCATGGATATGAAGTTCAATCCTGGCTCCATTACTAACCAAATGATTTTAACCTCTTTCAGTTTTCTCTATGGGTTAAATGTAGCATTAAATGAGAAAATAATGCGATAACATTTAGCACTATGCTTGATATGTAATATCAAGCACTGGTAATTTTTTCCTATTGTTATTATGACAGGCAGTGATAGAGGGGATACTTTTAATACAGTTGGATGAGTGGCCCAGAAGAGGCCTTTCCATTTGACTTCATTGAGCAGTTGCTGTTGGGCGTGGGCTTGGTGGGTTACCTTCCAGGGTCTTTGTAACAACTTTAATTTGTATAGTTCCAACTATTTTAAAGATAATTTTACAAACTATTCCCATTTAATCCTCACAGTACTCTGCAAGGAAAATGTCCCTATATATTCAACAAGGAAATCACAGGTAAGAGAGATGAAGTGACTTGCAACTGGTCACCTTATGAATAAGCAATGGAGACAGTTATTATTTAAGGAGAAGCCCCAACCCTTGAGGCCTTGGATTTTGTTTCAGAGGGACTTTCGGTTTCATAACGGACTTTCTGATGTAAACCCAGGAAACCTTAGTTTTGTGGTTCTATTAGTTATCTATTGCTGTGTAAATAAATTGCCTCTGAAACTTAGCAGCTTAAAAAATAAACATTTATCATCTCACACAGTCTGTAAGCGTGAGGAATCTGAGAGTGGCTAGGCTGAGTGGTTCTGGCTCAGTGTCTCTAATGAGATTACAGTCAAGCTGTTACCCAGGGTTGCAGGTATCTGGAGGCTCAACTGGGCCTAGCGGATCCCCTTCCACACTCACTCATCTGGTTGTTGGCCAGCCTCAGTTTCTTGCTGGCTGTTAACAGGCTGACATCTTCAGTTCCTTGCCACGTGGCCTCTCCATAGGGCAGCTTACAGCATGTCACCTGGCTTCCCCACAGCAAGTGATCAGAGAGAGGAGAGAGCAACCAAAACAGAAGGTGCAATGTCTTTTAGAATCTGATTTCAGAAGTGACATGCTGTCACTTCTACTGTATTCTTTTGATCATACATACTGACCCTTCTACCAAGTAGGAAAGGTTACACAGCGTGCAAATACCAGGAGGCAGGGTATTTTTCTTGGAGGCTAGCTACCACAGTTGTAGAAAATCTTTGAGGCCTAGCCTATACACATCATTTATTAAGGAGTTAACCGTAATGTACAGGTGCAGATTCTGTTCCATGTTTCATGCATGGTGGATGCCAGGAGAGTTCCCATATGTCTTTAAGGGATGGTTTCTCAGGACGCAGGGAGCAGGGAATCCTTCAGAAGCCTCCTGAGTCTCAGTTATCTACTATCAGTCTAAGTTGGTGACATAATCATGCCTGTTTTTATAGATAGTCAGACACTTTACTGAGGGATTGGGAACACGAGAGGATTTCTTTGCTGTTGGGTGCTGTTGTATGTGGTGAAATTGTCCTTAGAAGTCTGAGCATTACAATTATTTTATCCTTAGAGAAATTTCGCTGAGGGAACTGTACAGGCCTGTGCACTTAGTGCTTTTAAAAATGCTTTCATATTCATTTTCATGTGATTATCCCAAAGGAGTAGTGTGATGATATGGGAAATCGACTGCCCTATAAGTCAGCACATCTGAATTTGAGTTCCAGCTTTGGCACTAACTGACTGTGTGATCTTGACAAAGACATGTTTTCTCTGGACCCTAGTTTCCTTAAGTTTAACATGGTAGTGTTAAGCTAGAGTCTCAGGGTTTTGAAATGCAACCTCACAGAATATGGGGGTGAGATTAGGAAGAGGAAAAAGAGGCTGAGGAAGTAGAACTTCCCCATCTCCTTTTCAGCCAGAGCAGTTCTACTTTTTATCTGTTTAAGTATTGGTGTTTCCATAAGATTTGATTGGAAGAAGAGGTTGAGAGGCTTTTAAAAAAGCTTGGAAATCCCTGGATTGAGTGATCTCAAAAGACTTCTCTGTGTAAAGAAAGGGGTTGGTTTTTCTGCTGCCATTGGGTAAGCAGTTGCCTCAGGGGTGCTGGAGTACCCTCCTTTCTGCATTTCTACAACAGAACAGTGGGCCTGGATGTCTCCAAAGACATTTGTTCCCTAAGACACTGGTCCTTAGCAGTGCAGTTCCTAAGAAACTTAGACTTTTTTCTCATCCTTTCCTCTTTAGTTTTTTGTTTTAAGCCAGTGTTGTGAGAGGTGAACATTCATTGCTGATGGCTGCATCTTCCATTTCTAAGGTGATGTAGCTTCTTCAGGAATGAGGATCCAGATCTAGGAGAGTGAAGGCCTTCTTTGGAGAGGTACAGGTCATGGAACAGACTTCCTGGAAGAGGAGGGGGCTAGATGAGTCAGCAGCAAGTGAGAGGGCTTGTTTTCTAAGTTGACCTCTGCCTCCTTTGAATTATTTAGATGTAAACATACTTTCCCTGGCCTATAATTTGTCCCCAAGCCCGTCTATCTTTTGTAGACTAAACTAATGGAGTGGGTAGGGGTGGGAGGTATTGAGATGAATTTTGCTTCCATCATTGAGAAGGCCTCTTGTCTTTTGGAGACTCCAGCACTTTTTGTTATTTTCCTGTTTGCTGTAGAAAGCAGATCTTTCCAGCTGATTGAAGCTAATCTCTAGCAATCTTTTCCCTATTCTTTGGTCTCTTACTTTCCAGATAAATATTCTTTTTGGAATAGAAGCCTGGAAATGAATGGTTTAGTGGAACAAGGCCGAGATTTAAGAATCAGTAGCTTTGGGTGAAACTCCAGCTCTCCCACTTACCCATGTGACCTTGGGCAAGTTTCTTAACCTTTCTCAGTTTGTCTCCTCATATGTAAACCAGCATTGCTGTGAAGATTAAAGGAGATAAGCAGGTAAAGTACTGTACCTGCCCCATAATATGTGCTTACTAGTTGCTAAGTTTTTTTTTTTAACATCTTTATTGGGGTATAATTGCTTTACAGTGGTGTGTTACTTTCTGCTTTATAACAAAGTGAATCAGCTATACATATACATATATGCCCATATCTCCTCCTTCTTGCGTCTCTCTCCCACCCTCCCTATGCCACCCCTCTAGGTGGTCACAAAGCACCCACCTGATCTCCCTGTGCTATGGGGCGGCTGACCACTAGCCATCTATTTTACATTTGGTAGTGTATATATGTCCATGCCACTCTCTCACTTAGTCCCAGCTTACCCTTCCCCCTCCTCGTGTCCTCAAGTCCACTCTCTATGTCTGTGTTTTATTCCTGTCCTGCCCTAGGTTCTCCAAAACCATTTTTTTTTTTTTTAGATTCCATATATATGTGTTAGCATACAGTATTTGTTTTTCTCTTTCTGACTTACTTCACTCTGTATGACAGGCTCTAGGTCCATCCACCTCACTACAAATAACTCAATTTTGTTTCTTTTTATGGGTGGGTAATATTCCATTGTATATATGTGCCACATCTTCTTTATCCATTCATCTGTCAATGGGCACTTAGGTTGCTTCCATGTCCTGGCTATTGTAAATAGTGCTGCAGTGAACATGGGGTACATGACTCTTCTTGAATTATGGTTTTCTCAGGGTATGTGCCCAGTAGTGGGATTGCTGGGTCATATGGTAGTTCTATTTTTAGTTTTGTAACGAACCTCCATACTGTTCTCCATAGTGGCTGTATCAATTTACATTCCCACCAGCAGTGCAAGAGGGTTCTCTTTTAACCACACCCTCTCCATAATTTATTGTTTGTAGACTTTTTGATGATGGCTATTCTGACCAGTGTGAGGTGATACCTCGTTGTAGTTTTGACTTGCATTTCTCTAATGATTAGTGATGTTGAGCATCCTTTCATGTGTTTGTTGGCAATGTGTATATCTTCTTTGGAGAAATGTCTATTTAGGTCTTCTGCCCATTTTTGGATTGGGTTGATGGTTTTTTTGTTATTAAGCTGCATGAGCTGCTTTTATATTTTAGAGGTTAATCCTTTGTCAGTTGCTTCATTTGCAAATATTTTCTCCCATTCTGAGGTTGTCTTTTCAACTTGTTTATGGTTTCCTTTGCTGTGCAAAAGCTTTGAAGTTTCATTAGGTCCCATTTGTTTATATTTGTTTTTCTTTCCCTTTCTCTAGGAGGTGGGTCAAAAAGGATCTTGCAGTGATTTATGTCATAGAGTGTTCTGCCTATGTTTTCCTCTCAGAGTTTTATAGTGTCTGACCTTACATTTAAGTCTTTAATCCATTTGGAGTTTATTTTTGTGTATGGTGTTAGGGAGTGTTCTAATTTCATTCTTTTACATGTAGCTGTCCAGTTTACCCAGCACCACTTATTGAAGAGACTGTCTTTTCTCCATTGTATATTCTTGCCTCCTTTATCAAAAATAAGGTAACCATATGTGTGTGGATTTATCTCTGGGCTTTCTATCCTGTTCCATTGATCTATATTTCTGTTTTTGTGCCAGTACCATACTGTCTTGATTACTGGAGTCTTGTAGTATAGTCTGAAGTCTGGGAGCCTGATTCCTCTCGTTCCGTCTGTCTTTCTCAAGATAGCTTTGTCTATTCGAGGTCTTTTGTGTTTCCATACAAATTGTGCAATTTTTTGTTCTAGTTCTGTGAAAAATGCCAGTGGTAGTTTGATAGGGATTGCATTGAATCTGTAGATTGCTTTGGGTAGTAGAGTCATTTTCACAATGTTGATTCTTCCAATCCAAGAACATGGTATATCTCTCCATCTGTTTGTATCATCTTTAATTTCTTTCATCAGTGTCTTATAGTTTTCTGGATACAGGTTGTTTGTCTCCTTAGGTAGGTTTATTCCTAGGTATTTTATTCTTTTTGTTGCAGTGGTAAATGGGAATGTTTCCTTAATTTCTCTTTCAGATTCTTCATCATTAGTGTATAGGAATGCCAGCGATTTCTGTGCATTAATTTTGTATCCTGCAATTTTACTAAATTCATTGTTTAGCTGTAGTAGTTTTCTGGTAGCATCTTTAGGATTCTCTATGTATAGTATCATGTCATCTGCAAACAGTGACAGATTTACTTTTTCTTTTCCAATTTGGATTCCTTTTATTACTTTTTCTTCTCTGATTGCTGTGGCTAAAACTTCCAAAACTATGTTGAATAATAGTGGCGAGAGTGGACAAACTTGTCTTGTTCCTGATCTTAGAGGAAATGGTTTCATTTTTTTACCATTGAGAACGATGTTGGCTGTGGGTTTGTCATATATGGGCTTTATTATGTTGAGGTAAAGTTCCCTCTATGCCTACTTTCTGGAGGGTTTTTTTCATGAATAGGTGTTGAATTTTGTCAAAAGCTTTCTTTGCATCTATTGAGATGATCGTATGGTTTTTATCCTTCAGTTTGTTAATGTGGTGTATCACATTGATTGATTTGCATATATTGAAGAATCCTTGCCTTCCTGGGATAAACCCTGCTTGATCATGGTTTATGATCCTTTTGATGTGCTCTTGGATTCTGTTTGCTTGTATTTTGTTGAGGATTTTTGCATCTATGCTCATCAGTGATAATGGCCTGTAGTTTTCTTTCTTTGTGACATCTTTGTCTGGTTTTGGTATCAGGACGATGGTGGCCTCGTAGAATGAGTTTGGGAGTGTTCCTCCCTCTGCTATATTTTGGAAGAGTTTGAGAAGGATAGGTGTTAGCTTTTCTCTAAATATTTGATAGAATTCACCTGTGAAGCCATCTGGTCCTGGGCTTTTGTTTGTTGGAAGATTTTTAATCACAGTTTCAATTTCAGTGCTTTTGATTAGTCTGTTTATATT
The DNA here is from genome assembly GCF_005190385.1 of Monodon monoceros. Lineage (NCBI taxonomy): Eukaryota > Metazoa > Chordata > Mammalia > Artiodactyla > Monodontidae > Monodon > Monodon monoceros. Next base: position 53,317,006 of record NW_021703784.1, read on the forward strand.
TTCTGTTTCTTCGTGGTTCAGTCTTGGAAGGTTGTGCTTTTCTAAGAATTTGTCCATTTCTTCCAGGTTGTCCATTTTATTGGCATATAGTTGCTTGTAGTAATTTCTCATGATCTTTTGTATTTCTGCAGTGTCAGTTGTTACTTCTTTTTCATTTGAAATTCTGTTGATTTGAGTCTTTTCCCTTTTTTTCTTGTTGAACCTGGCTAATTGTTCATCAATTTTCTTTATCTTCTGAAAGAAACAGCTTTTAGTTTTATTGATCTTTGCTATTGTTTCCTTCATTTCTTTTTCATTTATTTCTCATCTCATCTTTATCATTTCTTTCCTTTTGCTAACTTTGGGTTTTTTTTGTTCTTCTTTCTCTAATTGCTTTAAGTATAAGTTTAGGTTGTTTATTTGAGATGTTTCTTGTTTCTTGAGGTAGGATTGTATTGCTATAAAGTTCCCCCTTAGAACTGCTTTTGCTGCATCCCATAGGTTTTGGGTCATCTTGTTTTCATTGTCATTTGTTTCTAGGTAGTTTTTGATTTCCTCTTTGATTTCTTCAGTGATCTCTTGGTTATTTAGCAGTGTATTGTTTAGCCTCCATGTGTTTGTATTTTTTACAGATCTTTTCCTGTAATTGATATGTAGTTTCATAGCGTTGTGGTCAGAAAAGATACTTGATATGATTTCAGTCTTCTTAAATTTACGAAGGCTTGATATGTGACCCAAGATATGATGTATCCTGGAGAATGTTCCATGGGCACTTGAGAAGAAAGTGTATTCTGTTCTTTTTGGTTGGAGTGTCCTATAAATATCAATTAAGTCCATCTTGTTTAATGTATCATTTAAAGCTGTGTTTCCTTATTTATTTTCATTTTGATGATCTGTCCATTGATGAAAGTGGGGTGTTAAAATCCCCTACTATTATTGTGTTACTGTTGATTTCCCCTTTTATGGCAGTTACCATTTGCCTTATGTATTGAGGTGCTCCTATGTTGGGTGCATAAACATTTACAGTTGTTATATCTTCTACTTGGCTTGATCCCTTGATCATTAGGTAGTGTCCTTCATTGTGTCTTGTAATAATCTCTATTTTAAAGTCTATTTTGTCTGATATGAGAACTGCTACTCCAGCTTTCTTTTGATTTCCATTTGCATGGAATATCTTTTTCCATACCCTCACTTTCAGTCTGTATGTGTCCCTAGGTCAGCATATATATGGGTCTTGTTTTTGTAGCCATTCAACCAGTCTATGTCTTTTGGTTGGAGCATTTAATCCATTTACGTTTAAGGTAGTTATCAATATTTATGTTCTATTACCATTTTCTTAATTGTTTTGGGTTTGTTATTGTAGGTCTTTTCCTTCTCTTGTGTTTTCTGCCTAGAGGAGTTTCTTTAGCATTTGTTGTAAAGCTGGTTTGGTGGTGCTAAATTCTCTTAGCTTTTGCTTCTCTGTAAAGGTTTTAATTTCTCTGTTGAATCTGAATGAGATCCTTGCTGGGTAGAGTAATCTTGGTTGCAGGTTTTTCCCTTTTATCACTTTAAATATGTCCTGCCACTCCCTTCTGGCTTGCAGAGTTCCTGCTGAAAGATCAACTGTTAGCCTTATGGGGAAGCCCTTGTATGTTATTTGTTGTTTTTCCCTTGCTGCTTTTACTATTTTTTCTTTGTATTTAATTTTTGATAGTTTGATTAATATGTGTCTTGGTGTGTTTCTCCTTGGATTTATCCTGTATGGGACTCTCTGCACTTCCTGGACTTGACTGACTATTTCCCTTCCCATATTAGGGAAGTTTTCAACTCTAATCTCTTCAAATATTTTCTCAGTCCCTTTCTTTTTCTCTTCTTCTTCTGGGACCCCTATAATTCAAATGTTGGTTTATTTAATGTTGTCCCAGAGGTCTCTGAGATTGTCCTCAATTCTTTTCATTCTTTTTTTTTTTATTCTGCTCTGTGGTAGTTATTTCCACTATTTTATCTTCCAGGTCACTTATCCGTTCTTCTGCCTCAGTTATTGTGCTATTGATTCCTTCTAGAGAATTTTTCATTCCATTTATTGTGTTATTCATCATTGTTTGTTTGCTCTTTAGTTCTTCTAGGTCCTTGTTAAATGTTTCTTACATTTTCTTCATTCTATTTCCAAGATTTTGGATCATCTTTACTATCATTACTCTGAATTCTTTTTCAGGTAGACTGCCTATTTCTTCTTCATTAGTTTTGTCTGGTGGGTTTTTACCTTGCTCCTTCATCTGCTGTGTGTTTCTCAGTCTTCTCATTTTCCTTAACTTATTGTGTTTGGGGTCTCCTTTTTGTAGGCTGCAGGTTCGTAGTTCCTGTTGTTTTTGGTGTCTGCCTCCAGTGGGTAAGGTTGGGTCAGTGGATTGTGTAGGCTTCTTGGTGGAGGAGAGTGGTGCCTGTATTCTGGTGGATGAGGCAGGATGTTGTCTTTCTGGTCGGCAGCACCACATCCATTCGTGTGTTTTGGGGTGTCTGTCTGTGAACTTAGTATGTAAGTTTTTAATTATTGTTATTTTTGTACTACCTCTTTGAGAATTTAGAATAGATGCTAATTATAAGAATACCAGTTTCTTATAATTTGATAGAATAACAAAACTAATAGTAGAAAAGTTGTACAGATCATCTTATATATTTGTTTTACAGTTAGTACATTTTATAATTAGAATTGTTCAGACTCAGAGTGAAGCAGTAAATGGCCCAAGGTTACCCAGTGATGGCATCAGGGACTCAGTTTACAACAACTGATTCTCCAATGACAGGCGTATCTTAGGCCAATCTGGGTGCCTGGGGCTAGATTAGATATTCACACTAGGTTCCTAACTTTATGCTTTGAGGGCCAGCAGTCTGTGTGCCATGAGAAACTGGTGGCTCCCCTTGAGTTTGCATACGGCTGGGTGGAGCCAATGTCATAATTTCGTACTGTCCTAGGAGAGGAGTATTCCCTGGTGTGGACCTGGGCCACTGCAGATATACATGGTGGTTTTTTCCTTGACAACTTAACCCCTCATTTCCTCTTCATGAGTTGAAGACAAATCCTGAAAAGAGGAGGGTAGTATAGCCATGATGTCTGTGGAAGTGAATGACCTAGTGTGCTGTGATGGAAACACAGAAGGAAGGAGGGAAGGGGAATGGAAAAGAAAACTCCTTGGGTGTTTTATTTCCCTCCAGAATCTGCTAATCTTTCTGTTGTGTGAGGAGAGAATTGTAGAATTTTAGGACTGAAAGTTCCCTTTAGGGGCATCTAACACAGCCTTTACCCCATGTTTAACTTTCTTCTGCAAAGTTCCTGTCAAGTATTTCTCCAGTGTCTGTTTGCATAATTTCATGATGAAGAGCTCTCTATTGCTAGAGGCAGTCATTTTCATGGCTTGACATTTTGGCTCATAAAACTAAAATCTGCTGCTGTGTGCCTTCTAATCACTGGCCTCTCACATAAGGGCGTTTAGGCTCAGGCAGATGAAATGGTGTATATCAGGCCATTGTGTGTGCATCTTCCATTCTGCCTCCAGCTAAGGGGATCAAGCAAGACAGAGACCCATGAGCTCAGTTCTGGAGCCTCAGATTCAACCTTGTGTCTGAGTGATTTTTATTAAAACTATTTATTCTTTTTTGTGGACTTGCTGAGTTTTTTAGTACTAGAATCATTAGAATTTATTACTATTAGAATATATGAATACTAGAAAGAAACTTGCTAATCATATGTCCTGTTTTCATTATCATTTTATGAATTAGTAACTGCATTCCAGAGGGTAGAGACATCTGCCCAAAGTTATACACAGAAATTCTGTGACAGAACTGGGATTAGGACCCTGGTCTCCTGGCAGCCAGTCCTGGATGCCTTTTCATAGACAGCTCTTACAGAGAAGCTATACCAAACTCTAAAACTTTTTTTTTTTTAGTGCCATGTGGCTGGGTACCTTGAGATTTCTATTAGGAGAGACAGAATCAGTTAAAAATTACATAGATTTCCATCTAAAAATATCATGCTGTTTTTCCCCATCACAAGACAATGTAGAAGGACTCCATCAACAAATATTTATAGACCACCTGTAGGAGCTCATTTGCCACATTCTTGAAAGTGTCCACTTCAGGTCACAATTCAGAAATCTTTATTTTGTGAAGTTTCCAAACCGTTCCCTCCCCCTGACCTCCATGCCTCATGGAAATGTTTCTTATTATAGAACTTTTCATGCTGTGTGGGCAGTATAGTATGGTGAAAAGAATATTGGATTCAAACAGGCAGACCTGGGTTGGATCTTGGCTCCAGTAATTCATGTAGAGTGCTTATCAAAGTGCTAGACATGTAATAAGAGTTCCTGAAATGTTGCCTACTGTTATTGTAATTATTTTTATTGTTACTCATGTCTTATTTCTCCCTTTAACCTGGGAGCTCTCAAGGGAAGTGTTTGGTTTTTTTTTTTAAGCTGTACCTCATAACCCATGGTTCACGGATTTAACATAGTACGCTGGACCAGCATTTTAAAAAAGTAAAAAAAAAAAAAAAAAAAAAAAGTCAAATATACCAGGGAAAATATCAGAATATACTGTATATACGAAGAACAAGGATTGTCTTTTGAAACTTTTGTCTCAGTTTTATATTTACGGTGTGTGTGCACACATGTGCATGTGTGTGTATGTACTGGGATTCCATCTGAATTGTATTCTTATTGTAGATTGTAGTCAGAACAGTTTGATAAACCCTGCTTTAGGGAAGAGACTGCTATTTATATCTTTTATTCACAGGATCTAGCACAGGGTCTGGAACAAATCTGATTCACATGTAACTAAGAAAAGGCACCCTGAAATTAGTTGCTTAATATATGATACAGACAGTAAATGTGATAGCGGTTCAAAGAAAGGGGAAACTGTCTTGAGAAACAATTTAGTAAAGTAGTTGAGAGCTTAGGTTTTTGGTGTCTGAAAGATGTAGGGGTAAATTGCAGCTGTGCTACTTATCGGCTAAGGCAATAGGCAAGTAAGTTACTAACCTCTGCTATCTTCATTTTCTTCATCTCTGAAATGGGGATAGCACTTCCCTGGTGGCGCAGTTGTTAAGAATCCGCCTGCCAGTGCAGGCGACACGGGTTCGAGCCCTGGTCCGGGATGATACCACGTGCTGCTGCGGAGCAACTAAGCCCATGCGCCACAACTACTGAGCTTGCGCTCTAGAGCTCGCGAGCCACAGCTACTGAGCCCGCGTGCCACAACTACTGAAGCCCGCGCACTTAGAGCCCGTGCTCCGCAACAAGACACCACAGTGAGAAGCCCACAAACCGCAACAAAGAGTAGCCCCCGCACGCTGCAACTAGAGAAAACCCGCGCACAGCAACGGAGACCCAATGCAGCCAAAAATAAATAAAAATAAAATTAAAAAATTTATTAAAAAAAATAAAATGGGGATAAATAATTACCTCAAGTTGTGAAGATTAAATGAGATAAATTTACTATAGTGGCTGGCTCATAATGAACTCTTGCTTAATATTTTCATGGACTGAAGTGGTCATCGGAGGCTTTTTTGAGGAGTCAGGCATTTGTCCTTGAAGTACTGGTAAGAATTAGATGTGGGAAATGTTCGAGAAGTCCTGTGTGTGGCGGAGTACTCTGTTAAAGCCCTCACTGTTTTTCTCTTATGTATCCTTTCTCCATGTTTTCCTTACCAAGATACCACAGTCATTTTTCTCTTCAAAACCCCTTCTTGGGGAGAAAGTCCAATGTAAGTTTTTACAGCTTGCCTTTGGCCCCTTCCGGAGACCAGTTCATTCCCATAGACAAGGAAAAGGAGATTAATCCAAGTTGTCTGACCCAAGTTATACTTTTAGGCAGAACGCCTGCCTAACCTCGGGAGAGAGCAGTGACCAAAGCAGTTTCAGCTTGGCTCCTGCAAGAAAGGACCCAGGGCAGGTAAATTGGAAGAAATCTTGGCTTCTTATCCAAAGTCTCGGCTGGAGCTCTAAAGGGCAGGTCCTTGAGAAGGCAGGCAACGGAAGGGTGGGGAGAAAGGTCAGCCCTTCTCTGACTTCTGATGATGCTAGAAAAGAAACAGATTTTGTTTCCAAACCTGGGGATGAGGGAGGGAGAGATGAAGAGGGAGGGAGAGATGAAGAGGGAGAGGGTTGGAGGGAGTGGGGAAGAGAAAGAGGAAGTGCTTGCTAGGTATGTGAATTAGCTCGTGGAAGGAGCACCAGTCTGGGTTCCAGTTCTGGCTTTCCCACTGAATCTCTGTTCTTTCATAAACTACTTGCCCATTTTAGCTCTTGGTAAAGTAAGGAGCTCTCTAAAATCTGTTTTAGGTCTAAAACTTTTATACCTGTTTAATAAAGTCCAGAAGAAAGATCCAAATAAAATACTCTAGGAGTTTAGAGGAGGAGAAAGAGAGAACTTCTGTTTGATTTGTTTAGCCTGTATTGGAGTTTCTCAATCTTGAGACTATTGATATTTTGGATCATATCATTTTATGTTAGGGGCTAGGGGCTGTCCTGTATATTCTAGGATGTTTAGCAGCATCCTGTCCTCTACCCAGTAGCGTCTACCCCCACTCCAGTTGTGACAATCAAAAATGTCTCTAGACATTGCCAAATGTCCCCTAGGGAATAAAATCAGCCCTGATTGAGAACCAGTGGTCTACATACATGCAAATTGTAGGGACAGTTAAAAGATAAATTTAATGATGATGATGATGATAATAATAATAATAAAATCTCAAATAGCACCTACTGTGTGCCAGACACTGTTCTGAGGCTTTAAATATATTAGCCCATTTAATCTCCATAATAATCCTATGAGTTAGGTACTCTTCTTGTCCCTGTTTTACAAACGGTTAAACTGAGGGAATAAGGTTCAGTGAATTGATAGCGGCTAATGTTTTTATGAATTGCTATGTGTCAGGGACTCTGCTAAGTACCTTATGTATATGTTATCTCATTTAATCCTCACAGTCACGCTGTGAAGTGGGTACAGATGTTACTGCAGTTTTACAGATGGGGAAGCTGTACTGTGTCTAACCCTGTACTGAGCACTGGGGGCACTCTGGAGTGGATTAGTTTCCAAAGCGCTTTTTCCTATTTTATCTTCAGAATAGTGTTGTGAAGTAGATAGAATTATGGCCATTTTATAGTTGAAGACACTGAGACTCAGAGAGAGGAGAAGAAACTGGTGGAGCTGGCGTTTATTGTGTATATGTTTTATGTTTTTTTTGTGGTTGACCGTGGTGCTCTAGCCACACAAAGCAGCAGGCAGTCAGGTGACAACGTGTATGGCAAAGAAATACTGAGCCCCTATTTGTGATGGAGGGAGAGGTGAGAGGAACTCCTTCTGATTTGTAATCTAAAGTTTGTTGATGACGTTTTCTTCTGCATATGTGCTCTCCTACCCACTTCTTCCTTCCTGATTGACACTGGCTGTGTATCACAAGTTGTAATTATGTTACAATGGGCTTGCTTATTTATTTATTTATTTATTTATTTTTTGCGGTATGCGGGCCTCTCACCATTGTGGCCTCTCTCACTGCAGAGCACAGGCTCCGGACGCGCAGGCTCAGCGGCCATGGCTCACGGGCCCAGCCGCTCGGCGGCATGTGGGATCTTCCCGGACCGGGGCACGAACCTGTGTCCCCTGCATCGGCAGGCGGACTCTCAACCACTGCGCCACCAGGGAAGCCCGCTTATTTATTTTTTGATATCGGACTTCTGTAGCGTTCTCTTCTGTAAACTCCATAAATACAGACTTACATGTAAACAGACTCTGTTCAACACACTATCTCAGCACAGTGCCGTGTGTGCAGTAGTTACTTTTATTTGTGAAATTTCTGAATTAGTAGGCACATGGGAAGGGAACAGAATCAGAGAGAATGATTTATTCAAGATTAGGCAGCAATTTGGTTGCAATTTTGGGACTAGATCTGATTTTCCCTATCTTCAGGCCCAGAATTCTTTGTAAAACATTGTTTTGCTTGCCATATACCTATCATACAGTTGAGATTATATGATTTTGCTGTGTGGCCTTAGGCAAATCCCCCGGTGTTCCCTTCTATAAACAAAAGTATTAAACAGCTGCTTGTTTCTCCTTTCCATCTTTGGTTGCCCACCAGTGGTGTCCTGGTGTGGCCTCCAACCACAGGATAAGTGTCTACTGTGAACCAGGAAAGCCTCATTCTCCTTGCCAACCCAGAACTAGGAATCCTGTTATCTCTCCTGAACAATGACGTCATATTTCAGTGGTAATGTGGTCAGGGTATAGGAATTGAAACAAAGTAGTTTTAGGTTCTAGGGAAAGAAGGCAATTGGGTATCTACTTATAACCCTTCTTTCTTCAGTACTGCATGCTGAGTGCCTATGTTCATAACTTTAGAGCTTTCTTAGTCTTCATTGTAAATTTGGGGGTCTGCTCATTTTCTTTTTATTAATAGCTTGTAGGAAAATACCACAAAGCTACTTAAATCAGGTGAGAAAAATGTCCTCTCTTTGTTTCAAATATTTTTGTCAGTTAAACTAGTGACAAGAAATGTCTATCAAGAGAAAGTAACTGTCTTAGGAAATTAGCTGTATGCAAGGCACTTTTCATGTCTGTTTTCTTACCTTATTTTGCAGCCACTTTGCAAAGGTAGTGATTACTATTATTATCCTAATTTTACAAATAAAGCAAGTAAGGTTCAGGGAGAAGTCATCGTGATGCAGGTAGTGAGAAGTAAGAACCAGGATTCGAACCTAGGTCTTACTCTTAAGACCAGGGGATGCTCTTGTCACTCTACCATAGTGTGTGTGTATTTAACAGCTTTATTGAGACATAATTCACATACCATAAAATTCACTTACTTAAAGTGTACAATCCAATGTTTTTTAGTATATTCACAGGGTTGTACAACCATCATCACATGTTCTGTTGAATAGTTTTAGAACATTAGGCCTCCTAAAAGAAACCCTGTGCCCATTAGTAGGCACTCACCATTCTCCCCCATTCTCATCACCCTGGCCCTAGACACCTACTAATCTACTTTTTGTCTCTTTAGATTTGATTTGTCTATTTTGGACATTTCATATAAATGGAATCATACAGTATGTGGCCTTTTGTATCCTGTTTCTTTCATTTAGTGTGTTTTCAAGGTTCATCCATGTTGTAACTTGTATAATTTCTTTTTATTGCTGAGTAATATTTGATGATATTTTTTGCTGAATAATATTTCATTGTATGGATATACCACATTTTATTTATCAGTTTGTCAGTTGATGGACATTGGATTGTTTCCACTTTTTTAGTACTATGAATAATGGTACTCTGAACATTTTGTGTGTGTGGATGTATATTTTTATTGATCTTAGGTATATACTTAGCAATGGAATTGCTGGCTCAGACGGTAGCCCTATGTTTAACCCTTTGAGGAACAGCCAGACTTTTTCCCAAAGGAACTGCAGCATTTTACATTCCCACAGCAGTGTATGAGGGTTCTAATTTCTCCACATGTTCATAAACACTTATTATTCTCTTTTTTTGTTACAGCCATTCTGGTGGATATGAAATGGCATCTACCTCATTGTGATTTTGATTTGAATTTCCTTAATTACTAATGATGTGGAGCAACTTTTTATGTGCCTATTGACCATTTATATATGGTCAATAGGCACATATAATAGCATCTTTTTGATGCTATTATAAATGGAATTTTTTAAAATTTCAATTTTTGGATCGTTCATTGCTTGTGTATAGATATAAAATTGATTTTTGTATTGATCTTGTATCCTGCAACCTGGTTGAACTTTATAATTCTAATAATTTTTGTGTGTGTGTCTGTATGTATGTGTATATGTGTGCGCCTGTGTGGGTTCCTCAGGATTTTTTGTATATAAGATCATGTCATCTCAAACAGAAAAAGTTTTACTTCTTCCTTTCCAATCTGGATGCTTTTATTTCTTTTTCTTGACTAATTGCTCTGGCTAGAACCTTCAATACAATGCTAAATAAAAGTGGCAAGAGCAGGTATCCTTGTTTTGTTCCTGATTTTAGGGAGAAAGCATTCAATTATTTACCAATTAAGTATCATATTAGCTGTGAGTTTTCCATACATGCTCTTTATCAGGTATAAGGAAGTTTCCATCTATTCTTGTTTTCTTGAGTGCTTTTAACATGAAAAGGTGTTGGATTTTGTCAAATGCCTTTTCTTTATCAATAAAATAATCTTATGGCTTTTTTTTATAAGCAGATATTCATTTTTTAAATTATTAGTTATTTATTTATTTCTGGCTGTGTTGGGTCCTCGTTTCTGTGCGAGGGCTTTCTCCAGTTGCGGCAAGTGGGGGCCACTCTTCATCGCGGTGCACGGGCCTCTCACTATCGCGGCCTCTCTTGTTGCGGAGCACAGGCTCCAGACGCGCAGGCTTGGTAGTTGTGGCTCACGGGCCTAGTTGCTCCGCGGCATGTGGAATCTTCCCAGACCAGGGCTCGAACCCGTGTCCCCTGCATCGGCAGGCAGATTCTCAACCACTGCGCCACCAGGGAAGCCCGATCTTATGGCTGTTTTTCATTTGTTCTGTTAATATGGTGTATTGACTGATGTTATTGGATGTTAAAACAACCTAGCTACCTGGGATCATACTGTATTTTATGACAGGTACTTATTGGGCACCAGCTACTTACCAAGCCTGTAGGAGTACATGAATTACTAAGATGTTGGCGCCATTCACTGTAATTGAGGAGACAGAAAAAAACACAGGCTTAAAGTTGAGAACACAAGAGTGTGATAAAGACAGTATCTTGTGTTGATGTGTGATAAATAGTTACCAAATGAACTCTACAGTGACCTTATTTTCAGGCCATTCAGTGATTATAGGGTTGGCATTTTTTTTTGGCTGCGCCACAAGACTTGCAGGATCTTAGTTCCCCTACCAGGGATCGAACTTGGTGCCCCAGAGGTGGAAGCGTGGAGTTCTAACCACTGGACTGCCAGGGAATTCCCTAGGGTTGGCATATTGTAACTCTTTGTGAGGTATGTCCTTTCCCTTCTCCAAGTCTCAGCTTCACCATCTGTACATGGGAAGGGAAGGTTGGACTTCGTGGTATTTCAGATCCCTTCTAGTTTTAACATATTGTGAAATTACTTGCCTTTTGTGGGGCTTCTTTCACTTAAGTCCTTCTGAAGAGTTTGGGTTTTTTTTTTTTTTTTTGGTAAGTTTCAAGTGGCTAGGTAGTTAGGTGCCTATTCGTGTTCTGAGTGGTAAAAAGATCCTTTACTCCTTCTTAGTTCACCTTAATCACACTCCCATCTCGGAGAGATTATTTTCTTTCATATTATTCCAAATTCCCTTGAAAAAGGCCATGTCCCTAAGTAACACATAAATTTTATGAGGAGGAGAGGTCACTGGGGGTATCTTTCAGGGCTGAGATGTACATTTAGCTAACTGTTAAACATTGGGCACATCAGTGCATTCTCTTCATGTTTCAGTTGCCTCATCTGTCAAATTGAAAAGAGGAGACCACTTCTATTGCATAATCTCATAGGCTTGATATATTAGTTGTAAATGATATCCTAGATGCATATAGAACTGGGTATAAACATGAGTTATTTGCAGAAGTTAGAGTTGCAAATAATGTATCACATAATGTAAACATAAACAATAATGCAAATGATTGTCAATGTTGTAAATAATAGCAAAATGTTATAAAATGTAGCAAAAAAGAGCTAAGTAATAGATACATTTTAAGCCGCTACTGTTCTCGGCACTTTTGATAGGTGCTGTAAGCATTATTTCTCCAACACTTCGCAAGAACAACTTTATCTCATTTGGTAGGTGAGGAAATTCCAGTTCAGAAAGGTTAAATAACCAGCCCAAGGCGGCAGAGTATGGAATCAAAACTAGACCTAACTCTAGAGTCCATATTCTTTCTATTATATTTTGCTGCCATTGTCTCATTACTGTTGATGTTCAGTTTGCTAACTTGCTCAGGACGGTGTCTGCCAGGCTTCTCCACTGTGAAGCTATAATTAATAAGTATTTTATAGGAAGGTACTATGAAACTATGTAAATATCTTTCTCTTTGCCAAACTTTCAATATAGTTAGTTATTTGTATCTGTTTGGACTCTTGGCTTCCTACTTTATTCAATGGGTAGCAATCTATTGCTATATCATTTTTTATTGATGTTCAAATTCTCCCTGATTTGGCTACTAGGAGCCCCATTCAGGTTGGCTTCTGTCTACTTTTATGTCCCTATTACTCTTTGACCACTCCCTTTCTTTCTGACCAAACAAGATATTCTAGATTCATTTGTGCTTTCTGTGCCCCAGGCCTGGAATAATCCATTTCACCAAGGAGCCGTAGTTTCTTTTATTGTTCAGTAGTATTTAGAAGCCAAGGTCTGGCTGCTAGATATGCTTATTGCTGTTGGATTGGTGCTGGGTGGTGGCCCTCTCAGTAGACATAGTGAGGAAATGAAGTTCCAGCTCCCTATTATAGGCTCTTCCCACTGTGTGGATGCCCTCCTCATTCTGCTTGGGTTCCAACATCCTAAACCAGGCTGCTCTACCATTGGGACTCCTTCACTTCTTCACCTTGGGCTCTGACATACTGTGTCAGGCAACCCTCCCCACACCCAATATGGATGCCCTCCTCACTATACTCAGTCCTCCTCCCTGCCCTATGTGTGGATGCCCTTCTCACCACCTTGGGCTCTGATTCTTCTTACCAGGCTTCCTCTCCCTTCTACCCTCCCCAGTGTAGACCTGGGGTATAGACAGTGTAGACAATGTTGGGCTGCTCTTATCATCTCTTAACTAGACTATTATAACACAGTAGATTCCTAACAGTCTTACCACTTCTAATCTTCCCTTACCTTACATACTTCGAGTGATCTTTCTAAAATATGTCAAACACCATAGCTCTGCTTAATAATAGTTCCCCTTGTTTGTAGAATAAATTTCAAGTTCCTTAGGCTGGCATTCAAGGCCTTCTAAGATCTGACCCAAATGTGCCTTTCCTGCCTCATTTCTTATTTATTCTTCTGTGTACCCTGCACTCCAGTCATGGTCACTGGCCATTCCTTAGACATAGCCCAGTACATATACTCTTCCATTTTGCCTTTGCCTTCTCCTCTACCTGACTTAGCCAACTCCTTTCTTCACAATTTGACAGAATCCCTTGGGGTCCTATTTCAGATGTCTGGTGTGAGATGTCAGAATCTGAGAACAGTGTGGAGGGGACTTTTAAGGGGAGGGGGTTACCTGGTGAAGCCTCTCTGACCTTCACAGTAAAAATTAATCCCTTTTTTTCTTCTGATGGAGTACTTAGCTCATTCTTCCTGTTTTCATGATTAATTTTTATCTGTTGTCTCTGATTCATTGGCTGGTCCTCGAAAGCACCTGATGGAAGTTGTCGAGGGAATGAATTCTGGGTTGTGAGTCTTTTTTTTTTTTTTTTTTTTTTTTACTTTTATTGAAGTATAGTTGATTTACAATGTTGTGTTTATTTTCTGCTGTACAGCAAAGTGACTCAGTTATACACACACACACACATATATGTGTATATATATATACATTCTTTTTCATATTCTTTTCCATTATGGTTTATCACAGGTTATTGAATATAGTTCCCTGTGCTATACAGTAGGACCTTGTTGTTTATCCATCCCATATATAATATTGAATAGTTTGCATCTGCTAATTCCAATCTCCCAATCCTTCCCCCCCACCCGCTGCAACCACGAGCCTGTTCTCTATATTTGTGAGTCCATTTTTGTATTGTAGATATGCTCATTTGTGTTGTATTTTAGTTTCCACATATAAGTGATATCCTGTGGTATTTATCTTTCTGACTTACTTCGCTTAGTATGATAATCTCTAGGTCCATCCACGTTGCTACAGATGACATTATTTCATTCTTTTTAATGGCTGTGTAATATTCCAATGAATATGTATACCATATCTTCTTTATCCATTCATCTGTCGATGGACATTTAGGTTGTTTCCATGTCTTGGCTATTGTAAATAGTGCTGCTCTGAACATAGGGGTGCATGTATCTTTTCAAATTATTGTTTTGTCTGGGTATATGCCCAGGAGTGGGATTGCTGGATCATACAGCAACTGTGAGTCTGTTGTTTTTATTTAAAATCTGTTTATAGGCCTTGGTGAGGTCTAAGAGGCTCTAACTACAGGAAGGGGTTTGGACCGTGGCACTGCTGGGTCAGATACCTGCCCTATGCCAGAGCTCTTGCTGAGAAAATTATGTACTCACATGGCTTTCCTCTTTTGTAAATTCCAAATATGTTCTTTAAAACAAATTTCTTTACACTCTCTTCCCAAATAAAATAATTGCTGGCTACACGTATGTGGGTATTTAAAGCTGCCAGTAATAGCAGCTACATCACTACCAAAAAAAAAAACCCTATCCCAAACTGTATGAAGGACAGTATGATGACAACATGTGTCTTCTGACAGCCTGTCTGCCATTCAGTCTGTCTCCGGAGAGGCATTTAGGAGGAAGTGTTAGCAAAGGAGGGTTTTAGACTTTCTCAGTGACTTACTAATCTGCATTGTTCAGGTGCTGTAGGGAGAAAAGAAGCATCACAGGTTAGGTTTCTTGCAGGTTGTGGGGGTGTTTGGGGAGGAAGAAGAGGATAGGGGACTGTGTTTTCTTACGTCTCACTACCACTCCTACTTGCTCCAGCCACTGTCAGATCTTGATCCTCTCTGCTAATTCCCTTCTCCTGGCCTTTGTCTAGGTTTTTCTTTTCTACTCTTAAGTTTGAACTGTCTGATTTCAAAGCCTAGGCTCTTTCCATGTTTCATAATCACTGTAATGAATGGTAAAAAAAAAAATAGATTGTTCACTTTTGCTTTTCCTGTCAGATTTTCAGTCTAGTTAAAATAATTTCAAAATTCACATCAGAACATTTTCTAATATACATATTCAATTTTTAGCTCATCCTACTGAGGTGTGGCACCACAGGGATGGCAATCAAGCTGCACTTACCTACAAGGCTAACTTAGTTTGATTTGGTCTGAGAGACAATGAAATGTTCTCAACTCAAGATTAGCACTGTTCCATCAGTCTAGAAGCAATTGAAAGCTTTTATTCTGTAATGTTGGCGAAGCAGTATGGGAAGATCTTTAGGATGTGATGGACTAGAATTCTATCTAATTCCAGGTCTAATATTTACTAGGTTTGCGGTCTTTGGCAAGTGTTATGCTCTCTGTGCCTCAGTTTTCTCATCTGTAAAATGAGGATAATAAAGCTGATTTTTTAGCTATTAGGATAAATATGTTTCTTCTAGGGCAGACTGATTTTGACTTTGTCAGTGACAGTGGGAGTCATCAACCTAAGCATTGTCTGTAGCCTAGTATATCATTTCACTCTTCAAGTCACTTCTACTCACATTATCTTATATTAGTCTTCA
The DNA here is from genome assembly GCF_005190385.1 of Monodon monoceros. NCBI lineage: Eukaryota > Metazoa > Chordata > Mammalia > Artiodactyla > Monodontidae > Monodon > Monodon monoceros. The sequence continues at coordinate 53,332,390 of NW_021703784.1, forward strand.
CAGTGTGTTCTGAGAGGAAAAGACTGTGTGATTGTTCCCACTTGTAAAAAATGAGGAAGCTGATGCTCAGAGAAGTTAAGTGGCTTGTCTGAGGACCGGGACTTATGAGTCCCAGTTCAGGACTCCTTCTTTTGTACACTGACCAATCCGTGGAGAGGGCAGCATGGTAAAAAGAGTCCTGAATTGAAAATCAAGAATACCCTGATTATAGTCTTAGCTAGGAAAATTTGGGAAAGTCATCTCAGTTTCTACTTTATTGAAATAAAAATGCTGTCTGTTTTGCCTAACTCACTTTGGTTTGTTTATTCAGCAGACAATTATCAAACATTTACTGTGCTATACACTGGTAGGCCTGGTTCCTTCCCTGAGGCTGCTCACACTTCACTATGGATAATAGATTATCTGTATGAGTGAGAAGAGCTATAGCAAATGTGTGTGTGTGTGTGTGTGTGTGTGTGTTTGGTGGGGTTAGGGGGTGGCCCTGGTGGTGGTAGTAGTCCACGAGAGACGGCTTTGGGACTGGGCTTTGCTTGTGAGGAGAAATCTCACAGGATTGTATGCAAAAATTAAATTGGATGATGGATACGACTGTGCTTTGTTGATTGTAAAGAACTGCATAGGGCTTCCCTGGTGGCGCAGTGGTTGAGAGTCCGCCTGCCGATGCAGGGGACACGGGTTCGTGCCCCGGTCCGGGAGGATCCCACATGCCGCCGAGCGGCTGGGCCCGTGAGCCATGGCCGCTGAGCCTGTGCGTCCGGAGCCTTTGCTCCGCAACGGGAGAGGCCACAACAGTGAGAGGCCCACGTACCGCAAAAAAAAAAAAAAGAACTGCATAAATGTTAGGGATTGTCATATCTTATAGAAGGTACTTATTTTCCGAAGCCTTGGCTGACACAGTGGAACACTATAGTTGGAGTCTAAGCTTAATTGAGAAGAAAGATTTCAGTGGCAAGAAAGATGGGAGCTCATTAAAGAGAAATCTGTGTCTAAAAGTGTTTTGAGTCTAGGAGTCCTTAAAATGGGATACACCTTTTAAAATGGTCTTATGCTTTGACGACACAGTGGACCTTAAAACTGCTTTTGGGTTTATAAAGAACTTATTTATAATCATCTTTTTAAAGAAGCACTTGTGTTGCTGCAGGATTTTAAATATTTAGGAGAGATATTTAAGGCAGCCTTGAAAACAAGAATATATCCTGGGATATAAGAGGAATCAGCAAGACAAAAGGAAATTAGGCGGCTGGGCCAAAAGGTATGTGATGCTCTTATTGTTTAGATTTGTTTGGATTCAGTAGGTATAATTGTTGAGAACCTTCTATGTATGAGGCTTTGATTAGGTACTGAGGGAATGGAAATGAATGAATGAAACATTCCCTTAGCAAAGGGAATTACAGTCTGGCTGGAAATGTAAGACACCTGTGGTAAATAAGGTGAGAAGAGTTTTCATGAGGTGCTCTAATATCCTGAGGGAGGAAGACCTATTCAAACTTTTGGGCAGGACTGCATCAGAGATGGCCAGTTAGAGGAGAGGACACCTGAAGATTAAGAGTTTTCCTGGAAACAAAGGGAGATAAGGAGAGATAAGGCTATTCCAGTCAGAAATAGCAGCATGAACAAAGGCATGAAGGCTTAGAGTAGTACCTGGTACTTAAAGCACTCAACAAATAGAGATAAATTCCTTAGAATTTAATGCTGGGATGTTGCAACTAATGAGACTGTGTGTTGTCCCTTTTTTGGGGAGAAGGTGAGAGCATTTTTAGTTTGTTAGGGTTAGTGACAATATGTTAGGCTGGAGTGTATTTTTTTCTCTACTGTTCTTTTTTTTATTGAGGTATAGTTGGGGTAAATAGTCTATGTTTCAGGTGTACAACATAGTGATTCACAAATTTTAAAGGTTATATTTCATTTATAGTTATTATAAAATATTGGCTATATTCCCTGTGTTGTACAATATATCCTTATAGCTTATGTATTTTATACATAGCAATTTGTACCTCTTAATCCCCTGCCCCATCTTTCCCCTCCCCATTCCCCTCTCCCCACTGGTAACCACTAGTTTGTTCTCAATATCTGTGAGTCTGCTTTTTTTGTTGTTGTTATATTCACTAGTTTGTTGTAGTTTTAGATTCTACATATGAGTATTTGTTTTTCTCTGTCTGATTTATTTCACTTAGCATAATACCCTCCATCTGTGTTGCTGCAAATGGCAAAAATTTCATTCTTTTTTATGGATGAGTAGTATTCCATTGTGTGTGTGTGTGTGTGTGTGTGTGTGTGTGTGTGTATCACATTTTTATCCATTCATCTGTTGATGGACACTTAGGTTGCTTCCATATCTTGGCTATTGTAAATAATGCTGCTATGAATATTGGGGTGCATTTTCATTTTCTTCAGATATATACCTAGGAGTGGAATTGTTGGATCATATGGTAGTTCTATTTTTAGGTTTTGGAGAAACCTCCATACTGTTTTCCACAGGCTGCACCAATTTACATTCCCACCAATAGTGCATGCATGAGAACGGTTTTCTCCACATCCTCTCTACCACTTGTTATTTCTGGTCTTTTTGGTGATGGCCATTCTGACAGATGTGAAGTGATATCTCATTGTGTTTTTTTTAAAAAATTAATTAATTAATTAATTAATTTTTGGCTGTGTTGGGTCTTCGTTTCTGTGTGTGGGCTTTCTACAGTTGCGGCAAGCGCGGGCCACTCTTCATCGCAGTGCGCGGGCCTCTCACTGTCGTGGCCTCTCCCGTTGTGGAGCACGGGCTCCAGACGTGCAGGCTCAGTAGTTGTGGCACACGGGCTTAGTTGCTCCGTGGCATGTGGGATCTTCCCAGACCAGGGCTCGAACCCGTGTCCCCTGCATTGGCAGGCAGATTCTTAACCACTATGCCACGAGGGAAGCCCTCATTGTGGTTTTGATGTGCATTTCCCTGTTGATTAGTTGAGTATTTTTTAAAAAACCAATTTATATATGGAAGGAAGGTATAAGTAAGAGTTAACTGAAATGGATAGTTGTCATTTGTTTTTACTGCACAGCACTTTGTGTCCCCCGTTTTTTTAAAAAAAATTTATTTATTTGTTTTTTTATGGCTGAGTTGGGTCTCCGTTGCTGCATGCGGGCTTTCTCTAGTTGCGGCGAGGGGGGGCTACTCTTTGTTGCGGTTCGCGGGCTTTTCATTGCGGTGGCTTCTCTTGTTGCAGAACACGGGCTCTAGGCATGTGGGCTTCAGTAGTGGTGGCACACGTGCTCATATGGGATCTTCCCAGACCAGGGCTCGAACCTGTGTCCCCTGCATTGGCAGGCGGATTCTTAACTGCTGTGCCACCAGGGAAGCCGCGTGTCCCCTGTTTTATGAGTCTTCTTGGTGGCAAAGATGCTGTCCCCTAAAGGAGATAAAAATTTAGATACTTGCTTCTCAAACTTCCTTGCTTCTAGGGCACTGGCAGTGACCTAGCTTTCACCAATACCGTATGCCCACACCACACTTGGTTTAGGACTTAATGACATGAGAGAAAAGGTAATGGGGAGCTAACTTTCTCTCTTTGGCTGTAGAGGCAGGTAGCATCAGCTGCAAGGTTGAGTTTCTGTCACTGAAGTAGCACTGATGCTAGTGGCTGTTGCACTCAAGCCAAATTCCTGCACTGCCAGAAGAGGTCTGGTGCTTACATCCAAGAATCTTCTGACTTAGGGGTCAGCAAACTATAGCCTGTAGGACATATTTGGCCAGTTGACTGTCTTTGTAAATAAAGTTTTATTAGAATACAGCCATACTCATTTGTTTACGGCTCTTTTTGTGCTACACAGGCAGAGTTGAGTAGTTGACACAGCAATGATACCACCTGCAAAGCCTAAAATATTTAGTCTGACCTTTTGCAGAAAAAAGTTTTCCAATCCTTGCTTCAACTGATGATGGTTGTCTCGTAACAAAACTGATATACTTCTTCCATTAGACAATGAGAGTTAATAGTTTGAATTTCACTCCCTTCCTTTTGATTTTTTTTTTTTTTTGGTACATGGGCCTCTCACTGTTGTGGCCTCTCCCATTGTGGAGCACAGGCTCTGGACGCGCAGGCCCAGCGGCCATGGCTCACGAGCCCAGCCGCTCCGCGGCACGTGGGATCTTCCCAGACTGGGGCACGAACCCGTGTCCCCTGCATCGGCAGGTGGACTCTCAACCACTGCGCCACCAGGGAAGCCCTCCTTTTGATTTTGATTTGGCTTCCAGGATACACAGAGCAAAATTCGGTCATGAATTGCAATAGCTACATTCAGTGTGGGTTTTTTGGTACTTGCTGTGATTTTCTTCTACTTTATGACCTATACCCCATTGATGATTACTATTGTCCTAGGATGTCTGTCTGTCTATCTATCTTATCTTTTATATGTGCAAGCAACTTGAAAGCCATTTTTGAAGAAGACAGAGTTATAACGTTATTCTTATAAAAATAAGGACTTATTAGGAAGAGTGATTGTCTGGTGTCTGTTACTGTGCAGTCCTCCTTTTATATCTACTCTGTATTTTTAAAATTTGCTAGATGATCTCCAATCTCATGCTAATAAGAGAAATTCATTTATGGTTAGGGGCCAGTGGCTGATAAGGAGTAGAGGATTCAGACTAGTAAGAATCCTCTTCCTCTTGATTCTCTAGTATGCTTCTTGTTTGTGTTAATTAGGAATGTCTTCAGCTGTAAGTAGTAGAAAAACCTAACAATGACTTAAAATGTAGGGATTAGCTTTCTTGACAAGAAGTCTGGAGGAGAAAGGATGGTTGCTGGCGTGGGTTCAGTTACTCACAATACCATTTGGATTCCAGGCTATTTCTGTTTTTCCAGTCTGCATCCTTAGAGTGTTTGCTTTCAGCCTTTGTGCTTATGATCTCATAGTTACAAGATGGCTACTATAGCTCCAGCAGGAATGTTTGAGGAAGAAGAAAGGGGGAAAGGCAGAACTAGCACTTCTTCTATGTCCTATTTTGTATTTAAAGCAACCATTTCCCCAGAATTCTTAGAAGCTTTTCATGACTTTACTGGCTAAAACTGTGTCACATGGGCACACCAAACTTTGAGGAAGGCTGGGAAAATGAATATTTAGTTGTCTCATTGCCTTCCTGAACAAAATTAGGGTTTATTTAGCGAGAATGAAGGGAAGAATAGTTATTGGTTAAGCATTTGAAAGTCATTTGACTTTGATGACTTTTTAATATGGTTTTTAAAAAAGTATTTGTACTCTATATCATTCCATAAAAATATGTCGTGGTGCCTACATTTTATTAAAGTTGCCATATTCTGGTCTGGGGATATAATAGTAAATGGGGACATAAAGTAATTTTTCAGTCTAGAGGTGAAACGGTATATGTTTTAATCTGCTAGGCTGGGTGGCTTAAACAAAAGAAATTTATTTTCTCACAGTTCTGGAGACTGAGGAGTCCAAGATCAAGGTTCTGGCAGGATTTGGCTTCTTGTAAGAGCTCTCTTCTTGGCTTACAGACTGCTGCCTTCTCACTCTGTCCTTGAGGCAGAGAGAGAGAGACAGAGAGAGATTCTAGTATCTCTTCCTCTTTTATAAGGACAGCAGTTCTATTTGATCAAGGTTCCTCCCTTATGACCGCACTTAACATTTTTTTTCCTTTACAATTATTATATTAAATTATAAATGTATAACAGCTTTTAAACTCTACCCACGCACTTAAATTTTTTTTAAAGGAAAAACGTTATGTCTTATTACACCATGATCCTGGCTAATAGCTTTTCTAAACTTTGAGAAAAATCTTAAAAAAGGTTTCACATGTCAACTGAAACTTACAAATTTAACATTATCAAAGAAGGACTGCTTCTATATTCTTACAAAGACCACTAGAAAGAAACAACAATTAAAAAGCTAAGAAACTGTCTCAAAGGCTTTTTTTTTTTTACAATCCTTCCTCCCCAGTAGGTAATGTTATTAAATAATCCAATCCATTCACAAAATGGCTCTCTGCATCTCCTCTGGTGTAGTCTGCATATTTATGCATGACTGAGATGAGAGTTTCCTTAACATTGTTATTTCGATAACCTGAAGCTGTTCTGTTACCTCTGGGCTCTCATCCTCTCCTATTTATACAGTGAAGCCCATGGTAAATAGAAACGAGCTCAATATTGGCTTCTCCCTCCATAACCCCCACTTCCTCCACTGCCTCCTGGACCATAGTTTCCTCCACCATATGGTCCCCCCTTGTTCCTGCTACCACCGAAGTTTCCACTCTTCATTGAGCCATAGTTAGTAGGTTGCTGATTATAATTTCCAAAATTATTAAAATTTCCACTTCCATAATTTCCTCCTCCATAGTTGTCATAGCCATCTCCGTAGCCCCCACCCTGGTTGCCATATCCAGGTCCTCCACCACCATATCCTTCTCTTCCTCCTCCATAACCAGGGCTACCTCCAAAATTACCACCTCCAGGTCCTCCTCCATACCCCTTATAGCCATCCCCAAATCCACGACCACTTCCATATCCATCAGATCCTCCTCTGAAGTTACTTCCTTGACCTCATTTAACTTTAATCACCTCTTTATAGGCCCTGTCTCCAATACAGTCGCAGATGGGGTTAGGGCTTCAACATATGAATTATGGAGGTAAGGAGGGCAAAATTCAGTCATAATAATGTATTAACAAACACTTTTAGTAAATTGAGATAAGTGGACAGATTGCTCTGAGGACCATAAGTAGCAGTGGCTAACTCTGTTTGAGGGAGTTTGGAAAAACCTTGGTAGAGGTGGTGACATTTGAACTGAATCCAAAAGGATAAGCAGAGGGGAAAATTATGGGAGAGTAATTTGTTACTGCATCCTATGTGCTGAGAGGTTGATTGAGGGTGTTAATACTTTAAAGATTATCCATTTCATTATTGTATACTTCTGATTATTATAATGTTCTTATATTGATATAAAATAGAATTCCCCGTTACTCTCTCTGTCTCTATTTGATGGAGAAGACAAAGTGATTTGTATGGCATATGACAAGATAATCACTCTTGGGCAACCTCTTCTTTAGGCCAATTCTAAGATTATATCCACATTTCTGGCCTTCATTGGTCTTTCTAGTTTCTTCCTGACTGGTCTTTCCAGCTCCACTTATTCATTCACTTATTCATCCATTCAGCCATTACTTACCAATCTCCTACTGTGTGCAAGGAATAGTTCTTAGGTCGGGGGATAAAGGAAAAGTTTTTGCTTGTGGAGCATATGTTCTATTGGTGGGAGTCAACCAAAAAGCAAACAAATATGTCAGTTGATGGTAAGTGCTATGGATACAAATAAAGCAGAGTAGGAGGGAATAAAGAGTGCTGAGATGGAGTGAAGAGAGGTTCCTGTCGTTTTATGAAGAGTGGTCAGGGAAGACCTCTGATGAAGTGATATTTGAGTAGAGACCTGAAGGAAGTGAGGAAAGGAGTCATATGGATATCTGGGGGAAAATGTGTTTTTAGGCGGAGTGACCATAGGTACCAAAGCCCAGAGGTGGGAGTGTACATAGCCTGTTGGTGGAAGCCATTGTGCCTGGAGCAGCGTGAGTGAAGGAGAGAGAAGTAGGAGACCAGGTCAGAGATGTAGCAGGGTAAGATGGGGGGTGGAGGAGGAGGATAGAGGTAAGATCATGTATGGCCTTGTAGGTCTTCCTAAGAACTTTAGCTTTTACATTGAGGGACTTGGGAAGCCACTGGAAGATTTTGAGCAGAAGAGAGTGATGTGATCTGAGACTTACATTATAAAAGGATCATCTGGGAGGCAGGAGTGGATCTGTTAAGAGTCTACTGCAATACTCTAAGTCACAGTTTCTCCACTGTCAACATTTTGGGCCAGGTAATCTTTGTTGCGAGGGGCTGTCCTGTGCATCATAGTATTATTAGTAGCATTCCTGACCTCTGCGCATTAGATGCCAGTAGTACCTCCTCAGTTGTTTCAACAAAAATTTCCCTAGACATTGCCAAACTTCTCCTTTGGAGAAAAATCTCTCCCCCCTAGCCTCCAAATATTGAGAACCACTATTCTAGGTAAAAGTTGCTGATGGTTTGGACCAAGGCAGTAGCAGTAAAGGTAACGAGAAGTGATTGGATTGTAGATATATATTGAAGGTAGAGTTATTAGGATTTGCCGGTGACTTTGAGGTAAAGGTGATAGAAAAAATGGAGTCAAAGATGAATCAGATTGGGATTTCCCTGGTGGCGCAGTGGTTAAGAATCCGCCTATCAATGCAGGGGACACAGGTTTGAGCCCCGGTCTAGGAAGATCCCACATGCTGCGGAGCAACTGAGTCTGTGAGGCACAACTACTGAGCCCACATGCCACAACTACTGAAGCCCACGTATCTAGAGCCTGTGCTCCACAAAAAGAGAAACCACTACAATGAGAAGCCCACGCACTGCAACAAAGAGTAGCCCCTGCTCGCTGCAACTAGAGAAGGCCCGTACGTAGCAACGAAGACACAACACGGCCAAAAATAAATAAATAAATTTTTATATATTAAAAAAAGATGAATCAGATTTTTGGCTTGGGTAATTGGAGGAGTAGAATTGCATTGAGATGGGGACAGGTGAAGAAGGAACAGATTTTTGGATCTGTTAAGTCTGACTGCCAGTGACACAGGTTTGTCTTCTGTTGTCTTTAAAAATGCTCTGTTTCTTGAAAGTAAGAAGTAGGTCTCCTCATATTTTCATCCTTTGTGACTGCACTGTATCTGGCATGTAGAACAAATTCAGTAAATGGTGAATGAATGATGAGATTATTTTACTATTTCCTTGAATGTCTAGATTATTTATTATTTCCTAAACTGAGCTCATGCTTTTTCCTCCTTTGGGCCTTTGCTTTTGTGGCTCCCTCAAGGGGATTCTCAACCCTCACCCCCATTCTCAGTACCTCTATTTATGAAAATTCTACTCCTTTTTAATACCCAACCCAAATACTGTCTCCTTCACAAAACTTCCCCCAGCTCTACAGATGTAGTTGGTGTCTCCCTTCTCTGTACTTTTTGCCTTGTTTGAACTTCGTGTACATTTTGATTTAGTTAGTTGCTTTGTATCTGACTGGCACTGAATAGATTTTTGCCTTTTTCCCCCCTTTTCCATCCTCCCATTGCTTATTTCTTTTCTTGAAGTATTTTGGTAAGCCATTATTGTTATCTATTTATTTTATTCTCCACCTCATTCCATAGTCCTTAATAGACAACTGGCTCTGCCATGTAATTACAAGAAAGAATGGTATATTAGGTGACTATTTTAATAGAACCCAAATCATCATTGTTGACTGACTTCCTCCTACATTTTTTTTAAAGACTTTATTTTTTTAAATTATTATTTTTTTATTTTGGCTGTGTTGGGTCTTTGTTGCTGCGTGCAGGCTTTCTCTAGTTGCGGTGAGCAGGGGCTACTCTTCGTTGGGGCACGTGAGCTTCTCATTGCAGTGGCTTCTCTTGTTGTGGAGCACAGGCTCCAGGCGCGCGGGCTTCAGTAGTTGTGGTGCACGGACTCAGTAGTTGTGGCTTGCAGGCTCTAGAGCTCACGCTCAGCAGCTGTGGCACATGGGCTTAGTTGCTCTGCGGCATGTGGGATCTTCCCGGACCAGGGCTCGAACCCGTGGCCCCTGCATTGGTAGACAGATTCTTAACCACTGCACCACCAGCGAAGTCCCCACTTCCTCCTACATTTAACTGGTAATATCAGAAGTTGTAATTCTCAATCAGTAAATGTATTGGTCTTAAATTATTTGTGGTTGCACAAGAATCAAATAAAAACAATCACTTTCAAATCCTATAGCCACTATCAGTGGAAACCTGTAATGTCTAAACAAATTTTGCTAATTATTACTGATCATTAGCCTTTGTATAGTGTTAACAGTGGTTGCAAACTCATATGCTTGTAGAAGTCAGCTGAATGACCTGAAAGGGCCTGATTAGGCTAAGATGACTACATAGACAAAACATCACTGGTCAAGATCCATGGGTTGAATGAATAGTTTGTGAATTATTTACTTTGGAAAACCAAAGGACTATATAAATGCAAGGAGTAATTGCACTTAAAACAAGTTAACTGCTAACTTGTGTAAACTTGGGCCAGTTATTTGATATATGTAGGATTTTATTTCTTTCATTGACTATGTAGTTTAGTCTTTTAAAGTCCCTTCTACCTCATTTGATTCTGCTTTTTCATTTCTTTAGCTAATAGTTTCTTCCTTGATTATAATTTACTAGCCCTCAGTAATAAATAAAATGCTGGCTTCTTATTAATATACCTCAATTTCATGAGTCTTGTATTTCATCAGAGGAAGCCATGGTTAGCCAAGCTTCCTATAGCAGTACCCACCATTGAAAGAGACAGCATGTGAGCTGGCTGGTCTGCATTCTATAACCAAACCAGCATCTGGTTTTTGAGAACTGAAATCTAGAACAGAAGATGCCTGAATTTGATCTTCCTTGCTAAAGATATTAGTGGTCCTGCCTTATACTATATGATACATGTTTTGTAGTTTCTTCCATCTTATCCTGTTTATTTTGTTTATTCAGTTTTCTAGTGCAGTACTTTTTACAGTTTTATGTATGCCACTCTCCCTTATTAGTGATGATTCCTGGAGTCATAGGCCATTTCTAGGTCATCTTTAATCCCTGTAACCAAGTACAGGCAAGGGCACATGGTAGATGTTTGATAAATGTTTGAAGAGATAGAATACTTACTAGATTTGCAGGTGATAAAGACTGGAAGGAAAAACTACTATGCTAGATGGCACAGAGAGAGAGAGACAGAGAGAGAGAGAATGAGCGAGTGAGAACGAGTGAGCTTGAAAAGGTGGGTTGAAGCCAAAAAAGATGAAATTTAAGGTGGATGGCAGTGAAGTTCTATATTTTAAGTCTGAAAGAAATGGCAAAATATGGGGAGCCTAGAGGAGACCTAGCCTGATGCTATTCTTATGAAAATTGTGGTTTTGGCTGCCTAAGGCCAGTGTCAGCCAAAGGCACTGCAGTGGCTAAAAAGCTAGTGCAGCTTCAGACTGAATTATTAGAAGTACAAAGTATAGTTAATGGAGGTGATAGTCCAACTACGTTCTATAGGGGATAGACTGCCCTTAGACTATCACCTTTCCCACAGGGTACCAGGCAGTAAGAGGGTCATTGCAAACAGGACTGTGTTTAGTGGAAGGTGCCCTAGTTGCACCAGGGTGATTGCAAACAGGACTGTGTTTAGTAAAAGGTGCCCAGATCACTCAAAGTAGAGTTTGAACTGTTCCCAGTCTGCAATGAGGTAAGCATAGAAATTGAGAGAGTTTAGAAACTTTTACAATAATTTGACAGAGTAATTTTAGGTCTAATGAATCTAATGAAAAAGAAAATGAGGTTTATCTTATATGTCTTTTTTTGTTTGATATTTGCCCTTTATTTTATTTTAATAGACTTTATTTTTCGAGCAGTTTTAGGCTTATAGAAAAATTGACCAGGAAGTACACAGACCTCCTGTGTACTCCATCTCTCCCACTCCTCCCAGCCCTTCCTCTATTAACATCTTGTTATCAGTGGGTACAATTGATGAATCAGTATTGATACATTATTATTAACTAAAGCTCTTTGTGTTGTATATTTCTATGGGTTTTGACAAATGCATCATATCAGGTATCCACCATTATAGTATCATACAGAATAGTTTTACCACCTTAAAAATGCCCTGTGGGGACTTCCCTGGCAGCCCAGTGGTTACAACTCCGAGCTTCCACTGCAGGGGGCATGAGTTCCATCCCTGGTTGGGGAACTAAGATCCCGCACGCTGCGCTGCGCAGTCAAAAAAAAAAAAAAAAAAAAGCCCTATGGTTCACCTGTTCATCCCTGCCCCCTCTTTCTTAGCCCCTGGCAACCACTGATCTTTTTGCTGCTTCTATAGTTTTTCCTTTTCCTGAATATTATATAATTGGAGTCAGCCTTTTCAGACTAGTTTTTTCACTTAACAGTATATATTTGGGGTTTTTCTAGGTCTTCATGGCTTGATAGTTCATTTCTATTTTTTTTTTTTTTTTTTTTTTGCGGTACGCGGGCCTCTCACTGTTGTGGCCTCTCCCCTTGCAGAGCACAGGCTCTGGATGTGCAGGCTCAGCGGGCATGGCTCACAGGCCCAGCCGCTCCGCGGCATGTGGGATCTTCCCGGACCGGGGCACGAACCCGTGTCCCCTGCATCGGCAGGCTGACTCTCAACCACTGCGCCACCAGGGAAGCCCAATAGTTCATTTCTTTTATTGCTGAATAATACGCATTGTATGGATGCTTGTCTATCCATTCATCTATTGAAGAATATCTTGGTTACTTCTGAATTTTGTCAATTATGAGTATGGCTGCAATAAATATTTGTGGACAGGTTTTTCAACTCATTTGGATAAATGCCTAGGAGTGCAATTGCTAGATTGTATGGTAAGCCTATATTTAGCTTTATAAGAAACTGCCAAACTGTCTCTCAGAGTGGCTGTACTATTTTGCATTCCCCCAGTAGTGAGTGAGAATTCTTGTTGCTGCACATCCTCACCAACATTTGCTGTTATCACTCTTTTGGGTTTTAGCCGTTCTAATAGGTAAGTAGTGGTATTTTGTTGTGTTTTAATTTGCAAGTCCCTAATGGCATATGATGTTGATTATCTTTTCATGTGCTTATTTGCCATCTCTGTATCTTCTTTGGTGTGGTGTCTGTCCAGATTTTTTTTGTCCATTGTTTGATTGGGTTGTTTGTTTTCTTATTGTTGAGTTTTAAGAGTTCTTTGTATATTTGGAATATAAGTCCTTTATCAAATGTGTGTTTTGGTAATATTTTACCAAGTCTGTGACTTGTCTTTTCATTCTCTTAATACTGTCTTTGGCAGAACAGAAGTTATAATTTTTAAATAAGTCCAAGTTATCAACCTTTTCTTTTATGGATTGTGGTTTTGTTGTTGTATCTAAAAAGCCATCACCCAATCTAAGGTCATCTAGGTTTTGTCTTTTGTTATCTTCTAGTCATTTTATAGTTTTGCATTTTACATTAAGGTCTGTGGATACATTTTGAGCTAATTTTTGTGAAAAGTGTGAAGTCTGTGTCTAAATTTTTTTGCAGGTGGATGTCAAGTTGTTCTCGCACCATTCATTGAAAAGACTGTTCTTTCTCCGTTGAATTTCCTTTGCTCATTTGTCAAGTATCAGTTGACTATATTTGTGTATGTCTATTTAGGGTCTCTATTCTGTTCCACTGATATATTTGTCTGTCCTTTCACCAATAACACACCACCTTTATCACTGTAGCTTTATAGTAAGTCTTGAAATCAGATAGTATTAGTCCTCTGATAGATATCTATATGTAGCTATAGTTATATTGATCAGATACGTTGCCTAGGCTACATCCCAGACCAGTTGAGTCAGAATCTCTGCTAGGACTTCAGTATATATTTTTAAAGCTTCCCTGGTAATACTGATACACAGGGCAAGTTAAAAACTGCCATACTCAAACCATAAACTTCTTGAAGGTGTAGTCCTGTTCGATGGTGTGTATGTCTCTGGTGGCTTGTACAAGATGCTTAAATAGTTACTGAATGAACAAATGATTAAAAGAACTGAGTGTGTTTATTCTGGAGAAGAGAAAATGTGCATGGCCTTGATAGATCACCATATACACATATCTGAAAGCCTTTAATATGATTTGGCGTTGAAGGACGTTTTCTGAGTGCTCTAGTAGCCAGAATTGAAGTTTACAGAGAGGCACCTGGCTGAATATTAGGAAGCACTGTCTCATAGTGCTCGTTGCAGATGAGCTTTCTGTTCCTGCATATTCCAGCCGAGCCTATCTGTAAGAGCAAATGCTGCATGGGATGGGAAGTTGGGTAAGGTCAGATGTTATGATTATTGATGATTACTTTGAAAAACTATGTCCAAGACTGCGGACTCTTTTTGGTTCTCCTCTCATTCATAAGTTGAAGGACAAGGGTGTGGGCCCAAAAGAACATCCTAAAACTACTTTGAAGCTGAGTTCTCATAGTGCAGCAGATCCCTCCAGTCTGTATTACTGACCGATTCTCTGTGTGGGCAAGGGAATCTTCAAGAAATTTCCTGTCTCCTCTACCAAATTTGAGACTTTGATAGTTGGAATAGCACAAGTACTTAGGGTCTGGGAAAGGTGAAAAATACTTAACAGAAGAGCTCTTTCTGTCCTCCTGGAGTTCTTCCTCTACATCCTTCTGCAATTAGATTACTTTGGGCATATCAAATGGAGGTGTAGACATCTGTCAGGGAAAATTTCTCTCTAGCACACTTAAATTATTGATCAGACATAATGCTGGTTACCTGCTCTTTGCCAGGTTGTAGGGAGAGGGATATGGCAGTCAATACAAAGATGACTGACATGGCAGAGAGAAATAAAGCATAGGCTTAGGAGTCAGACCAAAGTTGGAATGACTCAGCCATTTACCAGCTGTGTGGTCCTGGGGAAGTCACTGCCCTCTCTCACTCATCACATCCTGTCTTTTACCGAGTTCGGCTGCTGCTTCTTCCAAGCTGTATGCTTAGAATATTCTTGTTTCTTCTCATCTCTTCTTCCAATATGTTATTCTAAATCATTACCGTCTTCTTCTGCCTGGAGTTCTGAAAGAATCTACTGATTTGTCTTCTTATTTCCATAACTCTCCCCTCTGTTCTCCATTCAGCAGTCAGTGATTTTTAAAAAATATAGATTAGACCTTGTCATTCTGCTTAAAACCTTCCAAAGCTTTCCAATTGCTAAAGCCTAGAACAAATCCCAGACTCCTAGTTATGACCCACAAGAGACCATGCATAATCTGACTCCTGACACCTCTCTCAAGAGCAAGACATAGAGGGGTAGTTGACGAGGTAATTTTACGTCCTACGGAGCATTTGGAAATGTGTGAAGGTGTTTATTATTGTTTCAATTATTGAGGGGCACTACTAGCATTTAGGGGGTCTGGGCCAGTGTTGGTAAATATTCTGTATTGTTCTGCTCAGGGCCCTTTACAATGCCTGATTGACAATATGTGTTTAAGAAATACTTATTGTACAAAACCATATTCTTCCTGGAACTCAGTTTTGACACATGTGAATTGGTAGTGTGTCTACTTCATAAGGTTGCGGTGAGACAGACATAAGATTTTGTAAAGTACCTGGTACACAACAGCACTTAATAAATGGTAGCTGCTGCTGAGCTTTCTTTGCTTAGAAGCAGCTATAAGCGTCCACCCAGTGTTTTCCCTAGGGCATTAGAATTAGCACCTGACACCTTTGTTCGAGGCGGTGGGTAGGCTCATTTCTTTCCTTGAAGCCTAATCTGATAGAGTGCTAGGTCTGATTTGAGTTGTCCTGGAGTCCAGACCCAGCTGGAGAAACTAAGGCACAGGGGAGCTCTGGTTCTCTTCCTTGACTCTGGGGCCCACCCAGGAAGCTCTGACAGTCCCTGGAAAGCCTGGATTCACTGAGAAATTACCCCCTGCTGAAGACTAGGTTGGGGAGAATAGCTGAGAGGGTGGCAAGGTAGTAGTCTCCCCGCCTTCCCTCGGAGCCTCTTTGCAGAAAGGAGAAGCGCGGTTTTCTTCCGCCTCCTTCCCTCCCTTATTTCCCCGCCCCTTCTGCTTCGCCAACCCTGGAGCAGAGCTTTCGCTGCGCCCTGCGAGGGCGGGAGCGTGTTGCGCCCTGGAGCCAGAGCTGGGGCGGCCGAGCTGCTGGGAGCCCGGCCCCAGCTAAGTAGAGCCACCTGGGTGGAGCCCAGGGTGTTGCGCGGCCGGCCAGGCGTGAGGGAGGTGCGGCTCTGCTACAAAAACCGTAAGCAGAGATGCCGGGGCCATATCCCGCCGCCAGGTAATGCTGGCCCACCCTGGGGCGCGCTCAGCTGCGCGGTGCTGGGGCGGGGGGTGGGGGGGTGGGGACGTCTCTGCTGGCTTCCGGGGAGTGGTGACGCGAGTCCGGTAGATTTAGGGTCTCTTCCTTTAAGAGACCCTAAGTGAGAGAAGGGGTTTAGGGTGGAACCCCCAGATGAGCCCACCCAGGCCTAGGCCATCCCTGGAATCAGAGCTCTGGCTAGGGAAGAGTGTGAAGGGGAAGCTGGTTTTGGAGGAACTTGCTCGGCCTCAGGAGCCTTGCCCCTTCGCAAGCACCCTTCTGCTTGGCGGCTAGGGTGATGCTTCCCTCAGCCTTGGATTAGCGGCTGGCCTGCTGGGACCATGGGGCTTTTCTCTTGGGTGCTGGGGGGGGGGGCATTGCATTATAAGTGACTTGTTAAGAGATGGAGTAAACTGAGAGCTGTGAGACCTGGGGTGGGGTGGGGTGGGGGGGCTGGTCCTGTTCAGGTAGCCTCTGTGGGGCCTCAGTTTCCTTATCTGTGCAATGAAGGGCTTGACATTTTGTTTGTGACTCTGGCATTTTCAGGCCGTCAAACTGCCTTTTGGAAAGGTGAGTTGGTAAAAGCCCTAGAATGGACTGCAGAAATGTCCCCCTCAACACTGTAGGAGATAGGCAAACTTGGGAAACAGACCTTGGAGGCAAACTTGGGAAAAAGACCTTGGTACCCTGTCTTCCAGCCAGTCTTTTGAATGGCATCTTACTGGGCTGCTCAGGACCCAGTGGCTTCACAGACGAGGCAGAGGTTGAGAATGCTGATTATTTTAGTGTTGAGTGTAGGTATATTGGGTGTAGGGAGATGGGGTTGGGAAGAAGCAGATCAAGGTATATTAATGGTTTTTCTCCAAACTGGCCAATTGTTCGATACTTGGGCATAAAGCTGCTTTAAACTTGGCTGTCTTCTCTGGAGCTTCCTCCGTACTCCGTCAAGCTAATGACAGACCTTGAGGCTGTGTAATGTCTTAATCACTATAATTCTTTCCTTTTTGATCATCTGAAACTAAGAAACACATGTCAGGCCTGATACTAACCTACCTTGATTATTTTGGACTGCCTTCCTCCCCCCAGTTGTTCTGTGACTCTACCTCCTTATCATCTTCTCCCCACTTTTCTTTCTGCTTCCTACTCCTGAACATTTTTCCTGTCCTGCGCTCTACCCACCTTTTCTCCCATCCCCACTTTCTCCATTCTTACTGCTCCCCTTTCTAATCCCTTTCCTCTCATGCTTCGCCTTTCTAATCCTTTCCCCTCCATAGCAAATTTTTCCTGATCACTATCTTATGTACCATCCCCATCCCTGTCCCTTCATATTCACACGAACTACTCTTTAATTTTTATTATGGACTTGACATTGTATATTTATTTGCTTATTTCTTTGCTTCTCTTACTAATCCATAAAGTTCATGAACACAGGGACTTTGTCCTGTTCAGCTAGATTAGTATTGGTACACTGTAGATGCTAAATAAGTGTTTGTGGAATGACTGAATATGTGTGTGTGTGTGTGTGTGTGTGAGAAAGAGAGAGAGAGAGAGAGATTGATTAATGTAGCTGCTGAAGGAGGAGATCATTCCAGGTGAGAGGAGGGAGTACAAGCAAAGGAGTAGAGGGAGAAGAGAGAATGAGAGGATGGCTTTTGATGGGAGAAGGGTCACCTCCTTCATTGTAACTGGGTGGTACAGTGCAGGGAAGCATACAGATTTAGGAGTGGGAAGATAGAGTTCTTCTGCAAAGATTTCTGTTTTCTCATTGAAAGTTGGCTCATTGGCTAAGGGAAGGGGTGAATGAGAAGCCCAGTTGATGCTCATTTGAGGCAAGGTAATCATAAGTAGGGAGAGCCTCATAATTTTCAAGCTAAAACAGTCAACCAGGTAATGTTCTCTAGGATACTCAGCTCTTTCAATGTAGAGACAGTTTGGAGAGAGTTGAGCTCAACCATCCCAAAGCTGGGATCTTGTCAATTGAATTTTGGAAAGGGAGAGAAGGCAAGGGGGTTGATTGTTCTTGTTTTTGTTTTTTATCAGATTTACCTTGCCTCAAGTGAGCATCAACTGGGCCTCTCATTCACCCCCTCCCTTAGCCAATGAGCCAATAGTTTATTGTTCGTACTGTTATGAGCATGGGTGTACAGATAGCTCTTACAGACCCTGCTTTCAATATTTTGGGGTATATACCCCAGAAGTAGAACTGCTGGATCATATGGTAATTCTGTAATATTTTTAATTTTTTGAGGAGCTGTTTGCTCTACTGTTTTCCATAGTGGCTGTACCATCTTATATTTCTACCAGTAATTCATAAGGGTTCCAGTTTCTCCACATCCTCACCAACACTTGTTGTTTTCTGGGGTTTTTTGATAGTAACCATCCTAAGGGTATAAGGTGGTGTCTCGTAGTTTTGGCTTGCATTTCCCTAAATATTAGTGATGTTGAGAATCTTTTCTTGTGCTTGTTGGCCATTCATGTGTCTTCTTTGGAGAAATGTCTATCCAAATCCTTAGCCCATATTTGAATTGGGTTGTTTGTTTTTTTTGTTGTTGAATTTTAGAGGGTTGATTTTTATTTTTTTTTTTTGCGGGGCCTCTCACTGTTGTGGCCTCTCCCGTTGCGGAGCACAGGCTCCAGACATGCAGGCTCAGCAGCCAAAGCTCACGGGCCCAGCCGCTCCACGGCATGTGGGATCTTCCTGGACCGGGGCACGAACCCGTGTCCCCTGCATTGGCAGGCAGACTCTCAACCACTGCGCCACCAGGGAAGCCCAGGTTGATGGTTTTTGATGTTTAAGTGATTTTGTTGGACTATGTTTAGGGAAAAAAGAAAGTGATTGTAGTGGGGACTAACCGATAGTGGATTGGAGCTCAAAATAAAGTCTGGGAATTGTAGTGGAAGTTCTTGAACAAGTGAGCTACATGGGTAGGAAGTTGTGTTTGGAGTATATATGATTCTCTCTAGATATTGGAGTCAATGAACATTTTGAGGATAAAGTCCAGGGTGTGATCATGGGAGTATTGGTTAACTTGGACTATAGGTCAGCAAATGAAATAGCCAGAGTATTGGAAGGGTCATCATTGTGGCTGTTGAATCACCTAGAATGTTAACTGGAAGGGTACAGAAGAACACTGATCTAGGGACCTTTGAGTGGAGTGTCCAGGAAGTAGGTATTAGGCAGCAAGGGAGTGTGATAGCAGCCAGTGGAGGCTACTCAAAGGAACAGAAGTTTTACAAGAGGAAGAAAAAGGAGTGGTTTGGAAATGGCACTGAAAATTAAGGACCACACTGATAGGTTGGATGTAAGAGAGAAAACAGCCTTCAGTTGAGAGAGGTGCTAGAGAAGGCTCCTTCTCAGGAGATAACCAAATTTCTTTTAAGGCAAAGAGGCAAGGGGAATGAGCCCATGACAAATGGGAAGTTCCAGAGGAAATAGTGGGAGGGATCCAGAGTCAGGAAAGGGTTGAGGAATTTGGTCAGATTAGAGGACATACAGGACAGGTTGGGTATGAGAGTTTGGGTGGTCAAGGCTGTCTGAAGTAAATGGACACTGGAAGCTTGATTAAATCAGTTGTGATTCTCTTTTAAACTTGAGAGGGCAGTCTATTTTCATTCTTTTGTTCCTAATACTTCCAAGAGAATATGTTGCTTTGAGGCAGCGTGTGGCAGTGTGGGAAATCATAGGATATGTTCAGGCAGATTGACTGGAAGATCATCTATCTAGGAGACAGCAGTATAGATTCCAGTGTTTCTTGGGAGGTTAAACTAGATCACCTTATTGGTTCCTTCAGCTCTCAGATTGTATGAGCCTCAGGTTTTAGTGATTATTTTCTCATTTCAGGCCATCTGTGGGGAGGGCTGGAGGTTTGAAGCTTAAATTTGAATTTTTCCCTTAACTATTGGGAATAGCTCAACGGGGGATACAGGTCAGGAATTTCCCAAGATGGTAGGAGGAGGATTATAAGACATTTGGTGCTGGTTTCTGTGAGCGACTCTGGTGACTATCTGCAGGGGTGATAGGGGTGAGGAAGATGTGTAGTATTATTGGTAGGGGGAGGAGAGGGTGAAGGTGTAGGGTCAACATAAGTTAATTTAAGTCTCTGACTCCAAATCTCTCTGCCTTTTCCATTTCACTCTGCTGCCTCTCATACCTCTCCAATTGTAGGAAGTTTTCCAGGTATTCTGTTTCATTGAGCGATCTTAGCTAAGTTGCATACCCTTATGGGTTTCATGTTAGAACTATGAAATAAAGATTTGGAACTAGCTGATTTTTCAAGATCCTTCCAACTCCTGTGTTTTTCTTCTCTAAACCAGGCTGCATTTTAGTCAGTGAACCGTTACTAATTACCTAGTTGTGCCAGGTCTGTGCTGGGTGGGACTCGGGGACATAGACATTAATCAGACTTAGTTTTGTCCCTTGACTTGTTCATGGTCTGGTGAGGTTGATATCATGACATATGGAACCTGCTGCATAGAATTATGTATAAAATGCTATTAAATTTGGGGCAAGGTAGAAATAGGAGGGCTGTGTGAAGGTTTTGTAGAGGAAGTGAATCAAGCGGGGTCTTGAAGAATGAGTAGGAGTTTTCTTGGCAGACAAGTTGGGACATTTTAGGCAGAGAGAACAGTGTGGGCAAAGGCAGTAGCCTGAAAGCAGATTGGGTTGGAATGACAAGTTTAGAGATGGAAGAGATGAAACTGGATAGATGAGTGGGGGATGAGAACAGGTGTTTTTTGAACATCTATTTTGTGTCAGGCAGCATGCTAGGAGCTTTTATATATGCTTTTCAATTCTCATGATAGCTCTGTAAAATAGACAATCCTATTTGTATTTTTAAAAAGAGGAAACTGAGGGTCAAAAATTAAAGTAGCTTTCCTAACAGCTCAGAAAGAGCTTCCAGTTTTCCTCCCTGCTACCTCAGCAGTTGCTTTCTTGTTGCTAAACCACTGCGAGTGGCTGGAGGCTGCATAGCGGGAATGTCTTTGACTTGTCAGAAGGACATCCCTCAGCAAATTCAAGACTGTAGCATTCCAGGCTTCTGCCAAGAAAACCTCCTGGCACAATTTAATTAAAGATCAGATTCTCATAACCAGGTGTCAAGGGCATGCAGTACTCCCCAGTCTTGGGTGGAGTGTTGAGCAGACCAGTCTTAGCAGCTCTGAGTTGTTGGAACTGAGAAATGTGATTAATACATGAGATAGGTTTTATTTCTTTTTTCCTTCCGCATCTTCATTTAAATAATGGCCTGAGGTAATATTAAAGGTTATCTAGTCCATTCCTTTGCCTCTAGAGTGAACAGTGAGGTATGGTATAGTGGAAAGAGAGGTGATTCTGCAGTCACACAGACTTCATTTCAGGTTCCTGCCTCTGCTCTCCACTAGCTGTGTGACCCTGGGTGGCTGGCAGCATCTCTGAGATTTTGCTTCTTCTGATTTGTTCACTCTTTTATCCCCAGCACCTAACACAGTCTGGCAAACAGTAGGTGATGAATAAATATTTACATGAATGAATGAGAAAAATAATACCAACCAAATAGATTTCCAGGTTTTCTTGTACACTCCATCAATGTTAGTGGTTATTGAAATATCAGCCCCAGGCGATGGCTGAAACCCTATTTGTAAAGACGGTTAGTCCAGGAGGTTCAATGGGGATACTCTTAAAAGAATTTTAGCAACTTTGTTAGGCAATTTAGAGAACTCTCCTAAATTCCAAGTCCCATTGTGTGAGCTCAAGGCACCACAGAGTCGTCAGTGCAGATGGATAGCAGCTGGTCCCCTCCTCCAGGGAACACTTCTTTTCTCATTGTCATCCCTCAGCCTTTTTTAATCAACAGCGTCATCTTTTATTTTTAACATGGGACATTCATTGTACAGATCTAGAACTGCTTAGAAAGGACCATTTTTCTGACTAGCGCTGTATGTATTGCACAAAATGAAAGGTCCTCTGTGATTGCTGTGTCCTACTTTTTCACCTTCATGATGCGTTCTACCACACTGTACTCTCAAACATGTTATTCCTGTGGTCTGGGATATATTTGCCGTCATCGTTCTCTGTCAAAATCATTCATTTTATTGTCTGTTTTCCTTGGTCAAGGTAATATACCAATGCCTGGGCCTATCCCAGACCAATTAAAATCAGAGTTAAAGCGGTGGTATTCCCCCCGCACCCCTGCCGCCCCCGCTTTTTAATTAGGAAAATCTGAAACATATAGCAAAGTTGAAAGAATTTTATAGTGAATACCTGTGTAATCGCCATGTAGATTCTTCTACCATTAACATTTTCATGTTAACTTGCTTTATCACATCCATTATATATTATATATTGACATGTATATTATATCACATCCCTATGTTCATCCACTAATGTATCTTACTTTTTAAAAATGCATTTCAAAGTAAATTGCAGATATTAGTATACTTCCTCTCTTAAGTACTTCATCTGGTGTTTTAAAAAGCTCCTAGGGAATTCTAATAGTCCAGAGTCAAAGACCACTAGTCTGACCTATTTATTCGTTAAGCCCCTACTCTTTCTTTTTTTTCGGCTGCACTGCGCAGCATGTGGGATCTTAGTTTCCCGACCAGAGATGGAACCCATGCCCCCTGCAGTGGAAGTGTGGAGTCCTAACCCCTGGATCACCAGGGCATTCTCCTAAGCCCCTACTCTTAACACCACTTCTTCTGTGAAGCCTCACTGATGACCTCAGTTTAATATAGTCTTTCCTTTCTGTTTCTTCTGACATTTTACTGCTTGTACTATTCTACAGCACTGTTCACAATTGGCCTGACATTGTGGTTTTCTAGGTCCTGTCTGTCTTGCTTACTAGACCGTGAGAACCTCTAGAGTTGGGAACATATTCATTTATTTATCTCTATATCCCTGGTTTCTGGCATAGCACCTTACGAGTAAGTACTCATTAAAAATTATTTATTTGAATTGTACTTGAATGAAGAGCCTGCAAGTGCAGTAAAAGGTGTACATAACTTTCACATGGCTGATTTGAGGACCAAGAAATTATCTTCTCTGTTGCTTAGCTCATGGCAGACATTTAGTAAATATCAATCTTAAGTCCAGTCCAAACATGTTTATATATTTCTATATTTGCCATTGGCTAGATTTGACGGATCTAAATGTAAATTAGAAGTAGCATAGTTTAGGTCAGAATAGGGTCAGCGGGATGAGAATTACCTCAAGTATAGTTGGAAAATCCTCTGGCAGAGAGTCAGAAGACTTGAGTTCCAGTCCCCACCTTTAAATTTCTGTGTGATCTTTGGCAATTTCTTTCTGCTTTTTGGACCTCCGTATTCCTGTTATGTGAGGGGGTCAGATTAGATGACCTCTAAGGTTGCTTCTGGCTTTCATGTTATGTGTATCTTAAAATCTTTGATTATCTTGGCTGTGATTTATACTTGTGGCTGTGGAATCTAGATGTGGTAAAGTAGAAAGAAGTAATTGTTGGTGAACATACTCCTCTGAATCCCTGACTGGTTTTGTTCAGTATGTAAAGTACCTTGTACATACTGGCTACTTGAAAAGTGTTTTCTTTCCCTTTTTTCTACTCTAGCACTGTATCTTTATGCTTTTTATAGAAAAAGAAACATAAATCACTTCCCCTCCTTGGTTGCCTCTTGACTAGTGTCTGTCTAGAGACTGACTGCTCAGGAGGAAACAACAGTTTGCAGCTCATAGGTGAAGAGAGTTCTATTAGGACTACAGCTAGTAAATAACAGAACCAGGACTTAAACTTGTCTGATTTTAACTCCAGTCATCTTTTTACTATATCGCCCTGCCAGTGGCCCTTTTGAAACCTCACAGTGATCCTACATTTATTATAGAGTCATTCAGTTGATTAATAATTAGTACTTCAGTATAATTAGTTGCTTATAAATTATTAGGCTCCCTGAGCCTCTGGGGCATTGGTAACACATGGTCAATCTGTCTTTCTCTCTGTTATATCAGTTTGTCATCTAGGATAGATAAAGGTTAGTAAAGATTTTAAGATACACATAACATGAAAGCCAGAAGCAACCTTAGAGGTCATCTAATCTGACCCCCTCACATAACAGGAATACGGAGGTCCAAAAAGCAGAAAGAAATTGCCAAAGATCACACAGAAATTTAAAGGTGGGGACTGGAACTCAAGTCTTCTGACTCTCTGCCAGAGGATTTTCCAACTATACTTGAGGTAATTCTCACCCCGCTGACCCTATTCTGACCTAAACTATGCTACTTCTGATTTACATTTAGATCCGTCAAATCTAGCCAATGGCAAATATAGAAATATATAAACATGTTTGGGCTGGACTTAAGATTGATGAACTTTCATTCTAAATGTTGGCCTCGGGCTTAGCTTTATTCTGCAGCTTGTCAGAAGGCGTTGGCTTGTCATCCTTCCAAATCTTTGACCAGCAGAGATTGCTAGAAGATTTAATATATATTTGGTCATGTTATTCAAGAGCTGAGTGTATTTCTTGCAGATCAAAACTACAATGAGGTAACATCACACTGGTCAGAATGGCCATCATCAAAAAATCTAGAAACAATAAATGCCAGAGAGGGTGTGGAGAAAAGGGAACCTTCCTACACTGTTGGTGGGAATGTAAATTGGTGCAGCCACTATGGAGAACAGTATGGAGGTTCCTTAAAAAAACTAAAAATAGAACTACCATATGACCCAGCAATCCTACTCCTGGGCATCCGGAGGATACTGTAATTCAAAAAAGGGTACATGCACCCCAATGTTCGTTGCAGCACTATTTACAATAACCTGGACATGGATGCAACCTAAATGTCCATCAACAGAGGAATGGATAAAGAAGATGTGGTACATACATACAATGGAATATTACTCAGCCGTAAAAAAGAACAAAATAATGCCATCTGCAGCAACATGGATGGACCTAGAGATTGTCATACTGAGTGAAGTAAGTCAGACACAGAAAGACAAATATCGCTTATATGTGGAATCTAAAAAGAAAAGGGTACAAATGAATCTTATTTACAAAACAGAAGTAGAGTCACAGATGTAGACAACAAACTTATGGTTACCAGGGGATAAGGGTGGGGACAGATAAACTGGGAGATTGGGACTAACACATACACACTACTGTATGTAAAGTAGATAACTAATAAGAACCTGCTGTATAGCACGGGGAACTCTACTCAATACTCTGTAATGGCCTATATGGGAAAATAATCTTAAAAAAAACAGTGGATATATGTATAACTGATTCACTTTGCTATATACCTGAAATTAACACAACATTGTAAATCAACTATACTCCAATAAAAATTTTTAAAAAAAGAATTCTTTTTCCTATCAGGATTGAAATTTTGGACTTGTTTTCCTATAAACAAAGTTTAGAATAGTGTAGGTTTTAAAATGTGCTAATTATTGTGCTAGGTATAGATGGACAAAATGACCTCTGAGTGGATCTATGAAGTGTAAAGAGAGTAAAGACTTGTGCAGAAGCCATAGGAAAGGACTGGATGGAGGGCTGCAGAGAAACTGGAAAGTAGTGTAAAAATATTAAGTCCAAGTAAGTTCAAAGGAAAGGTTCAAGAAGGCACAAACTTGTGTTCTGTGAGTATAGTTGAAAGTACTGGCAATGTTTAGCACTGAGAAAATAGATTTTGGGCGGTGGGGGGAGTCTTGAGAGATGATTTCAGGTACGTAAAGTTCTGAAGAGGCAATAGACTTTCGCTGAGTAGCCCTCATCTAGGATTTAGAAATAATAGGTGGAAGTAGTGTTTGTTCATTTGTTGTTCTTTTATTTATTCATTTGCTTGTTCATTTGTTCAACAAATCTTTACTGATTACCTGTTCTGTGCCAGGCCTGGTGTTGGGGATTGCGATGACTGAACTTTGTTCTTGAGGAGTTCATAGTCTTAAGTCTGGCAGGGAAGGGAAGTGCAGGGAGAGGCAAATGTGTAAACAAATAATTGCAATTCAGTGTGAGAAGATAAAACAATATAAGTGAGGGCTTCCCTGGTGGCGCAGTGGTTGAGAGTCCGCCTGCCGATGCAGGGGACACGGGTCCGTGCCCCGGTCCGGGAAGATCCCACATGCCGCGGAGCGGCTGGGCCCGTGAGCCATGGCCGCTGAGCCTGCGCGCCCGGAGCCTGTGCTCCACAACAGGAGCGGCCACAACAGTGAGAGGCCCACGTACCGCAAAAAAAAAAAAAAGCAATATAAGTGAGAGCTCTCTAAATGAGGTCACCAAAGGTAGAATAGGCTGACTTGTGAGACTGTAGATTTCCTATCACTGGAGGTTTTCAAGCACAGGCTAGATGACCTGGGCTGGAATGTGGTACAGAGTATTCAAACATTGTATTCCAACAACAGATTTTAGGTTTTAATAATTTAGAATATTTTTTGAAAGTGGTGATCTACCACCTAGAGTTCTCCAAACACACTGGAAGAACTGAGAAATGAAGAAAAGCCTTATCAGAAAGGTTGATGAAGCCTTTCTTTTTTTTTTTTTTGTGGTGTGTGGGCCTCTCACTGCTGTGGCCTCTCCTGTTGTGGAGCACAGGCTCCGGACGCGCAGGCCCAGCGGCCATGGCTCACGGGCCCAGCCGCTCCGCGGCACGTGGGATCCTCCCAGACCGGGGCATGAACCCGTGTCCCCTGCATCGGCAGGCAGACTCTCAACCACTGCGCCACCAGGGAAGCCCTGATGAAACCTTTCTTGGTGCAATTCTGGGCTGTCATCCTGAAAAGGAGTAATATTCAATGAAGCTTTTGGCTGAAGGACCTAAGAGGCAAGGAAGGGCCTGCTTAGGGTATCAGGTGGCTGCAGGGAGTGTAATTTTGGAACTGGCAGTCTGGAGTGAGAAGTTACTCTTGAGAGCTGGGCCTGTAGAAATTCTCTTTGGGGGAGCTGAGGGACTTGAGTTGGGGCTGGGAGGGAAAGCAAAGACAAATCTGCAAAATGAAACTGGAAGAAATGGATAAAAAGCACACCACCCAGAGAGTTACTCTAGATTAACAAGATTGTCCTTGCTTACTTGATTTCTTTTGTTCAAAAAGAGAAGTGAGGAGCAGTGGGTTTGTCAGAGGTAGGTCAGGATGAATTATATAAACAGATGAAGTTTAAATTTGATCTTAAAAGATGAGTAAGATTTTTATCAGTCAGAGGAGATGACAAGAAGCATTGGGGGTGGGGGGGGTAGGGCAAGAGGAGGGTAAGAGAGTACTTGGCAAATTCAGGAGAACAGAGATTTCTGAAGTGTGGTTTGAATGCAAGCTGTGTCCAGGTGCAATGGCTTAGTTTGTGAGACAGTTCAATATCAAAGATTGCAAAGGACCTTAAAATTTCGTCTGTACTGAATTCCTTAAAGGCGAGGTATATAACTCTGTCAAACTTTTGATTAATAGAAATATTTATTGAATCCACTGTTGAGTTAGATACTATACTGGGCTCTTTTGGATTACAAAGGTGACAAAATCGTGCCTGACCTTTGGGTTACATTCTTCTGGCGAAGATAATTAAAACATAGTAAAAATAAATGTGATAACCTGGAAATATACCCATTGCCTTTGGAGTGTGGAGGAGGGAACCTTAACTTCTTGAAGGTGAGAACATTTCAAAAGGGCTTCATAGAAGAAATAGCAGTTGAGGGGCTTCCCTGGTGGCACAGTGGTTGAGAGTCCGCCTGCCAATGCAGGGGACGCTGGTTCGTGCCCCGGTCCAGGAGGATCCCACGTGCCGCGGAGCGGCTGGGCCCGTGAGCCATGGCCGCTGGGCCTGCGCATCTGGAACCTGTGCTCCGCAATGGGAGAGGCCACAACAGTGAGAGGCCCTCATACGGCAAAAAAAAAAAAAAAAAAAAAAAAAGCAGTTGAAGGATGAGTGAATTTGAGGATAGGGAAATTGGCATTCTAAGCAGAGGGAACAGCGTGTGTAAAGGAATGAAAGTGTGAAAGCTACAGTATACTTGAAGAAGTTGGGTGTGGCTAGAGTATAAGGGGAATTAGAGGGAGTTGTAGTGGTGGGAAATGAAGCTGATGGTGGAATGGGTTAAACAATGGGAGGGCCTTTAAAAGCAAGCTAAGGAACTTTAGCTTTTATTCTGGGATGTCACTGAAGGGTTTTAAGTAGAGGTATGAGTGTTTTAAGATCACTGATGGCATGTGGAGAAAGGATTGAGGGAAAAAATGGATGCAAGGGATCATTTAGCTCTGCACTTATTAGAAAATGTTAAGGCTCCTATAGATTTTGTCCATAGCATTTAAGTAGTTAACTTCTAAAGCAGTGGTATTCAATTCTGGCAGGCACTGGGATCACTAAGTTTTAAAATTATAAATTTTGGGCTTAACCCAGCCATACTAAATCAGAATTTATGAGGGTCATACAAGGACATCTATATTTCTGAAAAGTTTTGATGATTATTACACTGTTTTTTTTTTTTTGATGATTAGAAACTTCAGTCTAAAAAGCACTGTTGTGTTTGACTCTAAGGAGCTTACATTCTAAATTGTCATGGTTAAAGATATAATTTCCAGGGGCTTCCCTGGTGGCGCAGTGGTTGAGAGTCCGCCTGCCGATGCAGGGGACACGGGTTCGTGTCCCGGTCCGGGAATATCCCACATGCTGCGGAGCGGCTAGGCCCGTGAGCCATGGCCACTGAGCCTGCGCGTCTGGAGCCTGTGCTCCGCAACGGGAGAGGCCATAACAGTGAGAGGCCCGCGTACCGAGAAAAAACAAAACAAAAAAAAGATATAATTTCCATTGTAGCATGAAGAATAATGAGAAACTTTATTAACTCTGGATATATTCATATTTATCTATTGTCAAGCACACTTATTTGAGGTAATAACATCTATCTTCACTAAAACTACTGGTTCCATGTGATAGGGATTTTTTTTCCTTTTCTTTTAGATTTTATTCCTTCTGTTTCCCGGAAGCACTGGAAATTGCCTGTAAATTCAGCACCATATAGGACAAGATGGTTAATGCATTGATTATCATATATTTAGAACAAGGTCAAATTTTAGAGGAAGGAGATACTGGAGAGATGATAAAGGCCAGGGATCAGCAAACTTTTCTTGTAAATGACCAGATAGTAAAATATTGTAGGTTTGTGAACAACCTAAATATTTTAGGCCTGTTGCAACTACGTAGTATTGCCATTAGAATGTGAAAGAAGCCATAGACAATATGTAAGTGAATGGATGTGGCTGTGTTCCAGTAAAACTGTTTACAAAACCAGCAGCTTTACTGACCATTGGTATAGTGATACAATTCCTACCAGAGAAGGAATGATTTTCCTAAGGTAACAAAATTAGAGCTTGGCAGAGAACTCACTATGTGGAATGCTGTTGGCAGTTTTATTTAATCTTCACGTGAATGACTGAATGGAACCCAAGTGGTTAAGGAATTTCTCTAAAGCTTGTTAAGTAGCACAGGGATTCATTCTCAGTTTAACTGGGCCAAATTTCTGCCTTTTAAATCACATCATGGTGGCTTTTTGTGCTCTCCAATGCCTTAAATAGGAGAATGAAGAGAAAAGCAAGAACCTTGTGAATTTTCAGCAGTGCTTGGCACAGAGTAGGTATTACATCTTTGAGTATGGTGGACTGAATAAGATAGCAGTAGTCATGGTATGCAGTGGAAGGGCTTGAGGTGGGTCCTGGAGGAAGGGTTGTAAAATTTGGATTCCTTTAAAATTTTCAATACCTATTTCCTTTTGCTCAAAAAATAATAAAAGAGTTATGTTCTTCTTTCTGATTCCAGTAGCTGCTGCTGGTGCTGACAATGTCGAATAACGGCCTAGACATTCAAGACAAACCCCCAGCCCCTCCGATGAGAAATACCAGCACTATGATTGGAGCTGGCAGCAAAGATGCTGGAACCCTAAACCACGGTTCCAAACCTCTGCCTCCAAACCCCGAGGAGAAGAAAAAGAAGGACCGATTTTACCGAGCCATCTTACCTGGTGATAAAAGTACAGTATTTCATTTCTTTCTCATCATTTGTATACTTAAAAAAATTTTTTTGGTAACCTGAATATAATATTTGTCCCTTCCTTGATTTAATTTTCCTTTAATCCCTCTTTTTCTCATTAAATATTTTCCTTATTCCTTATCTTCTTTTCCTGAAATGACTGTGAAGTCAAATGGAAAATAGACCCATTATTATACTGTATTAACTATATCTGACCAAAATTCTAGGAAAATAATTATGCTCTTGCCAGATTTTGGGCAATCTGAAGCCATATTATTTACTTACTTTTTAAGTTCTTAAACTGTTTATGACCTCACAAAATATAAGAAATATTGAAATGTCTTCATTTGGATATGGTTTTTCCCCCAAACTAGTTTCATTTGGAATGTCATCTTTCCAGATTCTATTTTTTTGAAAAATTTAATTAATTTATTTTTGGCTGCATTAGGTCTTCGTTGCTGCACACGGGCTTTCTCTAGTTGTGTTGAGCGGGGGCTACTCTTTGTTGCGCTTCGCAGGCCTCTCATTGCAGTGGCTTCTCTTGTGGCGGAGCCCTGGCTCTAGGTGCTCAGGCTTCAGTAGTGGTGGCATGCGGGCTCAGTAGTTGTCGCTCGCGGAGTTAGTTGCTCCGCGGCATGTGGGATCTTCCCGGACCAGGCATCAAACCTGTGTCCCCTGCATTGGCAGGCGGATTCTTAACCACTGCACCAGCAGTGCAGGGAAGTCCCTTGTATCCAGATTCTTTTTTTTTTTTTTAATTAATTAATTAATTAATTTTTGGCTACGTTGGGTCTTCGCTGCTGAACCCAGGCTTTCTTCAGTTGCGTTGAGCAGGGCCTACTCTTCGTTGCGGTGCACAGCCTTCTCATTGCGGTGGCTTCTCTTGTTGTGGAGCACGGGCTCTAGGTGCACGGGCTTCAGTAGTTGTGGCACGCAGGCTTCAGTAGTTGTTGCTTGCGATCTCTAGAGCGTAGGCTCGATAGTTGTGGCACACAGGTTTAGTTACTCTGCGGCATGTGGGATCTTCCCAGACCAGGGCTCGAACCTGTGTCCCCTGCATTGGTAGGCGGATTCTTAACCACTCTGCCACCAGGGAAGTCCCAGTACCCTTTCTCTTACTCTTGGATTGAAGCTAGGAGGCATAGCTAGTAGGCTACATGGTAAAGTCAGAATTGGCATTCTGAAACAGTAGACCAAATATGTCAAGTACAGTGGTGAATTGCAGAAAATATGTTGCAGAAAAATATACCTGCATAACTACAGATCAGGGGAGATGGTAGATAATAGTATCATTAACCAAATAGGGAACACAGGAAGAGGAACAAGTGAGGAAGGTTGATGGTTGGAGAGCAGGAAAGATGATGACTTAAACACATTACATTTGAAGTGAAAAGATAATATTAGACACTTTGTATTTGAGACGTCTTGACATAGAGGTGTCTAATAGGCAGTGATCTTACATATAGGAAATGATTGTTGAAAAACTGAAATGAGAACTATTGAGGACTCTTATTGAGTACATTGGGCATGCATCTTTGTGTTTACCCTTTCCTCTACCCCACCTTCATTGTGAGCTCTTTTGGGGTCTAGATAGAAGAGGCACACATAAGTTGCTTAACTTTGTTTTCTGGCTAATTCATTTATGTAGTAGCTGCCAACTTCCTAGGCGAGGGGCTATGATCTAGGTGATGTTACTCTACCATAGAATCTTCTCCCACATATATAGCCACTTTGTTGATCCCTCAGTTTAGATGTGTGCTTATTTTTAATATTGTACTTTATCAGCCATAATTCTTGATCTCTATAAATAAGTAGGCTTTCAGCCCAAGTTTCTACATGCAGTAAGGAGGACTTTTAAAAATAAAAAATAAAAAGTTGGAATTGTTCTTACTGACAAACCAGGAAGATGATGAGATTCCTGACCAATAGACGTCATCAAAATTAAAACTTTTGTGCTTCAGAAAGAAAGAGAAAAGATAACCCACAGAATGGGAGAAAATTTTCCCAAATCATATATCTGATAAGGACGTTATATCAAAAATATAAAGAGTTACTATATTACCAAAAATGAAAACATGTCCACACAAAAACTTGTACATGAATGTTTATAGCAGCATTATTGATAATAGCTAAAAAGTGGGAACAACTCAAATGTTCATCAACTGATGAATGGATAAATAAAATGTGATATATCCATACAAAGAAATATTAGCTGGTAACAAAAAGAAATGAAGTCCTGATCCATACTACAAAAGGGGGAACCTTGAAAACATTATTATTAGTGAAAGAAGCCAGTCACAAAGGATCACATACTGTATGATTCTGCTTATGTGAATTTTCCAGGCAAATTCATATTATCCAGGCAAATTCATAGACAAAAAGTGAAGAGTGGTTGCCTAGGGTTGTAGGGGGATGTGAATGGGATTTAGGGGACGGTGGCTAAGAGGTATGGGGTTTCTTTTTGGGGTAATGAAAATGTTCTAAAGTTGATTGTGGAGATGATTCCCCAGCTCCATGAATGTATTGAGTCACTGAATTTTAGACTCTATGGGTGAATTGTATAGTATGTGAATTATATCTCAATAATACTCTGTTAAAAAAAAAAACAAAACAGCTGATGGAAGTGTTTAGACATCATTGGGAACCGAAGGGATGACCTTATGTATTGAATGGGGAGATGGCGATTGGGATATGGGTGTTGTAGTCTTGGTTCTCTCATAATTTGGCTGCCTGGTTTGGGTCAGTTACTTGTCTTTGGACTTCAGTGCCTTCATCTAAAATATTAGAGTCACACAGATATAGGGAACAAACTAGTGGTTACCAGTGGGGAGAGGGAAGGGGGAAAAGATAATACAGGGGTATGGGAAAAAGAGGGTTATTATGGGGTTATATGAAATCATGTGAGAATGGATACATGTATATGTATGGCTGAGTTGCTTTGCTGTGCACCTGAAACTATCACAACCCTGTTAATTGGCTATACTCCAATATAAAATAAAAAGTTTAAAAAAAAAGAAATCGTGTGTGAAACCTTTGAAAATTGTAAAGCACTCTAGAATTTGAAGAATCTTTCATTCAATAAAAAACAATTAAAAAAAATTAGTCAAACCAGTAGACATATACAGCCTCTTATAGTTTTGAAATGCTATAATTACATAAATGAGATATAAAGATGAGGTTGGATCAGATTGTATATGTACGTGAAACAAAACTAGGCCATTGTGAAGTACTTTGTTCAGCTATAAAGCTGTAGATGCAGAGGTTCTTCTGGAAATCCTCGCTGAGTAACCCTAGGCCAAGTCTGGTCTGAAAATAAGTCTCATAGCTCAAGATCAAAGCTGTAGCTCTATAAATTCAAAGCATAGATGTAGAAAGCATAGAGTTCTAAGAAGTTCTTGTGAAACGATGTAGTGGCCTCTCTTTCACCACCTAGTTTTGTATTTCCTATACATACCCTGAGCACATAGGTTTCTCTCCTTTGCTTTAAGACCTTAGATGGCTATAATTAATGCATACATCAAAATGAAATAAATGACTTTTTTCCTTTTGTTTGGAAACTTTATTCAGCTTGATTTTGTGCTTTTTGATTTTATCATTCAACCAATAAGGATTTGTTGACTTGCCGCTTCGTGCTTAACTTAGTCCTAGAAGGATGCACCGCAGTGTTGGCAGTCTTTGAAGTGGTATGCCCTTCATGAAGTATTTGAGAATTTATACCAGCTATACAGAGAAATGGGCTAGAACTGGACTTAGTCTGGATTGAGTCCTACCTCTAACATTTATTAACTCTGTGATTTTTTTGCCCTTTTACCTATTTATTTTAATCCCTGTATCCTTAACTGTAAAGTGGGGAATGATTATAATTCCCATCCATCCCATATCATGAGTAGGCTTTTGTCATTTGACGTAGTGGATGTAAAAGCATTTTCTAAACTCTAAAACACTATACAAATATGAAGTTTTTTTTTCTTTTCTTTTAAGGGAAACCTCATTTCTTGTTTGATCTGATATCTGTAACAACTCATTTTCAGTTGGGGAGGCTGAGGCTTAGAGAAAAGTAAATTGATCAACGTCTTACAGTTGGAAAGTGGCAGGGATGAGTATGGAACTAAGTCTTCCTAAAGTATCTATTACATCACAACATACTATCTCTGTTAGTTGTTCCCAACCCAGATTACACGTCCGACTCACTCATGGTGCTTTTCTGAAATACAGTTGCCCAGATCCTACCCAGACTTTTGGAGCCAGAATTTCCAGAGGGGTAGTTTTGGGGTCTAAAGGGATTTGGGGGATGAGAAAGAAGAGCTCTCTGTGGGCTGTGTTAGTGGTTGAGATTTGAGCTGGCAATGGGTAGAATGTCTATGGGCATTACCTAATGCTGACCTCCAGCGTGGCTTCAGTGTGTGCCTGGGGGGATGCATAAATGATTGGAAGAAGCTGTAATTGAGGGCCTGTGATAGGTGGCGCTGAGTTGCAGAATTCCATGTGGGAAAGCCTGGTTCCTGTGGTTAGGATCTGGAGCCTTTGGTTTATTCTAAGAAGTCCTGTAGCATTTAGTTTGGAATCTTTTCCTGGCTGCATTTTCACAACCGAAGTGGAATTCTCCAAGCTTGGGAAGAGTTTAGCAAAGTTAATTTTAAAACTGGACTACGTCAGTGTTTATCTCTCCAAGTTTGGAGTGTTTTACTGCCTTGAGCTTAGATTAGGTCATCTGAACCAATGAGAAGGGCTTCTTAAAAATAAATCTTAAAAAAAAAAAAAATAAGGTCAATGATTTGTGCTGAAACTTGGATGGCTGTACTGCAACCTGGGATTTTGTAATGTCAGCCTCATTTCCCATGTTACCAGAAAGCCAAATGGACTTGGCCAAAGATAGGGTTAATATTAGGATGGATGGTTTTGCAGGCTTCTTTTTTCACTTTATTTCCTCAAGTCTGTGATCTCTAGTTTCATGAAATCAGATGATTCGTTCTTCTTTTTCCTTAGCCACAGTTTCTAAACTGTCTTAATGAGTGGGTTGGGAAATCTTACTCTGACACTTTCTTTTATTAATGATAACTCATGTTTGTAAATCTCTCTAGCTTCTACACAGCACGTACATTTTCTTTATCTTCGTTAATCCTTAAAATAATAAGAACAATAGTAATAAAAATAGTAATAACAAATAGTACTAACACAGTAGTAATAACCATAAAAAGTAACAGCTGTAACCGAGCTACTATTTATTGAATGCCTGTTAGTTACTACATATTATATTAGGAACTTTGATGTTTGTGAAATGTGCCAATTTTTCAGGGAGATAAATATTTCACTTTGTAGACAGTAAACTGAGGTAGTTCAGTTTGAGTAACTTGCCCAAGGTCATCTGGTTAGGAGTGGCTGATCTGTGATTATAGCTTTTTTCTATGATTCCAGGGACCTTTCCACTGATACTCTTGTGCTCAGAGAGTCAAGGACTTGCCCAAGGTCATATGCTACATGGTTGCGGTGCATGGAGTCTGCATTTGAACAATTGTCTCTTGACTTCTGGACTGTGCTCTTTAATTCTTCTAAGTCCTCAGACACCATGTACTGTTTGAAGGCTCCCATCCTAGAGATGTTCAGACTAATGCCTTTAGTAGAACTGATTTGGTTAGTTCTTTTAACTTATTTTAAAACAAATTTGCATTTAATGACCTCCATTCATATTCACTTAGTCTGCAGAAGGCATAGTGCATGTAGAAGCAGCTATATTGGAGTTCAAGCACTGGAGGTTATCACCATTGACCATCCCTAATTTTGGGACCTTTGGTAAGTTGCTCTACCTTCCTTCACCTCACTTATCTTACCCGTAGTATGGGTACATAATAATATTTGTCTCAGAGAGTTGCTGAGTGGATTATAAGGCTAAAGGTGTGAAAAAGGTTATGTAAACTACAGCTTTATTAAGAGTTGGAAGTAATTTTGTGGCTATTATTGCTTGCAGTCATGGTTTTCTTTTGGAATCTGTGATTAACACTTAAGAGTTGTTATGAGATTTACAAAAGAACAACTCTTAATGGGATTCCTCCAAGATAGAATTAAAGAATGATCCTGGGGTAAAATACCTTTCTCTTCCTACATATAGCCTGTATTTCCTGTTGGTTTAGATAGGGCTATTAAGCCAGATTAAAGAATTTGTGCACTGAGGCTAAACAGACCCAAGGAGAGGTTTCCTAAGGAGTTCTTAAGAGTTCTCTGTAATGTCAGAAGCAGGATTCTAAGCTCTGGACGTGGGCCTGGACCTCTGGAACAAATACTCTATTTGAAACTGAGGCCAAAAAGGTAAGCCTCTTAAAACTACAAATGTCAGATACTCTTTATATGTTCATGTGTTAAGTGATTTCACTTTCCTGGGGCTCTTTTCTATAGGCTATTCATCCTCTGAGCCACTGTCTTTCTGTGTTTCCATTACCGAAGTTTGTTTTGTATTTGACATTCCGTGCCTGTGATGGTATATTATATGGCATATTCATAGCATATCATAGAAATAATATATAAAATATAAGATATATAACTATAAAACAAAAATCTAAGTAAAACATAAAAATAATACAAGTAAAGCATAAAAATAACATAAGTGTTCTTCTCTACAATCTTTTAATTGACTAGATCAGAGGAAATTTAGGAACAGAAAGCAATTCCAAAGCCCTGCGACATGTCTCATGCATTCTAGCTATGAGTAAGACAGATGGACTTATGTCATAAATGAACCATTTATGAACCGTAATAAACCGTTCCCTTTCTCAAAGCAGCTGCTTCTGGAAGGGAAATTGCCAAGTGTAAAAATAGCTTAAACCCTAGCAATTGGCATGTAGGCAAATGGTTCTCACTAAGATACTAAGGAAAGAACCTTTGGAATCAGACCTGGGTTCAAATCCCAGCTCTTACTAGCTGTATGAACTTGAGCAAATTATTTAACTGCTTTTTAGTTTCCTCATCTGTAAAATGACAGTAGTAATAATGTATCCCATAGGATTATAAGAATTAAGGAAAATATTTTATGGTTATAGTATCTTATACATGGTAAGTTCTTATTTAATGTCATTTCTTCCCATTATAACAAAGTATGTTTTCTTGATTCAACTTGAAATTCTTTAGGGGAGGTAAAGTAGTAGAATGTAAAGGGCCTTGGCTCTTGATGCCACACTTTTTGAATTTGAATTACTTCAAGAACTGTAGGCAGGTCCATGCTTCAATTTCCTAATCTCCAGGTAAAGTTGACTCTCAGGATTGTGGTGATTATATGAGATGATGTATATGAAGTACCTATTAAAACTGTGGGATGCTGTGTCAGGAAGAAATGTAGATACAGGGCTTTGAGAGTGCTGATCTTTCTGTTTTCAAAGACATTTGGAGTGTAGGAGCTGAAAGGGCACTTAAGATCATTTAGTTCATTCTCCCCATTGTTCAGATGAGAAAGCTGAGCACCTGGACTGTATGGTGTGGTAGAGGCAAAACTGGCCTGGATTCTAGACCTTCTTGTGTGTCCTCCCCCCCCCACCCCGACCGCTGCCCCCTGCATTTTGCTGCTTTTCATCAGGGTTATATTGGGTCTGTGGAGGCATTAGGACCTCAGAATATCTTTTGGCCAGTGTGCTGAGCTACCACAGAGCAGGATTTTAAAACGGGATTGTGAAAATCATGTCAGAGCTGATAAAAATGGAACATTTATTCCTGCCCTGGAGAGAATTTGCATGTCTTAGGCAGATTCCTTAGACTCCTTGTCAAGTTGAGTTAGGTGTCTGATTGTTTGTTCCTTTCTTCACTCAGTGTCTGAGCACCTATTTTATGCCTGGCTTTTGCTAGCTGTTGGGGATTCGTGATAAATTAGACATGGCCCCTGAACTTAGAATTCAGTCTGGTTGGAAAAATAGACCCTTAAAATAGGCAATTACTATAATGGTGCTGTGGGAACAGAGGGGAGGGTGAAGAACTCCCCAACCTAGAGATCAGGGAAGACTTCACAGAAGAGATGACCTTTAAGCTGAGACCTGACAAGGATAAATAAAAGGGTTTGTATGGTGAGGTGGCAAGGGAAGGGAAAGGGAAAGGCAGGATTCACAGGCAAAGGGAGTAACTTGAGACAATAGGAAGAGGTGTGGGAGAGCCCATTATGTTTGGTGAACCATCACTGGTTCAGTGGTGTAGAATGTGTGAAACATAAGTACAGGCATGCCTTGGAGATACTGTGGGTTTAGTTCCAGTTTTATTGTGATGCTCACTACCACAATAAAGTGAGCATCACAATAAAAAGAGTCACATGAATTTTTTTGGTTTCCAAATGCATATAAAACTTATGTTTACACTATACTGTAGTCTATTAAGTGTACATTTATGTTTAAATAAACAATGTACATACCTTAATTAAACAATATTTTATCGCGGGCTTCCCTGGTGGCGCAGTGGTTGAGAGTCTGCCTGCCGACGCAGGGGACATGGGTTCGTGACCCGGTCGGGGAAGATCCTACAGGCCGTGGAGCGGCTGGGCCCGTGAGCCATGGCCACTGAGCCTGCGCGTCCGGAGCCTTGCTCCGCAACGGGAGAGGCCACAACAGTGAGAGGTCCACGTACTGCAAAAAAAAAAAAAACTTTATTGCTAAAATATGCTAACCATCATCTGACAATGCGAGGTTGCCACAAATCGTCAATTTGTAAAAGGTATAATATCTGTGAAGTGCAGTAACTCCAAGCACAGTAAAACGAGGTATGCCTGTAGTGGGAGATAAAGAAGATGTAAGTCTGTAGAGCAGAGTTCTGAAAGTCTTTAAAAACAAGAGTTTATTTTTTAGAGCAGTTTTACATTCACAGCAATATTGAGTGGAAAGTACAGAGATTTCCTATAAACCTCCTGCCCACACATATGTACAACTTACCTCACTACCAATATCCTATACTGGGGTGGTACATTACAATATGTGAACCTACATCAACACATCATATTCACCTTAAGTCTGTATTTTACGTTAGAGTTCACTCTTGGTGTTTTACGTCTATGAGTTGAACAAGTGTATGTATATAAAGACAAATATCCACCATTATAGTATCATATAGAATAGTTTCACCACCCTAAAATTCCTCTGTGCTCTGGTAATTCACCCCTCCTTCCCCTCAAATCTGTGGCAACCAGTGACCGTTAATACTGTCTCCATAGTTTTACCTTTGCCAGAATGTCAGATAGTTGGAAGCATATGGTATATAGTCTTTTCAGACTGGTTTCTTTCACCTAGTAATATGTATTTAAGGTTCCTCATTATCTTTTCATGGCTTGATAGCTCATTTCTTCTTAGTGCTGAATAATATTCCATTTTCTGGATGTATCACAGTTTACTTATCCATTCACCTATGGAAGGACACCTTGGTTGCTTCCAAGTTTTGGTAATTATGAATAGAGCTGCTGCAAACATCCACGTGAAAGTTTCTGTGTGAACAAGTTATCAGCTCCTTTGGGTAAATAACAAAGGAGCACGAATGCTGGATTGTATGGTAAGAGCATGTTTAATTTTGTGAGAAACTGCCAACGTGTCTTAGTGACTGTACCATTTTGCATTCCCACTACTAATGAATGAAAATTCTTGTTGCCCCATATTCTTGTTAGTATTTGGTGTTATCAGTTTTGGATTTTGGCCATTCTAATAGGTGTGTAGTGGTTTTTCATTGTTGTTTTAATTGCAGTTCCCTAATGAAATACAATATTGAGTATCTTTTCTATCTATATCTTCTTTGGTGATGTGTCTCTTCAGGTCTTTTGCGTATTTCATTAATTGCGTTTTCTTATTGTTGAGGGTTTTCTTGTGTATGAAATTATAGCTTTTATTTTTAAAATTTTTATTGGGGTATAGTTGACTTACAATGTTTTGTTAGTTTCAGGTGTACAGCAAAGTGAATCTGGTATACATACACATATATCCATTCTTTTTTAGGTTCTTTTCTAAAAGCATAGTAATAATATATATTACTATTATATAATGTAATATATGCCATTACAGAGTATTGAGTAGAGTTCCCTGTGCTGTGCAGTAGGTCCTTATTAGTTATCTATTTTATATATAGTAGTGCAAAGGCCTTGGGGTTGGGAGGCCGAAGACCTCAGTCCTGGCCCCAGATCTGCTTCTAACTTGCTCTGTAACATTGGGCAGGCTACTTAACTTCTTGGAACCTCTGGCTTCTTCTGTCATATGGGCACCAAAATCACTACCCTGCTTGTCACACCGTTGTTTTGAGGCTCCAGTGGACTAGGTCTAGCTAATACCAAGGCCAGAAAGTCTTTTGAGTTGGAAAAGGATTATATTAGTTTGCTAGAGCTGCTGCAACAAATTACCACAAACTAGGGGTCTTAAATAACAGAAATTTATTGTTTCAGTTTTGGAGGTTAGAAGTCCAAGATCAAGGTGTTTGTAGGGTTGGTTCCTTCTGATACCTGTGAGGAAAAATCTGTTCCATTCCTCTCTCCTAGCTTCTGGTGATTTGTTGGGCTTGAAGAAGCATTGCTCTGATCTCTGTCTTTATCTTCATAAGGTGTTCTCCTTGTGTACGTTTGTCTTCAAATATCCCCTTTTTATAAGGACATTGACTGGATTAGGGGGCTGACCCTACTCCAATTTGACCTAATCATATTTTAAATAATTATATCTGCAATGGCTCTGTTTCCAAATAAAGTCACATTCTGAGGTACTGGGAGTTAAGAACATATGAATCTTGGCGGAATACGAGGGTACGACAAGGGCACGACAACTCTTTAAATATTGAAGCTTTTTATGCCAGACCAGCAGAACCTTAGTGAACACCTACTGTATGCAACACCCTTGATGATTACAAATATTCAGACTTAGTGATTCTTTAAGTTTGTAGCCTAGGGAAGCAGCATAGTAGAGTGGTTTAGTGCTCAGGGCCTGGGCCAGACGGCCTGGATTTGGGTCTGACTGCTGCCAGTTACTATCCAGTTGATCTTGGGCAAATAACTTAGTCTCTGTGCTTCAGTTTCTTTATCTGCAGAATAAGGATGACAGTACCTAACTACAGGGTTGTTGTGAGGCTACAGTGAATATTAATAAAGAACTTGAATTAATTCATAAGATACAAGGATATACTTTACAGCACAGGGCATATAGCCAATATTTTATAACAACTTTAAATGGAGTATAATGTATACAAATATTGAATTACAGTGTTGTTCACCTGAAACTAATATAATATTGTAAATCAACTATAATAGAAAAAAGAAGGAACTTGAATCATTGCACATGATAAAATATTAGCTATTCATTTAATTAAAACAATTTCCAAATCTAAAATTCTGTAATGTAGAGAACCTTAAAGTGGTCCATAATCAAGGATCAAACAAGCAGAAGCAGGTTATATAAGCTCATAGGATGTAGGATGTCTGGGTTGGAAGGCTCTTTAGAGACCATCTACTTGAGTCTTCTCATTTTGCAGATGGGGAAACCAGGGTTCAGAAAAAAGGAAGTGACTTGCTCTGGGTCAACTGACTCATTTGTATCAGTCCTTGGCCTCTAAAGGAGCTTAGAGCTCAACAAAGAGCTAAATAAGCCTAAAAATGTAGTAATGTTTTTATCTCCTTTTTCCTGTTTCTCTTACAGCAAATAAAAAGAAGGAGAAGGAACGGCCAGAGATTTCTCTTCCTTCAGATTTTGAGCACACGATTCACGTTGGTTTTGATGCTGTCACAGGCGAGTTTACAGTAAGTCCTGGGCCACAGAAAGACATTTGGTCTTTCAGAGTTCTGGCTATGCACTGTTAGATTTAATCCTTTCCAGACTTCCTGATGCCTCTATCTTTGCCCGAGACCCTCATTACTATCTTCTTATAGTAATGAGAGGGACACGTTCCTCCCCTCCAGAATTGTACTAGAGAAGCCTTTGAATCTCTATTCCTTAAATAGACCTCGGTTAAGTGGCCCCTTGGCATCAGGCTCTGTGCTGGGCACTGATGATCCAGAGACAAATCAGACATGATTGCTGCCGTAAAGGAGGAATAGCCTGGTGAAGGGGCAAATACCACAAGAAATGACAGATATAGTAAGAGATGTGTTATAAGAGAGACCAGTGTGGAACTCTGAGGGCAGAGAGAGAAAGGAATGACTAAACCCATCTTTAGCTGCCATCAGTTATCAGAGTTAGTTCTGAATTTCATTCAGGGTCCCCTGTGATTATGCCTTGCTGACAGCCTTGCATGTCTCTTTTATAGGGGATGCCAGAGCAGTGGGCCCGCTTGCTTCAGACATCAAATATCACCAAGTCGGAGCAGAAGAAAAACCCGCAGGCTGTCCTGGATGTATTAGAATTTTATAACTCGAAGAAGACCTCCAACAGCCAGAAGTACATGAGCTTTACAGGTATGGGGATTGTGTCCAGGGCAGTCTAGGAAAAAAGAGGTTTTCATCTTAGTAGATGCCTATTGGTGTGGGGTGGAGGAAGAACGTTTTTCAAAAGAGTGGAGATGGCACGTTCACTAAGATGGAATTTTGGAATTTGAGAGCCAAGATGATGGGTTTTTGCATCAAACTTGAGTCTTTACTCTGAAACTGCATGTTTTGAAAAAGTACTGTGATATTACGTGTTAAGAACATAGACTTTGTGCTAGAAGATCTAGATTCTGATACTCACTATGTTCTAGTAGTCAGTTCATTTCTTTGAGCTTCAAAATGAGAATAATAATTCCTATCTCAAGAGGTTGTAATGAGGATAAATGAGCTCATTGATACGAAAGTTCTTTATAGGTTGCAAAATGGCACCATGAAAATGTAGCCATCATTATAAACTTTGTTTTCAATATTAATGAATTATGTGATGACATTTAATGTGTATCTTTTAAGTAGGCAAACGCAATTTCTTCCTCAAGAAACTGATTTTTATCAAATGAAAAATAGGCCAGTAATAATAAATGTTCTTTAGGTGTACTCTTTCTCTCTCTCTATATATAAGGGACTATGTTTTTCAGAATGTTTTTAATTGCAAAATTGGGATTAGAATCCAGGTCTCCTAATTCCTTGACCAGTACCTTTTCAGTTTACCACTTGCTTCTAGTAACTCTATTTGGAGCACCTCCTTCCATAGCAGAGAGATTTTTCTTTTCTTAGGCAAGTCATAGGAAGGCCTACATTTCTGGAAACTTGCCTTGTATATAGCATCTTAGAATGTTAGGGCAAGAAGTATCTTTAGTATATACCACTTCCAGTTTCCCCTTGTTTTGCAAACATTAGAGCCCAAAATGCCTTTCTAATGTGGCTAAATTAGTGATCTCTTAACCACTGGTCTCAACTCTGAGTCCAGTGCTTTTTCTGGTGTTCATGCTGTCTCATTCAAAGGGCAGTATTGTTGGGGAAGGTGAGAGCCGGGATGAGCTAGCTAATTTTGAAGGATGCTTTCCCCAGCAAGTATCTGGCTTGCAGCAGTAGGCACAGATGGTGAGGACGACAGACTGCAGCTTTGCTCATGCTGCATAGCGGTGCCCTGGAGAGGGTCATGCATGATCCTAGCATGTTTCCTTCCTGATATCTGGCCCCGCTGGGTCTGTATCACTTCTTCCATTGAGGGACTGGGTCATTCCAAGGCAGTATTGGGGTTGAGGGTTGATGGGTAGGAAAGTTTTCTAGGTTACGGCTTGTGTTTTCAAGAGTTTGTTGTGGAGACTTCAGATTAGAAGCTGGCTTTGAAAGCCTCAGCAGCAAAGTCTTTCGAAGAATCTGTTTTTATGTGTATGTGTGTAGATGTGTACAAATACTATTTATGTATATGGAAGCATAGCTATGTGGGTTTGCATATGTTTGGAATTAAAGTCCACTTAAGTATTTATGAGTGAATATGGGTATAGATATACACATTCAGGTAATTGTGTATATGTTCCTCCATGCATGCATAAATGAATAACATTGAGTGTATATGTATAGAATGTATAGATATGTGTCCATACAGCTACTTCTGTGTGTATAAATTTGTGCAAATGTGTGTGTGTGTGCACATGCATACACACGTGAGGGATTTTTTGTTTTCTGTAAGTTGAAGACCAAGGCAACTCCAAGCAAAACTGTATATTTGGCACTTTAAAAAAAAATTTTTTTTAAATTGAAGTATAGTTGATTTACAATGTTGTGTTAATTACTGCTGTACAGCAAAGTGATTCCGTTATAAATACATTCTTTTTTAAAATATTCTTTTCCATTATGGTTTTTCACAGGATACTGATTATAGTTATCTGTATTATACGCAGGACCTTGTTGTTTATGGCACAGTTATTTTTTTATTTTGTATTTTTTTGCGGTACGCGGGCCTCTCACTGTTGCGGCCTCTCCCGTTGCGGAGCACAGGCTCCGGACGCACAGGCTCAGTGGCCATGGCTCACGGGCCCAGCCGCTCCGCGGCATGTGGGATCTTCCTGGACCGGGGCACGGACCCGTGTCCCCTGCATTGGCAGGCGGGCTCTCAACCACTGCGCCACCAGGGAAGGCCCCCCTTTTTTTTTTTTTTTGCGGTACGCGGGCCTCTCACTGTTGTGGCCTCTCCTTTTGCGCCTCACAGGCTCCGGACGCGCAGGCTCAGTCAGTGGCCATGACGCACGGGCCCAGCCGCTCTGCGGCATGTGGGATCCTCCTGGACCGGGGCACGAACCCGCGTCCCCTGCATCGGCAGGCGGACTCTCAACCACTGCGCCACCAGGGAAGCCCTAGCACAGTTATTTTTAATGTCCTATCTCTCATTTTCCTATTTCCTTTCTTCTCATGCTATTAATTATGATAACACTACTTCAATTTGTATATGCTTGCACATAAACCATCTCATTTGATTCTCATGACGGCCTTGGGAGATTGGAAACGCAA
This sequence comes from Monodon monoceros, assembly GCF_005190385.1. Classification (NCBI taxonomy): domain Eukaryota; kingdom Metazoa; phylum Chordata; class Mammalia; order Artiodactyla; family Monodontidae; genus Monodon; species Monodon monoceros. The sequence continues at coordinate 53,377,051 of NW_021703784.1, forward strand.
GGGCATTATCCCCATTTTGCAGACTCAGGGAAATTAATTAGGCTCAGGGAAATTAAGTGACTTATTCACAGAACCTCAACATATCAGTTGAGTGATATACCAGTGTTGGAAGTGTGTTTTCAACTTGGGCCTTTAAATCCTTCGCTGTCTAAAAGCCCAAGCACAATCCTCCGTGCCAATTTTTTGTTAAGTTTCCTGTCTTTTCATCACTTTATCTTCTGTACCAACTAGTAGCTAATGTGATAAGCAAAGCCTAGACTAGATTGACAATGCCAGGTTCTGGGTTTTAGCCCTACTTTGCGACTGATTTATGTAACCTTGAACCAGTTTCTTTTCCTCTGAACCCTAGTTTATTTATTTGTAAAATGAAGGGATTGCAAGTACTTTCTGCTCTGTCATTCTGTGCTATGGAATTTTATTTTTATATACAGAAATTGTACATCACATTTAAAAGGAGCAAACGTACTTATTTTTTATATGGTGGAGATATATTTATTACCAGAATACCCAGTCCTCAAAAATACTAGCAGTACATAAGGTTAGGGGTGGTGCAAGGAAGGCATAGTATTGCACTTGGTATAGAATGTGCTTTTGGACAAGAAAAACAAGTGAATTATGTTTAAGCTATATCCTGAATTGATTTATCCAGAGTACAGCTGGCTATTCAGGGTTTGTTTTAAGAACATATTGTCACAGTTTATGGGTTCATAATTTGTCATAGGACCAAAGAAGCTATACCTGATACTTTCATGTATGATGGAATTGAGATCTTGGACATTCTCTGGGCTTGTTTCTTGGTGAGGAAGATGTAGGATTTGATATAATATTTCTTCTCCTTAATTCCCATTGGTGGTGAACTGGTGAAATCAATTTCTTCTTGGACTTTTAGGAATTAAAGAATAAATTCAAACAATACTTGGTCTTTAAACTTATTTTCTTGCTAAGATTTCCATTGGGTCTGTTTCGTAGTTTATCAAGTCTAAGATATCATTGATTGTAAGGTGCATTGTTATTTTACATGCCCCTAAAGAAAAAGAAGCTGCCAATTAAATCATGAAATACTTTTGATTGTAGGACACATCTCTTTCTGAGATGTTAATGTGAAAAAATACATGTCTCGGAATTAATAAAATATGGTGATTATCTGATTGAAGGAGCTTGGACCTATTCTTAGAAATAAGACCCTGCCTTTAATTATACTTGAGATGACTAATGCATCTCTTTTCCTAAGGCTTAGTCTTTCTCTCCTTGTGGGGAATAGACATGGATATAGGAGGACCCTTTCTAAAAGCTAAAGCCACATGCTGGTCATGATTTGTTATAGATGGCTCAGGGTGATGCCAGCCAGGAGTTCTTTCCCTTTCTCTTAGAATGCAGGAAATTTCCTTGATCATTGAGGCCTGATGATGTGGATATAGTTCTAACCTAGTATTTAGAATTAGACCAGGATTCAAATCTTGACTCCTAATAACCTTTGTGTTAAGTAATTTGTGGACAAATTACTTCTCTTCTCTGAACATCAGTTTCCAAATCTGTGAAAGTGGACATACTAATAGTACTGAGAGCTGTAGTGAGGATTAGAGGACATAATGTGTATAATGTGTTTAAAATGGTGTTGGGCCTGTAGTACCAGTAACACTGTTATTATTCTGAGCTTGGCAAGTGCTTTAGTGAATAGGCTTCCTTAGGTCTCAAGAAAGGATTAACTGTAATTGTTTACTGACTGAGTCCCTTGTCTTTTTCCTTTTGCAGATAAATCAGCTGAGGATTATAATTCTTCTAACACTTTGGTAAGCCTTTATTTCCTCTATTCTGATATGGGCAGGTACGATTTTTTAGGGATCAAGTCAAGTGTGGTAGATGCAGAGCCTGGGCTGGGGGGTACTCATCATCTTAGTCACTTTCCCACCCTGGGCCTCAGAGTAAAGGAATTGGACTTAATAAACAATAAGCATCCCTTCCAGCTTTAATTTATGAATGCTCTAGAAATCCTAACCCTGGAACCAGAAGAACTGGCTGCTAGGCTCAATTTTCAGTTTTCACTTTGACCCTTAGGAAAGCCAGTTTGCCTTTCTGAGCTTCAGTTTTTTCATCAATAAATGAGAATGATACACTTTACTTAGAGATGTTTTCAAATAGCTGCATTTAGAGGAGAATTCTTTCTTTTGGGTTGGTTGGGTCTACAAAACCAGGATTAGGGCTAATTGTTGAAGGGAGCAGATCCTATTAATTTAAGGTCATTCATTCTGTCCTCTGAAGTTGTAGTGAATGCCCTATCACTTGAAGGAATGTGATAGGAGTCACTGGTGACCTCAAAGGTCCCTCTGCCCTTCATAACTTACAAATTCTGTTTTCCAAGGCAGATTATAAGATGAGATGCTGATGTATCCGAAAGGGTCTTAATGGCTATTAAGCTGTGACTTATATACTAGAATACTGCTATTCTTTATATCCAGTGTTGTCTCTTGTGCAAAGTTGGTTATTTCATATTGATTTACTAAACATTTGCAAAGCCCCTATTCTATGCCAGGTCCTGTGTGGAGAAGTGGCAATATAGGGATGAATCAGACATTATCCCAACTCCTAAGAATCTCCCAATCCTGTAAGTGACATGAAGGCACAAACAGTTACAGTGCAGCATGCTAAAACTTCATGAGGCCAGGAGCTATGTTTGACTTGTCAATTACTGGATCCCTGGCATCTGGCAAGTAACAATTTACTGAATAAAAGGTTGGGTGTATAAAGAAAGCTTCTTGATGGTGCGGTCTGAGCTGAATTAGTTATCTTGGGGAAGAATTATGAAGAGACAAGCGTATTCCCGACAGAGAATAATTAGCATGTGCCAAGACAAGGAGGTTCATGAGGTAGGCTTGTACAGAGAACTGCAAGTGGTTTGTTATGATTGGAATGTGAAGTGTGAAGGGACTAGAGGTGGCTGGTGGGGAGGGGAGGGGAGGCAGGTCAGATCATGTAGGAATTTTAACTTTATCTTAAAGGTAATGAGAAGCTATTGAAGAATTTTAAGTGGGGAAGTCATACATTCTAACACAATACTGAGTCACCATCCAAATACTTTGAACCATGCTTCCAGCAATGGGGATTGGTTTATTCTGAGTCATTTATACTGTAATCAATGATAAAAAATGTTCATATGTCCATTGCCTTGTAGCATACTGAGTCCTTTCTTATTCACTACCTCTTTTAATCTTCATAGGAGTTTAATGAGGTGGGTTATTATCCTTGTATAATCGATGATAAAACTGAAATTGAGAATGGTTAATGGCAGTAGATATCTGATTCCCAGTCTGCATCGCTTTCCCCTGATTCATTCTTTCATCAAATGGAATAGATACAATTAAAAGGTGGGGAAGAATTTGCTAATGTTAAGATCCTTGGGAGTTTCTCCCCATTATTGAACTGCAAATTATGGAAGAAGGGACCTTAACCAAAGCTGAGCTGTGCCTTGTGGCACAAATGTCTTTATGCCTTTATAGGAGGAGTAACAGCTATTATTTATCGTGTAGCTAATATGTGCCAGGCAGTGTGCTAGTAACTTTATGTATGTTAGCATAATTAGTCCTCACAATTACTTAGTGAAGAGATTAGCATCCCCACTTCACAGGTAGGAAAACAGACTTTCCTGAAGGCTCATAATTGCTATTGTGGCACAACCAGATTAGAACTAGGGTCGTCTGAGTCCCTGTCCTGGATTTTTTTCACTGTGGCAGGGAACTGAGAAAGATGATGTCAGAGAGGTCTTATAAAGGAGACTGCAGTAAAGCCTTAGCTCTGTTGTTCCTTAGTGAGGAGGAGGGGCCCTGGGGCTCATGCCATATGGCAGAGAGGATGACACCTGCTTGGTAAAAACGTGTACTGGTTTACCAGGCTGTAAAGGACATTTTTCTCCCCAACTCAGACTTTTCCCTGTGGCTCAGTCCTCTTTATTTTCTTACTAGTTTCACATGGGGGATATGTGACTGTGGTAGTATTGGTTTGTACTGTGGTAGTATTGCATTGTTTTCCATATTGGTTTCACACAGATCTTTCCAATTGATTTGGGAAATAATTGGATGAGATTATAACCTCCATGACACAAGTTAAGAAATTGGGACTCAGAGAGATTATGTGACTTGCTCCCTATCCTTGAATGAATTAGCAGTAGAAACCAATACAAAATTCAGTTCTCCTCAGCATTCATTTATACATTCATACCATAGATATTTACTTAGCACTTTCTTTGTGCCCAGGTGTTAGTAATACACAGATAAATTTTACACTGTCTTAGTCCTTGAGAAAAAATTAACAACAGAATAGAAGGATAAGGGCTGCAAGAGGGGTACATGAATAATGTACCACGGGGGTCATATTTGATGGAGTGATTTATTCTGCTTGGTAGTACAGAACAGTTTGCACAAGGTTCTTGGGCCCTACGATTTGTTCATTTAATAAACATAACCTTTAGGGTTTCTTCTAGCTCGAAAATTCTTTTATTTGTGGCTCATTGGTCTGAGATATATCTCCCAGATTACATAGCACTTAAGTGCCTGAATTCTCATTTATAAAATGATCACCTATTATGTGATAGGCTCTTTGAATGCCTAAGATCAAGGGCAGGTAAGGTCATTGCTCTTGATCTTACAGTTTAGTGAGGAATCAGAACACATAAACAAGGATTGATAATAAAGTTTCAGGTAAACATAGGCAATGATACTAGCCAGAGAAAAGGGCAATCAATGCTTTCTTGTGTGAGGTAACATGAACAAATGCCAAGTTGTTAAGGATCCATCATGTCAGGCAAAAGAACTTCGTCTCTGTGCTGGAGCTAAGAAAGTATTTTGTTTAATTTTTATTTTTTTTAATATCTTTATTGGAGTATAATTGCTTTACTGTGGTGTGTTAGTTTCTGCTTTATAAGTGAATCAGCTATACATATACATATATCCCCATATCTCCTCCCTCTTGCATCTCACTCCCACCCTCCCTATCCCACCCCCTAGGTGGTCACAAAGCACTGAGCTGATCTCCCTGTGCTATGTGGCTGCTTCCCACTAGCTATCTATTTTACATTTGGTAGTATATATAAGTCCATGCCACTCTCTCACTTCATCCCAGCTTACCCTTCCCCCTCCCTGTGTCCTCAAATCCATTCTCTATGTCTGAAACTTTATTCCTGGCCTGCCCCTAGGTTCTTCAGAACCATTTTTTTTTTTTTTTAGACTCCATATATATGTGTTAGCGTACGGTATTTGTTTTTCTCTTTCTGACTTACTTCACTCTGTATGACAGACTCTAGGTCCGTTCACCTCACTACAGATAACTCAATTTCGTTTCTTTTTATGGCTTAGTAATATTCCATTGTATATATGTACCACATCTTCTTTATCCATTCATCTGTCGATGGACACTTAGGTTGCTTCCATGTCCTGGCTATTGTAAATAGAGCTGCAGTGAACATTGTGGTACATGACTCTTTTTGAATTATGGTTTTCTCAGGGTATATGCCCAGTAGTGGGATTGCTGAGTCGTATGGTAGTTCTATTTTTAGTGTGTGTTTTGTTTTTGTTTTTTTTGTGGTACGCGGGCCTCTCACCGTTGCGGCCTCTCCCGTTGCAGAGCACAGGCTCTGGACGTGCAGGCTCCGGACGCGCAGGCCCAGCAGCCATGGCTCACGGGCGCAGCTGCTCCGCGGCATGTAGGATCTTCCCAGAACGGAGCACGAACCCGTGTCCCCTGCATCGGCAGGCGGACTCCCAACCACTGTGCCACCAGGGAAGCACCTATTTTTAGTGTTTTAAGGAGCCTCCATACTGTTCTCCATAGTGGCTGTGTCAATTTACATTCCCACCAACAGTGCAAGAGGGTTCCCTTTTCTCCACACCCTCTCCAGCATTTATTGTTTGTAGATTTTTTGATGATTGCCGTTCGGATTGGTGTGAGGTGATACCTCACTGTAGTTCTGATTTGCATTTCTCTAATGATTAGTGATGTTGAGCATTCTTTCATGTGTTTGTTGGCAATCTGTATATCTTCTTTGGAGAAATGTCTGTTTAGGTCTTCGGCCCATTTTTGGATTGGGTTGTTTGTGTTTTTGATATTGAGCTGCATGTGCTGCTTGTAAATTTTGGAGATTAATCCTTTGTTAGTTGCTTCATTTGAAAATATTTTCTCCAATTCTGAGGGTTGTCTTTTGGTCTTGTTTATGGTTTCCTTTGCTGTGCAAAAGCTTTGAAGTTTCATTAGGTCCCATTTGTTTATTTTTGTTTTTATTTCCATTTCTCTAGGAGGTGTGTCTAAAAGGATCTTGCTGTGATTTATGTCATAGAGTGTTCTGCCTGTTTTCTTCTCAGAGTTTTATAGTGCCTGGCCTTACATTTAGGTCTTTAATCCATTTGGAGTTTATTTTTGTATATGGTGTTAAGGAGTGTTCTAATTTCATTTTTTTACATGTAGTTGTCCAGTTTTCCCAGCACCACTTACTGAAGAGCTATCTTTTCTCCATTGTATATTCTTGTCTTCTTTATTGAAAATAAGGTGACCATATGTGCATGGGTTTATCTCTGGGCTTTCTATCCTGTTCCATTGATCTATATTTCTGATTTTGTGCCAGTACCATACTGTCTTATTTACTGTAGCTTTGTAGTATAGTCTGAAGTCAGGGAGCCTGATTCCTCCAGCTTCGTTTTTCGTTCTCAAGATAGCTTTGGCTATTTGGGGTCTTTTGTGTTTCCATACAAATTATGCAATTTTTTGTTCTAGTTCTGTGAAAAATGCCATTGGTAGTTTGATAGGTATTGCATTGAATCTGTAGATTGTTTTGGGTAGTATAGTCATTTTCACGATGTTGAATCTTCCAATCCAAAAACATGGTATATCTCTCCATCTGTTTGTATCATCTTTAATTTTTTTCATCAGTGTCTTATAGTTTTCTGCATACAGGTCGTTTGTCACCTTAGGTAGGTTTATTCCTAGGCATTTTATTCTTTTGTTGAAGTGGTAAATGGGAGTGTTTCCTTAATTTCTCTTTCAGATTTTTCATCATTAGTGTATAGGAATGCAAGAGATTTCTGTGCATTAATTTTGTATCCTGCTACTTTACCAAATTCATTGATTAGCTCTAGTAGTTTTCTGGTAGCATCTTTAGGATCTCTATGTATAGTATCATGCCATCTGCAAACAGTGACGGCTTTACTTTTTCTTTTCTGATTTGGATTCCTTTTATTTCTTTTTCTTCTCTGATTGCTGTGGCTAAAACTTTGAAAACTATATTGAATAATAGTGGTGAGAGTGGACAACCTTGTCTTGTTCTTGATCTTAGTGGAAATGGTTTTAGTTTTTCACCATTGAGAACGATGTTGACTGTGGGTTTGTCATATATGGCCTTGAGGTAAGTTCCCTCTATGCCTACTTTTGGATGATTTTTATCATAAATCGGTGTTGAATTTTGTCAAAAGCTTTTTCTGCATCTATTGAAATGATCATATGGTTTTTATCCTTCAATTTGTTAATGTGGTATATCACATTGATTTGCGTATATTGAAGAATCCTTGCATTCCTGGGATAAACGCCACTTGATCATAGTGTATGATCCTTTTAATGTGCTGTTAGATTCTGTTTGCTAGTATTTTGTTGAGGACTTTTGAATCTATGTTCATCAGTGTTATTGGCCTGTAGTTTTCTTTCTTTGTGACATCTTTGTCTGGTTTTGGTATCAGGGTGATGGTGGTCTCTTAGAAGGAGTTTGGGAGTGTTCCTCCGTCTGCTATATTTTGGAAGAGTTTGAGAAGGATAGGTGTTAGCTCTTCTCTAAATTTTTGATAGAATTCGCCTGTGAAACCATCTGGTCTGGGGCTTTTGTTTGTTGGAAGATTTTTAATCAGAGTCTCGGTTTCAGTGCTTGTGATTGGTCTGTTTATATTTTCTCTTTCTTCCTGGTTCAGTCTCGGAAAGTTGTGCTTTTCTAACAATTTGTCCATTTCTTCCACATTGTCCATTTTTTGGCATATACTTGCTTGTAGTAATCTGTCATGATCCTTTGTATTTCTGCAGTGTCAGTTGTTACTTTTCCTTTTTCATTTCTAATTCTATTGATTTGAGTATTCTCCCTTTTTTCTTGCTGAGTCTGGCTAATGGTTTATCAGTTTCGTTTATCTTCTGAAAGAACCGGCTTTTAGTTTTATTGATCTTTGCTATTGTTCCTTCATTCTATTTCATTTATTTCTGATCTGATCTTTATGATTTTTTCTTTCTACTAACACTGGGGTTTTTTTGTTCTTCCTTCTCAAACTGCTTTAGGTGTAAGGTTAGGTTGTTTATTTGAGATGTTTCTTCTTTCTTGAGGTAGGCTTGTATTGCTATCAAGTTCCCTCTTAGAACTGCTTTTGCTGCATCCCATAGGTTTTGAGTCATTGTGTTTTCATTGTCATTTATTTCTAGTTATTTTTTGAATTCCTCTATGGTTTCTTCAGTGACCTCTTGGTTATTTAGTAGTGTATTGTTTAGCCTCCATGTGTTTGTATTTTTTACAGATTTTTTCCTGTAATTGATATCTAGTCTCATAGCATTGTGGTCGGAAAAGATACTTGATATGATTTCAGTCTTCTTAAATTTACCAAGGCTTGATATGTGACCCAAGATATGATCTATCCTGGATATGTTCCATGAGCACTTGTGAAGAAAGTGTATTCTGTGGTTTTTGGATAGAATGTCCTATAAATATCAATTAAGTCCATCTTGTGTAATGTGTCTTTTTTTTTTTTTTTTTGTGGTACATGGGCCTCTCACTGCCGTGGCCTCTCCTGTTGCTGAGCACAGGCTCTGGACGCTCAGGCCCAGCGGCCATGGCTCACGGGCCCGCCGCTCCACGGCATGTGGGATCTTCCCGGACCGGGGCATGAACCCGTGACCCCTGCATCGGCAGGTGGACTCTCAACCACTGTGCCACCAGGGAAGCCCTAATGTGTCATTTAAAGCTTGTGTTTCCTTATTTATTTTCGTTTTGGATGATCTGTCCATTGGTGAAAGTGGGGTGTTAAGGTCCCCTACTATTATTGTGTTACTGTCAATTTCCCCTTTTATGGCTGTTAGCATTTGCCTTATATATTGAGGTGTTCCTATGTTGGTTACATAAATATTTACAATTATTATATCTTCTTCTTGTATTGATCCCTTCACCATTATGTAGTGTCCTTCCTTGTCTTTTGTAATAGTCTTTATTTCAAAGTCTATTTTGTCTGATATGAGAATTGCTACTCCAGCTTTCTCTTGATTTTCATTTGCATGGAATATCTTTTTCTAACCCCTTCACTTGCAGTCTGTATGTGTCCCTAGGTCTGAAGTGGGTCTCTTGTAGACAGCATATATAAGGGTCTTGTTTTTGTATCCATTGAGCTGGTCTTTGTCTTTTGGTTGGAGCATTTAATCTGTTTACCCCTAAGGTAATTATCGATGTATGTTCTTTTACCATTTTCTTAATTGTTTTTGGTTTGTTAGTGTAGGTCTTTTCCTTCTCTTGTGTTTCCTGCCTAGAGAAGTTCATTTAGCATTTGTTGTAAAGCTGGTTTGGTGGTACTGAATTCTCTTAGCTTTTGGTTTTCTGTAAAGGTTTTAATTTCTCCATCGAATCTGAATGAGATCATTGCTGGGTAGAATAATCTTGGTTGTAGGTTTTTCCCTTTCATCACTTTAAATATGTCCTGCTACTCCCTTCTGGCTTGCAGAGTTTCTGCTGAAAGATCAGCTGTTAACCTTATGGGCATTCCCTTGTATGTTATTTGTTGTTTTTCCCTTGCTGCTTTTACTATTTTCTCTTTGTATTTAATTTTTGGTAGTTTGATTAATATGTGTCTTGGCCTGTTTCTCCTTGCATTTATCCTGTATGGGACTCTCTGTGCTTCCTGGGCTTGACTATTTCCTTTCCCATATTAGGGAAGTTTTCAACTATAATCTCTTGAAAGATTTTCTCAGACCCTTTCTCTTTTTTTTATTCATTTGGGACCTCTATAATTTGAATGTTGGTGCGATAAATGTTGTCCTAGAGGTCTCTGAGACTATCTTCAATTCTTTTCATTCTTTTTTCTGTATTCTGCTCTGTGGTCGTTATTTTCACTATTTTATCTTGCAGGTCACTTATCCGTTCTTCTGCCTCAGTTATTGTGCTATTGATTCCTTCTAGAAAATTTTTAATTTCATTTATTTTGTTGTTCATCATTGTTTGTTTGCTCTTTAGTTCTTCTAGTCCTTTCTTGTATTTTCTCCATTCTATTTCCAAGATTTTGGATCATCTTTACTATCATTACTCTTAATATTTTTTCAGGTAAACTGCCTTTTTCCTATTCATTTGTTTGTTCTGGTGGGTTTTTACCTTGCCCCTTCATCTGCTGTGTATTCCTGTGTCTTCTCATTTTGCTTAACTTACTGTGTTTGGGGTCTCCTTTTCACAGGCTGCAGGTTCGTAGTTCCCGTTGTTTTTGGTGTCTGCCCCCAGTGGGTAAGGTTGGTCAGTGGGTTGTGTAGGCTTCCTGGTGGAGGGAACTGGTGCCTGTGTTCTGGTGGCTGAGGCTGGATCTTCTCTTTCTGATGGGCAGGACCCCATCCAGTGTTGTGTTTTGGAGTGTCTGTGACCTTATTATGATTATAGGCAGCCTCTCTGCTAATGGGTACGGTTGTGTTCCTGTCTTGCTAGTTGCTTGGCATAGGGTGTCCAGCACTGTAGCTTGCTGGTCATTGAGTGGAGCTGGGTCTTAGTGTTGAGATGGAGATCTCTGGCAGAGCTTTTGCTGTTTGATATTATATGGAGATAGGAGGTCTCTGGTAGACCAATGTCCTGAACTCAGCTCTCCCACCTCAGAGCCACAGGCCTGACACCCGGTGTGAGCATCAAGACCCTGTCAGGCACACGGGAAAAAGAGAAAAGTGAAAAAAATGTATATATCGTTGCTCCCAAAGTTCACCACCTCAATTTTGGGATGATTTTTTGTCTATTGAGGTATTCCACAGGTGCAGGGTACATCAAACTGATTGTGGAGATTTAATCCGCTGCTCCTGAGGCTGCTGAGAGAAATTTCCCTTTCTCTTCTTTGTTCTCACAGTTCCTGGGGTTCAGCTTTGGATTCGGCCCCGCCTCTGCATGTAGGTCACCTGAGGAGTTTTGTTCTTCGCTCAGACAGGATGGGGTTAAAGGAACAGCTGATTAGGGGGCTCTGGCTCACTCAGGCCGGGGGGAGCAAGGGGTACGGAATGTGGGGCGAGCCTGCGGCGTCACAGGCCAGCATGACATTGCCATAGCCTGAGGCATGCCGTGTTTTCTCCTGGGGAAATTGTCCCTGGATCACGGGACCCTGGTAGTGATGGGCTGCAGAGGCTCCCTGGAGGGGAGGTGTGGGTAGTGACCTACGCTTGCACACAGGCTTGTTGGTGGCTGCAGCAGCAGCCTTAGTGTTTCATGCCCATCTCTGGTGTCCGTTTGATAGCCGTGGCTTGCACCTGTCTCTGGAGCTGGTTTAGGCCCGTGCTCTGAATCCCCTCTCCTCGAGCACCCCGAAGCAATGGTCTCTTGCCTCTTTGGCAGCTCCAGACTTTTTCCTGGACTCCCTCCTGGCTAGCTGTGGTGCACTAGCCCCCTTCTGGCTGTGTTCACACAGCCCACCCCAGTCCTCTCCCTGGGATCTGACCTCCTAAGTCCAAGCCTCAGCTCCCAGCCCCCACCCATCCCAGCAGGTGAGCGGACTGGTCAGCACCGATCCTCTGTGCGGGAATCTCTCCGCTTTGCCCTCTGCACCCCTGTTGCTGTGCCCTCCTCCGTGGCTCTGAAGCTTCCCACCCCCACCCCCGTCTCCGCCAGTGAAGGGGCTTCCTAATGTGTGGAAACTTTTCCTCCTTCACAGCTCCCTCCCAGAGGTTCAGGTCCATCCCTATTCTTTTGTCTCTCTTTTTTCCCTTTTCTTTTGCCCTACCCAGGTACGTGGGGCATTTCCTGCCTTTTGGGAAGTCTGAGGTCTTCTGCTAGCATTCAGTAGGTGTTCTGTAGGAGTTGTTCCACATGCAGATGTATTTCTAATGTATTTGTGGGGAGGAAGGTGATCTCCACTTCTTACTCCTCCGCCTTCTTGAAGGTCTCCTAAGGAAATATTTTAAATCGGAAGTATTTTAAGTGAGATAGTTAGATGTGCATTTTAGTCTAAACTACCATCTTAGAAAGATTCCTCTGGAAATTGGGTCAGTGTAGTGGGGTGAATTCATATGTTTACGTCTCCTGCTATACTAAATTTCTTAATTTCAGAAAAGATACATAAAAAATGAATTCAAAACAGTGCTCCAAAACAAAAACAGGACGTTAATAAACCATTGTCGGGAATTCATGGAAGGTAGAAAGCAGATAAGATCAGATTGATTGGAGCAGCCGAAAGCACAGCTGCTGTATGTATGTGGAAGACAAATTTCCTAGGAAGATAAGAGTAGCTCAAGAGAAAATGGTCTGAGAGAATATATATAAAAAGCAGGAAGGAGGGCTTCTCTGGTGGTGTAGTGGTTGAGAGTCCGCCTGCCGGTGCAGGGGACGCGGGTTCGTGCCCCGGTCCGGGAGGATCCCGCGTGCCGCAGAGCGGCTGGGCCCGTGAGCCGTGGCCGCTGAGCCTGCGCGTCCGGAGCCTGTGCTCCGCAACGGGAGAGGCCACAACAGTGAGAGGCCCGCGTACTGCAAAAAAAAAAAAAAAAAAAAAAAAAAACAGGAAGGAATCTTGGGTCATCTTCAAGAGTAAATTAAATTCTGCAAGTGAAACAGCAGGGGCAGTGTCCATGTTACAGTGAGCAAAAGGTACCAGAAGGTTGATCCTAAGCTTAAACCAGATACTTGTCTGAAGAAGGTAAACTGCCTACTTGAGGAAAATGCCTAGTGTGGGTACAGGGAGAGAAGAGAGAGAAGCAGAGCAGAACTGGAGTTAACTACAGATCTCTGCAACAGGCATAAAGTAGAGGAAAAAGGAGAAATAGCTCTGCAGTGGAAGAAAATACATTAAATTTCTGCATCCCAAGGATAAATTCCTGATGCTTTTGACAACTGGGAGGAGAGGTATACATACCATACATACTCTTCCATGGCATCTCACCCTAAAGTGATGCTTGCCAGTTACCACATCTGTATAACTCACGTACAGACTGCATCAGACCTCCCATTCAGAGGAAGGTACAGCAGAGAAATAGACTTACACAACTACAGAGGAAACTCATGCTAGTCGAATACACTAATTAATATGGTTTTTCACTGATAAATATGAGGGGAGAGCCAAGGATCTCTAGACATTTGAGAGAAACAAAGCGTTAAAGAGAAGGACCAAGAAAAAGAAATAAAACTGACCCCAGAGGAAATTGATAATTCAGGAAAGAAAGTTTTAAAAAATCTAATATATTGAGAGGTTCTATAGATGTTGCATCCACAAAAACACTGCAGGTAGATCAATCAGAGGATAAAAAAAAGAATTCTTAGAAATTAAAAGTATAGTTGAAGGAACAAATTCCCAAGGATTAAAAGATGCATGTAAGAGTGGATTATTGATATAAAATATAAAAACACATGGAAAGTATGAGAATAAGGGACACAGAAGATTATTCAAGGAGATTCAGGAAGAGTTAGAGGATTAGAAGATTATTGTTTTTTAAGATTATTGTCTTTGAAATTTCTGTATTGGAGTTTCTCTGTGCAATGCTTCTTCATTTTTAGTTGGCTTCCCAGTTTGGTGGAGTCCATCTTCCAGTAGCTTTGAGAAAGTAAATATTTAATATCTTTCAGGTCTCAAAATGGAGCGCCTCTATTCTATTCCACCATTTGATTGATATTTGGCTGAATATGGAATTCTGGGTTGAAAATAATTTTCTACCAGTATTTGGAAAACATTGCCCTTTTGTCATCTAGCTTTCAGCATTGGCTATTCAAGTTCAAAGCTATTTATTCTTGCATCTTTGCATCTGACCTATTTTTTATTTTTCACTTGGGAAGTTTGTAGCATCTTTATTGTCACCACTGCTTTGAAATTTCATAATTACATCCCTATATTCACCTACTTAATTTGTGAGGAGCTTTGTGGACTCTTTCAACCTGGACTCAAGGCTTCAGTTTTAGGAAATTTTCCTGAATTATTTCGTTGATGATGTCTTCCCCACTTTTCTTTGTTTTCTCTTACTGGAACTCCTGGTTTTTTAGACTTCCTGGACTGATTCTCTGTTTTTAAAAATATTTACTCTGTTTTACCTTGCCTTGATTTTGCAGCATAGATATGTAGATTGGTTTTCAGGTTTGCCTACCATCAGCCTTGGAATCATTCTCCTTGACAGTTACTGCTCATCCATCAGCCATTGCCTCCTTTGCTAATCTTGCCTCCTATCCTGTTCTCTCCAACCTTCGGGTTTAATGCCTTTAAAAGGCCATTCGTTTACTATAGTTCTAGTGAGGTTTTAAGAAATAGATGCCTGTGTTCAATCTGCCATGTTTGTCAGGCATTCCTGAGGAATTTTCACTTCTAACTCCTTATATATCTGTATTATATGAAATGTGTAATGAGAACCTACTGGTTTTACATATAATTTAAAAATTTAACTTTTAAAAGGCAGCATTATTGAGGTATTATTTACATACCATAAAATTCACCCATACTGATTGTACAGTTCAATGATTTTATTAAATTTATAGACTTGTGCAACTATCACTAGTCTAGTTTTAGAATATTGCCACCACCACAAAAGTTCCCTTGTACTCGTTTACACTTCATTCAAACTCCCATGCCTAACCCTAGGAAACCACTGATCTTCTTTCTGTCTGTATAAATTTACCTTTTCTAGACATTTTATATAAATGGACTTGTATAACATGTAGTCTTTTGTGTCTAGCTTCTTTCACTTAAAAGCTTGCGAGGTTCATCCGTGTTGTAGCATGTATCAGCATGATTCCTTTTTATGTCTGAGTAATATTCTATTGTATTGATATACTACATTTTTTACATTCATCAGTTGATGGGCATTTGGCTTGTTTCTTCTTTTTGGCTATTCTAAATAATGCTCATACTAACATTCATGTACAAGTTTTGGTGTGGATCTATGTTTTCATTTCTATTTGGTATATACCTAGGAGTAGAATTTCTGAGTCATATGGTGACTCTATGTTTAACCTTTTGAGGAACTGCTAGGCTGCGTTCCACAATGGCTGCACCTTTTTAAAGTCCCACCAACGTTAGGAGGCTTCTAATTTCTCCATATCTTCCCCCACATTTGTTATTGTCTGTCATTTTTAAAAAGTATTTATTTATTTATTTGACTGCATCGGGTCTTAATTGCAGCATGGGGATCTTCATTGCCACGTGTGGGATCTTTTTAGTTGCAGCATGTGGGATCTTTTAGTTGCGGCATGTGGAATCTTTAGTTGTGGCATGTGGGATCTAGTTCCCTGACCAGGGATTGAACCTGGTCCCCTTGCATTGGGAGCGTGGAGTCTTAGCCACTGGACCACCAGGGAAGTCCCTATTGTCTGTCTTTTGATTATAGCCATCTCAGTGGATATGAAGTGGTATCTCATTGTGGTTTTAATTTGCGTTTCCTAATAATGATGTTGAGCATCTTTTCATGTGCTTTTTGGCATTTGTTTATCTTCTTTGGAGAAATTTCCTTTTTGTTGTTTATCTCTAATTTAATTCTACTGTGGTTAAAGAATACATTTTGTGTGTTTTCAGTCATTCAAAATTTATTGAGATGTGTTTTATGGCCCAGCATATGTTCTATCTGAAGAATTACCCATAAGTGGTTAAAAGTAATGTGTGTTCTGTAGAACTTGGGTGGGAAGTTTTGTACATGTCAGTTAGGTTGAGTTGATTGATAGTGTTGTTAAAGTCTATATCCTTGCTAATTATTGAGACCTCTTTCAAGGCTGTCCAGAAACTTCTACTTTCTGCTTGGCTCTTCCGAAGTTTTTAGGTACATGCACAGAGCCAGGCATGTATGACTAGTATGGGGCCTCTCTCTAGTGTCTGCTGTACCTTTGGCCAGAATTTGTTTGCCTTATTCAGGATTGCAACCTCAGGCTAGTAGTGGTTGACACTCTCCTGCTACTACCTCTGGGAGGTCACTTCCACTGATGGCACCACTGGGCCTGGGCATTGCCCACTGCTTCAAATGAATGTAAGCCCTCTTGGGTCCCATAGTTACAGCCTACCTCGTCCTGGAAGAACCCCTCCTCTGATGGAGCTAGGGTGGGATGGATGGGAGCAATCCTGGGCCAGAACGTCAGAGATTCCTATGTTTCTACCCAAAGTTCAGCAGTTTTAAAATCATAAGCACTCCTCAGTAGTATCGGTAGGCACCTGGAGGTTTTGGGAACACACCAAGCATGTCCCCTTCTCTCAGAGTCTTTGTATTTCTTCCATCTGCCAGGCATATTCTTTTCCCAGAGGGTCTGATGGCTCATTTTCTCATTTCATTCAGGCCATTAGAGAGGCCTTTCCATGACTACTGTATGTAAAGTAATAATTCCCTACCCTCAAGCATTCTCTGTTCTCCTGTGTTTATCTTATTACTGCCTGGTAGTTTGGTGATTAATTTTGACTGTATCTTCTTCTCAAATGTAATCCATAAAACCAGGCGCTTTATCTAATTTGTTCTTCAGTATAGCCCCAGAGCTTTGAATAGAGCCTGGTACACAGTGAATGAATGGATGAGTTGAAGTCACTTCTTAAAAAAGAGGTTTGTGGTTATTAAACATAATCATAATTTAATTGATTCCTTACATCTTTCTAGCCCCTTGCCATTTACAAAGTGCTTGCATACTCACATCACTTCATTTCTTCCTCCCAGTGGCCCTCTGAGGTAGGCAGAGAGCTTCTGTCATCACCTCCATTTTATGGATGAGAAACTGTAGCTTAGAGTGGGACAGGCTTGCCAAAGAACACAGGGATAAGAAATAAAAATCTGGGACAAAAACCTAAATCTCTTGATTCTGGTAGTTGTTAACACTACCACACGAAGTCATCACCTGTGGAAAACAGAATGATGAAATCCCCTTCCTTATAGAGTTTTAGGAGGCAACAAACAAGTGTTTATAGTCTACGCTAGTCAGCCCTAGGGCCTCTTCACCTGATGACGAAGAGACTGCTGAGTTAACCGCATTCTCATTTTGGGTTCCTAGTTAAATTTTGCTGAGTGAAATATTAGGGAGAAGAGAAATTAGAGCAGAAAAATATCAAAATATGTGCTTTGACAAGGGAAGAACCTCTATTGGATTTTAGAACTAAAAGTGACTTAGGGTCACCCCTCAAATTATACCTGTCCTATTCTTCCACGTTCCTGGAGTGATGAAACTTGAGACCCAGAGGATGGATTCATTGCCTGTGATCACCAAAGCTAGTTGCTTACATATGCCTGTCACTGGCAGTTTTCTAGTTATGCCCTGCACTGGAGGCCCTGTTAGAATCTATGAGCTTGCCAGTTTTCTTTACCTTAGTATGTTAAATGTAGTAAATACCAGGCTCCCACACAGTAGCTCTAGACTAGCATTTGACTAGACAGTTCCTTCACTTATCCCCTGTCATTCTGACTCCTGACATTCCTCTCTCCAGAGGTCCCAAATGGCAGCAGAAGGGAATTGTCCCTCTGTCTCCTGCATCATATGGTGAGCTGCTTTAGGACATGGGCCGTCTTTTTCATTTTTGTGCATTTATATCAAAAGCATTCATCACAGTATCTTACTGAGCACAAAGCAGATGCTCTGAAAATATCTGAAACTGTTGAATTATATCAATATATACAAAAAATCCCTTGCTTCTCTGGCCCTACACTGTAATCATTTAATCTCTATCAAAAATCTCATGTTTTGGAGCTATTTTGTCTCTTGAATATGTGTTATAAACAGTAATGGTATGATCTTTTTGCCTGGACCTGCCCTAAAACCTGCCAGTCTTAGCCCAGCTTTGGTACAGTTTACATGGGAAAATCAAGTTGCTGAGATTATAGCATATTCAATTAGTGGTGCTGGTAAGGTTCATTCCAGGACAGGGCAAAAGCTTAGTGAAATAGATAGCATCCAGTATGGGGAAAAACTCATTGTCTTCTTGAGACAAGGGTCTTCTGATGTTCTGTATATTCAGGTTGAGGCAAGGGCACCTGATGGCATAATGGTTGCAGTAAGTTTTTGTAAAGAAAGGAAAAGGAGAGGGAAAGGCCTCTCAGGACTTCCACTTATCGTATCAGAAAGGACTAAGGAATTACAATGATAAACTTTGTGAAATCCCAAACTTTTGATCCCTCCCCTGCATTTTGTACTTTATCCTCTCTTTAGCATAGGGAGTAAAATTCATAGAAGAAGAAGGAACTATGATCTTGTGTTCAGGGTTTGGATTGGGCTAGGCACGTAGAGAAGCTGTAAGCTGGTTTCCCCATCCACAGTTAGGCTTTGGGTGGGAGAAGGAAGCCCCCAAGGGCCTGAGTGGGGAGTGGTATCTAAAAGAAGAGAGGGAAGGTGGCTGAGTTCCTGAGACTGGCTACAGAAAGGTGGAGATCTTGAGGCGGATGTGTGTTTCAGAAGGAGTGTCAGGAGAAGGTTTCTTCTGGGAGATTGGTGACTCTGGTAGCTTAAGTTGCATGTCAGCTGGACACGCTGAATCTGGCTTTTCTCCACTGTGCAGAACGTGAAGACGGTGTCTGAGACCCCTGCAGTGCTACCAGTTTCAGAAGATGAAGATGATGATGATGCTACCCCACCTCCAGTGATTGCTCCACGCCCAGAGCACACAAAATCTGTGAGTCTTTGGGGACGTGGGCAGCTTTGTGATATATTAGAGTTTGGAGGGGGAGTGAGGGGTGGCTGCTGAGGCCTAGAGGTTTAATAATCTGGTAGCGGTCCTTAGATTTTGCAGGTGGTGAAATCACCAAATTACCTTGATTGAAAGGTATTTTCTGTATGATTAAAGACAAGAAGTGGTGTATTTATTTATCATTAGTTTGCACATAGTCCCAAAGTGTCCTAGATAATTGGTCTTTGTACCAACTTAGGCCTAGTTTACTTAGCCTGTTCACATACAGAAAGATATACAGAATTAATGTTACTTAGTGCAAGACTAACATAAATTATTTCCAGTCTCCTGGGAAGCAACATATTAGTCTGCTATAGATCTTTTCTTCTCTGTTAAATGTGCAGTGTTCAGCCTCTTAGTACATCATTGATGATACTGTAAGACTCAAGAGAATCTATAAAAACATTAGTGCTATTAATATGCTGGACATCAGGAGTGCTTTTGTTTTTTTTTTTTTTGCGGTACGCGGGCCTCTCCAATTGTGGAGCGCAGGCCTCTCCAATTGTGGAGCGCAGGCTCAGTGGCCATGGCTCATGGGCCCAGCCGCTCTGCGGCATGTGGGATCCTCCCGGACCGGGTCACGAACCCGCATCCCCTGCATCGGCAGGCGGACTCTCAACCACTGCGCCACCAGGGAAGCCCGGCAGTGATTTTTATTTAACTTCTTTTGAGGTTCTTGCATCTCTGAATAGCCAGGTCCCTCTGCCCTCACTTGGCACAATCTGCCTTTTACATGGTTTAGCCTCATTGAGCACTGATCTCTCATCAGATGATACTCTACTAGTGTTTCTTTGTTTGGACTTTTTATTATGACAAGAGCTTCATAATGAAAGAATGATCTAGGGCTTAAACTCTGATAATACAAAAAAAGATTGTCTTTGGATTAGAGAATCCGTGGAAGTGTTCAAGCAGATGTTGGTTGACTGACTATGGAGATGCTGTGGAGGAAACTCAGGGGGATTAGATGACCTTTTTAGGATTAGAATTTATAAGCAGAATCTGTGGAATCACCCTCTCTGTAGGCTACAAAGTCACTTTAAGGAAAATGAGCTTCAAATTGGAGTGTTCTCAGGATATCTCATATTGGTATGTTTTTTTGTTTTGCAAGTATGTTCATTTAAAAATTTTTCCCACTAAACCACGAACTCCTGTGTGTGTGTGTGTACACACACACATATACATTTACACACATATATATGCAAATACATATATATATATATGTATGTATCTGCAGTGCTTAATATAGCTCTTGGAAGGTTTTAGAAAGGCAGTTAGTATTGAATGAATTGATAAATTTGATCTTGATAGCATTCCTTTCTAAAAAGACATTGTTAATTCCTAATTTATAGAAGAAGCTGAGATTTGGAGAGGTTAATTGATCTACCCAAAGTCTCTAAGTAAGCAAAAGAGCTAGAACTGAAAGCAGGTAATTGACCCCAGGTCCAGGTTGTATTCCATCGTAGCACAGTGGCCTTTTTATGTGAGCAGACCTGTGCTGGGAGCCAGAAAAAGAGAATTTTAGAGAAGGAAAAAGCAGGGTTCGTGCCCTTAAGGAGGCATGTCAAGAAAACTAAAGGAGGAGGAGAAGGCATGAAAGTACAGGTTTAGGTGCCAGGGATATAGTTTGTCTACATGTACAAGAATAGAAAATTAAGAAATCATTATGCTGGAGTAGTCAGGAAAGAAGCTGTAGTCTCTGGTCTGTGTCTTGACTTATTGCTATTTCCACTATGTGGAAAGTTCTCTCCCTTTTCTACCTATTAAAATCATGTCCATCCTTCAAGATCCAGCTGAAGAATCCTATTTATTTATTTATCGATTCATCAAACATTTTCCTGAATGCTTGCTTTCTGTTAGGCAACTGGTTAGATATAGGAACTCAGGGATGAATGACACAGATTCCCTGTCTTCTTAGAGCTTATAGACTAACCAAAAAATTGTTGTGATATTTTTATGAAAAAAGGTGATAAATGCCTTGATGCATCTCCTGGGGAAAGGCAGTATAACGTATGATCACCTCTTCTGTACATTAATAGTATACAGTTTGCTCGTATCTTCTGACATTTATCCCTTTTGCCTTGCAGTTAGGACTTTCTCCAAGACTTCCTTCACAGGAATAGTGGATGGGGCAGCATTTTGTACAGCAAGGCAAAGAATATATTCTCAGTAAATGTTTATTAAGTAAATGAATGAATAGGAAATATAATAATATTTGCCAAAATTTGAAAGCTTAGTGTCTTTTGGGTGTGATATTACTCATTTCACACATTAATTAATTTATTACCACAGCAGCTCTATAAGATAGGTATCACTAACATCACCATTTTACAAATGAGGAAACTAAAGCATAGACAAGTTAAATAATCTGCCCAAAGTCATACAAGGTAAGAATAAGAGTTGGGGGCTTCCCTGGTGGTGCAGTGGTTGAGGGTCCGCCTGCCGATGCAGGGGACACGGGTTCATGCCCCGGTCCGGGAAGATCCCACATGCCACGGAGCGGCTGGGCCTGTGGGCCATGGCCGCTGAGCCTCCGCGTCCGGAGCCTGTGCTTCGCAACGGGAGAGGCCACAACAGTGAGAGGCCCGCGTACCGCACAAAAAAAAAAAAAAAAAAAAAAGAATAAGAGTTGGGATTTAAGTCCAGTCAGTCAGGTTCCAGAGTCTGTGATCTAAATGACTACACTGTTACTGCCTCTTAAAGAAGAACAATTGCAGTTCCTTCTCTGTGAGGGTTCAGGATTTAAAGAGGCAGTAACTCAAATGAAGATAATGTGTTGTATTAGCCGTGGAAAGTACTATGGGAATACAGGATATTCATTTCAGCTTGGGAAAGAATAGAATTTTACAGATGAAGGGGATTCCCATCTAATGACAGAATGTCCTTTAAACTATTTATAATGAGAGTTGTCTAACTTGTACTGAATATCTTAAGTGCTCAGACTCTCACTAACCCTTGTTGTGTATAGTGAGAGCAAGGAAGGCCATTCCATCCTCACAGCCTGAGTATAGAGGAAGAGTAACATAGATTTTGACCTAGGAGAAGGGATGAGTTTACTGGGATTTGTTCTTCTGTGGATGTTCTAACACACACATCTAAGAGAGACTGGCCTTGCCAAATTTTTGCACCAACAATGCAGGTATACACACGGTCTGTGATTGAACCACTTCCTATTACTCCAACTCGGGATGTGGCTACATCTCCCATTTCACCTACTGAGAATAATACCACTCCGCCAGATGCTCTGACCCGGAATACTGAGAAGCAGAAGAAGAAGCCTAAAATGTCTGATGAGGAGATCTTGGAGAAATTACGTAAGCACTTCCCAGGTTTTTTAATTTCCCTCTGGTATGTGACTGGTCAAGCACAAAGGTGGAATTCTATTGCTATAAAGATCTTGGTTCTGCGCTAGGTGTATGTGGCTGGCTGGCTGTGCTTTATATCTTAGCCAGACTGTGCTTCTCTTCACCTGTCCTTGCACCCACCTCCTCTGTCTCCCCAGCCCTGATTAGATGCAACATTAGGATGGGAATGTGATGATAGCGTGGATAGCCCACTTTAAGGGCTAGAAATCACTTAGCACTGGGCATGGGTTATGGAGATGACAGATAGCTTTTACCTAGTGAATAGTCTGGAATGTTGTGTTGAGAAAGACTGAGGCCTTGTCTAAACCTGGTGGGAAAGAGTGCTATGTTGATTATTGATGTTTCTGTTGACAGAAGATGGATCTGCCATCTTGGCTGAAGGAAAAGAAGTAAGGGAAACTAACATTTTGTGAGCCTGTGCTATGTACCAAATGACAAGCAAGGCATTTTCTTGATTTTTTTTCATTTACTCCTCATTTTAACCCTTGAAGACAGACATTATAATGCTCATTTTTTGCAGTTAAGGTATTTGAGGCTAGCGATGCTAAATACTCTGCGAAAATTCACACAGCCAAACAGTGACAGAGCTGGGGTTAGAGCGCAGCTTGTGCTCCTGTAATCAGAACATGCTGTTTCTTGCAGTCAGGTGGAAACTTCCATTTTACTTTTTTTTAGTGACCAGAAATATTAGGGTAGCTTGTTTCTCTTTTTCAGTAATCTGCAGGAGAATTCATATGAGAAGAAAGGACTGGGTTGGTCTGTAGGCTTGGAAGAATCATCTGACAAGGCCTTTGATTTATTCTTTGAACTTATCTACTTCTAAAGAGGATTTGATGTGACTGATTTGGTCAAGTCTGCACACTGGCATTGCTTTTTAAAGCTGAGGTTTCTGGTTCCTCAGCTTAGCAGCTCTTGATTTTGTCCTGATAATTCTTACTTGACCTTTAAAAAATATTTCACTCTTTTAAAAGTTGCCCTTGCCCAGAGCCCTTACGAAATGATGAAATAAGAAAAGCCACTTACCTAGCCGTCTGTTTACTCTTGTATGTATTCTTTTTCTCTGAACCATATTTTTTTTTAAACAGTAATACTTAGAACATAGAATTATGGAAAGCAGACTGGCCTGGGAGTTACGGACCCTTGGGTTGAAGCACAGCCACTAACCTGCATGTTGGGTGATTTCCTACTGTTCTCTGGCCCTCCTTTTTCTCATCTTTTAAATAGGGATGTTAATACCTGTCTCATTTGTAAGTCAGAGGAAATAATGTATGTGAAAAGTACCAAATACTAGTAATTGGCATTAGTGGAAAGGGCTTTGGACTGGGAGACCAAAACCAAGCTCCTAATCTTAGCTGTGACACCAATTTGCTGTGTGACCTTGAGGGGAAGTATCTTCCTTTCTATGGGCCTCAGTTTTACCATCTCCAGAATACTTGTTTTGAAACTGTCAACTCTCTCATACCTCTGTGTCTTTGTACTTGAAGTACTTTCTGTTGTAACCCTTTCTTGACTTTCTCTCCCTGGCTAATTCCTACTAACCCTGTAAAAATTAGTCCAGATATCACTTCCCTTCTGAAGCCTTTCCAGTCTATATTTTTGCCTCTTTCTGTATCACCACAGTTATTATATTTTCATGGAACTTTATACTTATTGCCTGTCTCCTCTGAGATTAGAGCTTCTTGAGAGCAGAGACTGTCTTAACTGTGTCTAATCTATTTATTTGTGGCATTCAACATAGAGCTTAGTACATAGTAAGTGAGCATGTTAAAATGAGTAAATGTCTATTGAATGAATGGATTTTAAAATGAATGAATAATTTTTAGGAGTTTAGAATTGGATTAGAGTACTATGAATAAAAGCGGTAAGGAGATGAAACTTCTGGTTGAAACTTAAAGAGGGAAAACTAAGGACCTGCTTAGTGTGGTTTTTAGGTATTGGAGATAGTTCTTTCATCCTTGCCAGCTCAGCATTTGGGAAAATATGGGGCCTGTTTTGTATGTTGATCTGGGAAAAACTGATTCATGTTCTGTGTTTCTTTCAAAGGGAGCATAGTGAGTGTGGGTGATCCTAAGAAGAAATATACACGGTTTGAGAAGATTGGACAAGGGTTAGTAGGGGCATTTTCTTCCCTAGAAAAATGACTTAAAATTGTGTGTGCTGGTATATACGATTTTGCTTTTGTTTTGCCTCTCATAAATCTTGTTCTTCTTTCTCCACCTCACCCCTCACCCATCTGAAGGTGTTTTGTTAGGCTGACCTCAGGTTTACAGAATTATGTTTAATATGTGAGATGTGCCATTAGCTGACATGGTTGCTAAAAATACACCTGTGGTGAGAGTGAAAAACCCGTTTATTTTCTTGGCACAAACCTTCTTCCCAAATTATAGCTCTGCTTTTCCAGATTAACCCTGTTCACCTGATGCTGAGACCTACCAGCACTAATATGAAATGGAAGACTCAGAGCTGCAGACTCTTCTGCTAGTATAATGGGATCTGTTTTTCTAGTGGATGCCAGAATTCATGTCTCCTGCTCTCTGATTCCTTCTCTGCATCTTGTATACTGCCCTCAATGTACTGAACTCAGCAAATCTTAACTGAATTCCTGTTAGATGCTAGCCACTGTGAATACAGCTATGAATCAGTCTCTCCCTTCAGAGACCCCATGTCTACAGAAGGAGATAGACAGTCAAACAAAAAATTATAATATACTGTGATAAGTCTTAAAAGTGGCCATTATTTTGAGTAAGAGAAGCCAGATACAAAAGAGCAGATGCTGTATGATTTTATTTATATGGAGTTAAAGAACAGGCAAAACTAATGCTAATATAAGTCAGAATAATCATTGCGTCTGGGAGGGGAGTGTTGATTGGGATGTGGCAAGAGAGAACCTTCAGGGGTGATCGTGATGGTGAACATGTAGGTGTGTACGTATTGAAAAATCATCAAGTTGTGTACTTGAGATTTGTGCAGATTAGGTAAGTTATACCTCTGTATAAAAAAGAAAAATAATAAGATTTCTACAGATATACCCAATTAGCTAAAATTAAAAAGAAACTGAAGAAAAGTGTCTGGCTTGTAGAAAGCTGTCAGTGTTAACTTGAGTGAAAGCATTGTTGTTAATGAAGTGATTGAAGCTTTCTGTTTTAGTTTTCTTTTTTATGCATCCAAGAACTTCTGAAATAAGATAAAGTAATGCATAATACACTGATGTTGTATTTGTACAGTATTCTACAGCTTACATCTGTTATTTGCATCTATTGTTTAATTCAATCTTCAAAACAACCCTGGACTTGAGTGCATCTCATTTTTTCCTGGTCTGGTGCTTTTGTGAGTCTGAACCAGTATAAGGTAGTTAACACCTTGAGAAGAAATTGTTTTGCTTGCCTCAGAGTAATCTGGGATGGTATTTCCTTTAGATAATTACATTGAGATGTTAAGAATGTAGCAGAAAGGTACACAGACAAGTGTGGGCAAATCAGGTCCTATCTCTGGACTTCAGTTTCTTCATTTAAGCGAAAGGGGCTGTGGATTCAGGGTCTTCCACCTCCCAAACTGCTGATGTGTGTGTTCGGATGGATGAGGCCCATAAATAGGCACTATCTGGAGAAGTTTTTTTCCTTGCTTACTTGTCAGGTGTGTTAGTGCTAAGGGAGGAATGCAATATGTATTAAGCACCTATGCTGATGTTTCCACATTCCATGATTTTAAAACTGTACATGGCACACAAATAAGATAAATTAGTACTATTATAATTTTGCTTGTTTCTTTTTTTCCCTTTAATACCTGAAGGTTTTTTTGACCTGGAATTCATATGTCTAATCATATGTCTATTTGAGGCAGAAACAATCAGGAACTAACCAGTGGGCCTCAATAGCTTCTGAGCCTCTGTAATCATGGAGACACAGTCTCAAAATGTCCAGTTCCCTGAGGACTGGGCATATTTGCCCTTAAAGAATGGTATATCTGGTGGGATAGGGGAGAATGGGGACAGGAATATAGACATCAGCTTTATGACAGAAGATGTCTAGAGGTAGGATGATCAGGCAATGGGGAAAAAACTGCCAATGCAAAGAATCCCATCCTTATTTGATTGTCCATATCTTATGATGCCAACTTCCTGACATGTAGCTAGGATCCTAACTAAAGAGTTGTAGTTGGGAAGCTGGTGACCATAATTTCTGTCTTCCAGGCAAACTTACAAGTGACTTTTCCCCCGAATTGACCTGACTTCCCTGGGAAGCATAATCACAGAGCTTGCCTAGAATACATTTTTGCAGTACATAGAATTTTAAGTTTCTTTCAATCGCATCATATAAATCTGACATACTGACATGTAAGGTTACAAATATTGTTGCATATCACTCATCTACAAACACACAGGGTTCATGGTTATGGGCATAAAGTGTGGTTTTTAGTCATTTAGAATGGACATGATTACTTTCCTAGCATTATTCCTAGTATTTCTCTGCCATTCTTCGTCCGTCCCTCCTTTCTTCCCTCACTTCCTGATGGCCACTAGAGCATATATTCTCTTTACTACTACATACTGCCTCTCATGAGAGTGGAGTGGGAGAGGCAATGGGGAGGATTATTTTTGCTGCTATTTTTATTAACACTTGCATTGCCGGATTGTGTGTAGAGCTTCATTTGACAAATGTCACTTCATCTAACACCTGTTTTTTTCTTTCCCCCACCTGTTGTTCAGTGCTTCAGGCACTGTGTACACTGCAATGGATGTGGCCACAGGACAGGAGGTAAGTATCCACCACCAACTACTACTCCTTCAGTTCCACTGTTTCTTTTTGTTAAGTTTTTGCCCTTCTTAGCTCAATAGGGACACTTCTAGTTTCTCAGTATTGCAGACTAGAACTCCTTAACATGATGAGATTTACAGATTTTGGAAAAAGTCACTGTGCCTACAGTGCAGAGAAGAGATTGGGGGAGATAAGAGTGGAGCAATGAGTCAGGAGGTTACTGTGTAATTCCATGTGAGAGATGATGGTCTGGACTAAGGTGGTAGCATAGTATGAATGGGGAGAAGTGGATGAATTTGAGAGGTACCTAAGTAGATATGACAGAATTTGGTGAAAGTGAGGATGGCTCACAAGTGAGTGGTACTAGTCAAGGAGAAAGAACAAAGGAGGAGGTACAGATTTGAGGAAGTTAGATGTTGCCTGAGAGACTTTCTTGTGAAACTGCCTGGTGGACAATTATTTTTACAAGTCTGGTGCTTGGGAGAGAAATCTGATATAGAAGAGATTTAAACATATGTCTCTTGCCTCCCAATCTAGTGGTCCTTCCATTACTCTGTGCCCAGGATTCCAGTAGACATTGAAGTCCTCATTTGGAGGCACCTCTTTGTCTCTCACATTTCATAAGCTGGGAAAGCTCTAATCTTATTGCTAAGGCCTGATACCTAAGATCTTATTTTCAGCAGAAGGAAGCCATGAAGGGAATCTAGAAGGCTTGAAGTTTCTTTGCATTGTACTCTTTGGTTGCAGAGCAGGAATGTTGGAAGGTGGGTTGTATATGGGAGTTGCCTGGGGAAGATCTTAGCTCAAAAGACTAATGGGGCTCAGAGCTTAAGCGAGGCACCTCCTGTTCCAGTGAAAACAGAGTTGGACTCTTCTGAGGGAGGCTACTAGGACCTGCTTGTATATGTTTGGTGGTTGAAACCCCATGGTGTACTAGAGAAGTCATGGTTAATAGGGAAAGCACGTTTTGTCAAGCTTTTACAAGTGTCTGAGCCAAATATTGAGGCTCCATCGAGGGTAAGTCAACTTAAAAGAAAAAACATTATTATGTTTAAAGATTTATTAATTGTTCTTTTATGTGAGAATCCAATAACCTAGATGTTTACCTTTACTTACTTATAAAACCTTGGGCAAGTCATTTGACCTCCTAAGCCTGAATTTTATTTATTTATAAAATGTGCATGATAACATATACCTTACAAAATGTGAATGAGTTGAGTGAAGTAATGTGTGCAAAAATATACCATAAACTAAGAATTACATTTATATTAATATTTATTTATTCTACAGACTGTTTACTGAACATTTGCTTTACGCTACACTTTGCGCTAAGACCTATGTGAAAGATTCAGGCATTAAAATCATATATATAAATGTAAGAAACCATACTTTCTATTGTGTACATATAAAACTCTTATAATGCTGACAGGAACCTGTGATAAAATAATGGTAAAGGAGGAAGGATGGTATCATTCTGCTGATTTTAAATATGCTGTATTGGAGGTAGAGATAGAAAAAAGGAGGTTATATTAAATATTAATATTAAAAAGAACCCTATGAAGTAGGTAATATTATTTCCTTTTTACTGATGAGGAATTTGAGACTCGGGAGTTTAGTAACTTTGGCCGGGTTGTGCTAATAGCAGTTAGCAAGGGCTGGGTTAGAATCTTTTGATTCTAAAATTTTAACTTGTGCTTCCTGGGCTGCAAGGCCGCAGCAGAGCTAAGGTTAGGCACCACGGCCCCTGGTCGTGTTTCTGGCCTCTGGGGCCTCACAGCCCTTGATGGGAGGCAGGCTGGTGCTGGCCGGTTCCTGGAAGGCCTGGAGGCTCCATGTGTGAGCAGCTGGCCACAGGAAACAAACTTGACTTCACTATGTGCCTGCCTTGTGGTTACAAAACTATGAATGGAAGGGAGTCCATTAGGGTGGCTAATGCAGTGTAGCCAGGAAGGCCTCATTTCCTCCCCCAGGGAGTGTAAATCTTTAGTGGAGCTAGCGGGATACTCTGTGTTTGTGAGCAAGTGCCTATTGGGAGTTATCCAGCTGAGAAGAGGAGAGCTATTGTCTGTCATATGTAAGAAGATTAGCATATTAGTGCTGGAAATCTTCCAGTTACAGATCCAGCAATTAATTTTCAAGCCCATTTTTTAGAGGGAATGTGTGTAATAGAGTAAACTGGAAGTGGCTTTGAAGTCATATGAACCTGAAAGCATTGATTATGACCTTGGGCAACTTTCTTGTCAGTCTTAGTCTTCATTTTCTTCCCTGAAAATGCAGATAATGATTTTTGCTCGACAGGCTTGTTGTTAGGTTTTACGGAGATAATGTCAGTAGAGCACCTAACACAGAGCTGGCACAGAGTAGGCATTCAATAAACAGTAGTGGTGGGAGGGTGGTTTGTTTTTGCTGTCATTCCTGCTGATAACGTTGTCACTCTTGCTGCTCTGTGCCAATTACTCATCAAGTGCAGTTATGACAATGATTAGCATTTTCATTGTTGTCTTACTGTATTATTTACATTTCTTATGTATGAGTAACACATTGACCACGGTCTCATTTAGTTCTCAGAACAGTCCTGTGAGGAGGGGATTCAGGGTTGGGATTATTATCCTCAGTATTGATAAAGGGACCGAGGCTCAGAGAGCTTGTGATTAGTCAAGGTTAGTAAGTGACAGACCAGCCCCAGAGCTTAGGCCCCCAGAGTTCAAGTCCAGTTCTTTTTCTGTTATAGGAGTGCTATCTGCTGGCCTGAATAGGAGGGATCTGATTAGGTGAAGGGCATTTAGCCTAGTAGCTATTGAAAAGGATTCCTGGTGTCTTGCCACCCCGTCTGTTACCCACAGGCTGCCTCTTTTCTCCCTTGCTGCTGCCAGCAGTGACCTCTGTGAGGTTCACTAGCACTGTCCCTTCCTCCAGGGTGGCCTGAGGAACTGCAGAGGCTCCAGGTCTTAGTATGTGCTGTAAGGGCTTACAGGCTTAGTGTAATGTGTCTTTAGATCACTGTGTTCCTCTTCAGACATTAGAAAAAGCTGATCAGCAGCTGTTATAGCAAAGCTGCAGCCAGACCAGAAGCCTAACCTGGTAGGAGACTCCACTCCAAAGCAATTTTTTCTCACTTGGGGCAGGGAATGGAGGTGCTCAAACTGTTTTAAAAAATCATTTCTATTCTTACTGATGAACTGGCTCATGGCAGAAGATTGTCCATACTTGACTGAAGAAATAATAGAAATTGGGGTTTCTTCATAAAAGTTGAATTATTCATCCTCTACACTTCTTGCTGATTCTGGAAAGGCTAATTTTAGTTGTTCTGTTAGGTGTTCATGTTCTTGGCTGTTATTTCTAGGGAATAAACATGTAGGAAATAATTTAAAGTCTACTCCTATAGGATAGGGCAGCCTATTGCTAATGCTCTTTGTGGTTTAAAAACAAAGTATTTATCAACCCACTCAATTCTGTCTTTTCCTCTTCATTTCTGAAAAGATTTGTTGAGCACCCACTGTGTGTCAGGCCCTGTGCTTGGCACCAGGGATTCTGAGCTTTCAAATGAGCTCTCAAGCTTCTCGAGAGACACGCCCTAACTAATCATCATACAATTCAGTATGTGCTGAGTTACGCAAGAGAGGTATAAGGATAATCTTACGGGGCTTTAAAGAAGGCAAAAAGCCTATCTGGTTTGGAGAATGAGGTTTCTTTTGGTCTGATACAAAGTATGAGAAGGTTTGGAACATGTAAAAACAGTGGAGCAAGATGTTCTAAATGGAGAGAAGCTCAGATTGTAGTATATGAAGGAATACAGTGACAAAGAAGTAAGATAGGGGTCAGATCATAAGGACTTCGAATGTTGGGCCAAGGAGCATCTCTAGGCAAACAGGAGCCATTTCTGCTTTGAACAGGGGAGAGAGTCACCAAATGTGTACTGTGGGGAAGATTAATCTGGTTGTGTGTGCAGGATAAATGGGCGTCACTTTTGAGATTCTAATGCTGACTTTGCTACTGAATAGCTGTGTAGGCAAGTCACATATCCTCTCTGAATCACAATTTCCTTATCTGTCAAAGGGGGTCAGTAGTAATATTTAACTCATAACGTGTCTCAGAGGATTAAATGAAATACATTTGAGAATACCCTACATAGTACCCGACACATAAAAAGGACACAAAAGTGCCTTGGAAACTAACGTGTTCCTTAAATTTGTATTATGTGAAAATTTGTTTATTTCTGTAGATACAAAGCCTATCAATATCTTTTTCATACATAAACATTAAGGATCCCCTTTTTCTATTCTTTCTTAACCTGGTCAACTCTGATTTATTTTTCCACAACAAGTTCAAAAACTCATCTCCCCTTTATGAAACCTCTGCATTGATAGTGTGAAAGAGTTCTTGGCCGAGTTTTATGTTCCTGTAACACTTTGTAGGGACTTTTGTTGTAGCATACCTCTTTTATATTGTGATTTTTAAAAGTATTTTTCTAATATATGTATTTTATTTAGTAGCAAGTTTGATCTTCACACTTTGGTGCACATGAGAATTGCCTGGAGGGCTTATTAAAGTGCAGAGTTTTTGAGGAAAAGGAAGTCCCTATTTACTTAGGCTTGGATTAAGTAGAGATCTAAGAAGGTAGAGAGATGAATGGAAAGATCAGTTTTTAAATTCTTTCACTTCCTCATTTAAATTCTTCATAACTATGTCTTATCCTCATCTCCAGTGACACCAGTACCAATACCAAGTAATAAATGATCCTTATACTCAGCAAGTGATCTTTTCCATTAAATAGAAAGTTTGTGCAAAAAAAAAAAAGCAAAACAAAAAAAACAACCCACAGAATTTCTGATTCAGTAGGTTTATGTGGGGACTGAAAATTTTTATTTGTAGCACATTCCTAGATAATGTTGATGTTGCTGGTCTGGGGACCTCACACTGAGTACCGCTGGTCTCCAGAGATGAACTGTGATTTCCTCAAGGGCTAAGACCATATCTTACTCATTTCTATCTCCTTAGTGTTTATGTCTGGTACTTAGTAGGTCTTCAGTAAATGCTGAGTGACTCTGGTTGTACATTGAATGTACTCTGATTTCAGGTGGCCATTAAGCAGATGAACCTTCAGCAGCAGCCGAAGAAAGAGCTGATTATTAATGAGATCCTGGTCATGAGGGAAAACAAGAACCCAAATATTGTGAACTACTTGGACAGGTATGGAGTGGTAGTCCTGTCAGAGAGATAGGGCCTTAGGGATGGATGGATGGTGGAGCTCTTAGGGGAGAAGGCAACACCAGTGCTCAGAACTGCCTCCATTTAAGATTCATCTATGATGCTTGGCTCTCTGCCAATGACCCTGCATGTTGGTGGACACCTCTGATTGCTGCACAGTATTCTGGGTTAGGCTGAACCCTACCACCCTGTATCTTCTCACAGCTGGTCCTGATACTGTTTGTTCTATCCCAGGGAATGCCTTCAGCCCATCTGCCTGAGTCAAACATGTAGGTCTTTAAATCATTCTGCATCTCAAATCTTTCCTTATCCTGCTTACCCTGCTGAATAACTTCTAGTTTGTCTGCATTCTCTTAAAATGTGACATTCAGTAGTTTCGTTTGAGATTTCACCATTACGGAGACATTGGGACCCCTCCTTTGTTCTAAACACTACAGAACTTGATTTGATTTTTTTTTTTTTTTAAGAGTTCTGTTTCATTGTTGACCCCTGGTAAGTTTGTAGTCAATTCAAATCTCTGATCCTTGTTTGTTGGAAGATTTTTAATCACAGTCTCGTGTTCAGTGCTTGTGATTGGTCTGTTTATATTTTCTATTTCTTCCTGGTTCAGTCTTGGAAGGTTGTGCTTTTCTAACAATTTGTCCATTTCTTCCAGGTTGTCCATTTTATTGGCATATAGTTGCTTGTAGTAATCTCTCATGATCCTTTGTATTTCTGCAGTGTCAGTTGTTACTTCTCCTTTTTCATTTCTAATTCTATTGATTTGAGTCTTCTCCCTTTCCTTCTTGATGAGTCTGGCTAATGGTTTATCAATTTTGTTTATCTTCTCAAAGAACCAGCTTTTAGTTTTATTGATCTTTGCTATTGCTTCCTTCATTTCTTTTTCATTTATTTCTGATCTGATCTTTATGATTTCTTTCCTTCTGCTAAGTTTGGGGGTTTTTTGTTCTTCTTTCTCTAATTGCTTTAGGTGTAAGGTTAGGTTGTTTATTTGAGATGTTTCTTGTTTCTTAAGGTAGGATTGTATTGCTATAAACTTCCCTCGTAGAACTGCTTTTGCTGCATCCCATAGGTTTTGGGTCTTCGTGTTTTCATTGTCATTTGTTTCTAGGTATTTTTTGATTTCCTCTTTGATTTCTTCAGTGATCTCTTGGTTATTTTGTAGTGTATTGTTTAGCTTCAAAGTGCTTGTATTTTTTACAGATTTTTTTCTGTAATTGATAATCTAGTCTCATAGCGTTGTGGTCGGAAAAGACACTTGATATGATTTCAATTTTCTTAAATTTGCAAAGGCTTGATTTGTGACCCAAGATATGATCTATCCTGGAGAATGTTCCATGAGCACTTGAGAAGAGCATGTATTCTGTTCTTTTGGAGGGAATGTCCTATAAATATCAATTAAGTCCATCTTGTTTAATGTATCATTTAAAGCATGTGTTTCTTTATTTATTTTTATTTTGGATGATCTGTTCATTGGTGATAGTGGGGTGTTAAAGTCCCCTACTATGATTGTGTTACTGTCAATTTCCCCTTTTATGGCTGTTAGCATTTGCCTTACATATTGAGGTGCCCCTATGTTGGGTGCATAAATATTTACAATTGCTGTGTCTTCTTCTTGGATTGATCCCTTGATCATTATGTAGTGTCCTTTTTTGTCTCTTGTAATAGTCTTCATTTTAAAGTCTATTTTGTATGATATGAGAATTGCTACTCCAGCTTTCTTTTGATTTCCATTTGCATGGAATATCTTTTCCCATCTCCTCACTTTCATTCTGTATGTGTCTCTAGGTCTGAAGTCGGTCTCTTGTAGACAGCATATGTATGGGTCTTGTTTTTGTATCCGTTCAGCCAGCCTATGTCTTTTGGTTGGAGCATTAATCCATTTACATTTAAGGTAATTATCAATATGTATGTTCCTATTACCATTTTAATTGTTTTGTGCTTGTTATTGTAGGTCTTTTCCTTCTCTTGTGTTTCCTGCCTAGAGAAGTTCCTTTAGCATTTGTTGTAAAGCTGGTTTGGTGATGCTGAATTCTCTTAGATTTTACTTGTCTGCAAAGGTTTTAATTTCTCCATCAAATCTGAATGAGATCCTTGCTGGATAGAGTAATCTTGGATGTAGGTTTTTTCCCTTTCATCACTTTAAATATGTCCTGCCACTCCCTTCTGGCTTGCAGAGTTTGTGCTGAAAGATCAGCTTATGGGAATTCCCTTGTCTGTTACTTGTTGTTTTTCCCTTGCTGCTTTTACTATTTTTTTTTTTTGCATTTAATTTTTGATAGTTTGATTAATATGTGTCTTGGCATATTTCTCGTTGGATTTATCCTGTATGGGACTCTCTGTGCTTCCTGGACTTGATTGACTATTTCCTTTCCCATATTAGGGAAGTTTTCAATTATAATCTCTTCAAATATTTTCTCAGTCCCTTTCTTTTTCTCTTCTTCTTCTGGGACCCCTATAATTTGAATGTTGGTGCGTTTAATGTTGTCCCAGAGGTCTCTGAGACTGTCCTCAATTCTTTTCATTATTTTTTCTTTATTCTTCTCTGTGGTAGTTATTTCCACTATTTTGTCTTCCAGGTCACTTATCTGTTCTTCTGCCTCAGTTATTGTGCTATTGATTCCTTCTAGAGAATTTTTAATTTCATTTATTGTGTTATTCATCATTGTTTGTTTGCTCTTTAGTTCTTCTAGGTCCTTGTTAAACGTTTCTTGTATTTTCTCCATTCTGTTTCCAGGATTTTTGATCATCTTTACTATCATTACTCTGAATTCTTTTTCAGGTAGACTACCTGTTTCCTCTTCATTTGTTTGGTCTGGTGGGTTTTTACCTTGCTCCTTCCTCTGCTGTGTGTTTCTCTGTCTTCTCATTTTGCTTAACTTACTGTGTTTGAGGGTCTTCTTTTCACAGGCTTCAGGTTCGCAGTTCCTGTTGGTTTTGGTGTCTGCCCCCAGTGGGTATGTTTTGTTCAGTGGGTTGTGTAGGCTTCCTGGTGGAAGAGACTGGTGCCTGTGTTCTGGTGCATGAGGCTGGATCTTGTCTTTGTGGTGGGCAGGACCACATCCAGTGGTGTGTTTTGGGGTGTCTGTGACCTTATTATGATTTTAGGCAGCCTCTCTGCTAATGGGTAGGGTTGTGTACCTGTCTTGCTAGTTGTTTGGGATAGGGTGTCCAGCACTGTAGCTTGCTGGTCGTTGAGTGGAGCTGTTAACTTTGAGATGGAGATCTCTGGGAGAGCTTTCACCGTTAGTTATTATGTGGAGCTGGGAAGTCTCTGGTGGACCAGTGTCCTGAACTTGGCTCTTCCACCTCAGAGGCATAGGCCTGGCACCCGGCCGGAGCACCAAGACCCTGTCAGCCACACAGCTCAGAAGAAAAGGGAGGAAAAAAAGAAAAAAAGAAAGAAAAAAATAAAATAAAGTTATTAAAATAAAAAATGTTTTTAAATTATTAAAAATAAAAAAATTAAAAAGTAATAAAAGAAAGAAGAGAGCAACCAAATCAAAAAACAAATCCACCAATGACTACAAGTGCTAAAAACTATACTAAAACAAAACAAAACAAAAAAACGGACAGACAGAACCCTAGGACAAATGGTAAAAGCAAAGCTATACAGACAAAATCACACAAAGAAGCATACACATACACACTCACAAAAAGAGAAAAAGGAAAAAAAAATACGTATATATAAAAAAAAAAAAGAGGAAGGGAGCAACCAAATCAATAAACAAATCTACCAATGATAATAAACTCTAAATACAAACTAAGATAAACATGAGACCAGACACAAATTAGATGTAGAAAGCAAACCCCAAGTCTACAGTTGCTCCCAAAGTCCACCACCTCAATTTTGGGATGATTCGTTGTCTATTCAGGTAGTCCAGAGACGCAGGGTACATCAAGCTGATTATGGAGATTTAATCTGCTGCTCTTGAGGCTGCTGGGAGAAATTTTGCTTCCTCTTCTTTGTTCACACAGCTCCCGGGTTCAGTTTTGGATTTGGCCCCGCCTCTGCATGTAGGTCGCCTGAGGGCGTCTGTTCCCACGCAGATAGGAGGGGGATAAAGGAGCAGCTGATGAGGGGGCTCTGGCTCACTCAGGCCGGGGCGGGGGGCGGGGGGGGGCGGGGGGGGGAGGGGTACGGGATGCGGGGCTAGCCTGCGGTGGCAGAGGCCAGCATGACGTTGCCACAGCCTGAGGCACGCCGTATGTTCTCCCAGGGAAGTTGTCTCTGGATCACGCCAGCCTGGTGGTGGTGGGCTGCATAGTCTCCCGGGAGGGGAGGTGTAGACAGTGACCTGTGCTCGCACACAGGCTTCTTGGTGGCTGCAGCACCAGCCTTAGCGTTTCATGCCCGTGTCTGGTGTCTGCACTGATAACTGTGGCTTGCACCTGTCTCTGGAGCTCATTTATGCTGTGCTCTGAATCCCTTCTCGCACACCGGAAACAATGGTCTCTTGCCTCTTAGGCAGGTCCAGACTTTTTCCTGGACTCCCTCCCAGCTAGCTGTGGCGTACTAGCCCCTTCAGGCTGTGTTCACACAGCCAACCCCAGTCCTCTCCCTGGGATCTGACGCCCGAAGCCCAAGCCTCAGCTCCCAGCCCCCACCCATCCTGGTGGGTGAACAGACAAGCCTCTCAGGCTGGTGAGTGCTGGTCGACACTGATCCTCTGTGCAGGAATCTCTCCACTTTGCCCTCTGCACCCCTGTTGCTGTGCTCTCCTCTGTGGCTCCGAAGCTTCCCCCTCCGACCCCCGTCTCCACCAGTGAAGGGGCTTCCTAGTGTATGGAAACCTTTCCTCCTTCACAGGTCCCTCCCAGAGGTGCAGGTCCCATCCCTATTCTTTTGTCTCTGTTTTTTCTTTTGCCTACCCAGGTACGTGGGGAGTTTCTTGCCTTTTGGGAAGTCTCAGGTCTTCTGCCAGCATTCCGTAGGTGTTTTGTAGGAGTTGTTCCACATGTAGATGTATTTCTAATGTATTTGTGGGGAGAAAGGTGATCTCCACGTCTTACTCCTCCACCATCTTGAAGGTCTCTCCTAGGTGACGTTTTTGTTTATCACATAGTAGAGCTGAGTGATCCAGTCCCTGAGTGAGACTATCAGTTTTAACTCATGTTAGCCCCATAATCTCTCTAGGGATACAGTACTAATTGGGAACCCTTGGCTTCCAGAAGCAGCTTTGGTTTTGCAGCCTTTACTGAATTTATTCCATTCTTAGAATCAGAGACATTCAAAATGGAGATCATTGTCAGCATAATGGCTATGGGTATAAAATTCTACAGCTTTTCAATGGCTCTTATAGTCAATACTTCATTTTACATTTACAATTATCTTTTATTTTACTCATTGAATTATTCGGTAAATATTGACATCTACTGTGCCACACTTTCTGGGAATGGAATCTTGAACAAGACCCAGTATGGGTCTTATGGATCTCAAATCTAATAGAACTCTAAAGGAGGTTTAGTGACTTTCCCTAATATTGGTAAGATGGACTCCAAATCCCATCTTTGTCAAATGTTTGGATGCTCTCTCCTTTCATGCAGAGAGGTGTGGGAATCATGCCTGATTTTAGGAAGTACGACTTTGTGTTGTGATGAAATAAGTTTGTATCTTCAACCTAGTGATTGCAGCTCTGTCTTTTGGGGCTTCACAGAACAGTGTGCTTTGGTTTCCCCAGGCGAGTCCTTAAGAGATGTCAAGTTAGTGATCCTGTCCCACAGATTCTGCTTTTCCTTAGAAAAAAGAACGCTGGACTCTTCCAGAACTGAGGGAAATGCAGAGTCACTCTGGTATATGCTTATCCTTTGAAAGCCACTGCTCTGGTCCAGTGTACTCTATTCCTTCTCACCCTTTATCTTTACTCCTACAGTTACCTCGTGGGAGATGAGCTGTGGGTTGTCATGGAATATTTGGCTGGAGGTTCTTTGACAGACGTGGTAACAGAAACCTGCATGGATGAAGGCCAGATTGCAGCTGTGTGCCGTGAGGTAAGGCAAGTGGCCAACCAGACTTGAGCAGGACATGGTCTCCATATCCATATATCTCAAAGTTCTGCATCTGAAGGAATCTCAGCCTGGGCACTGTAGAGGTGGGAGAAATTAGTTGTACTCTCTCCCATCATCCTCTTTTTATACCTGTTTTTAAAGATTACTATATTCTGAAAGTTAGAAAGTTCCAAAAATATATATATATACACACACATATGTATATATATGCATAATCACGCATAATTTCAACCTCTTAAAAGTAACTGCTATGAACACTTATTTTCCTTTACCTCTTTTATATGGGTATATATTTTAATCATATTTTTATTCTGCTTTCCTGCTTTATTCATGTGCTATGAAGGAAATAAAGTAGAGTAAAAAGATAGCGACAGAGGAGGTAGTCAGGGAAGGTTTTGCCATAGATTTGAGTAAAGATCTGAATGGTGTGAAAGAGTAAGCCAAGCAAAAATCTAGGGTAAAATACTTGCAGGCAAAAGAAGTAGGAAACAAAGCTTAAATAGGTATTCTCCTCTCTCCTCATTGCTATTATATGTCTCAAGTCTGTAAAATGCTTGTATAAGAAGGGAAAATAAATACCTCTGCAAGGCCTCCATGAAAAGCAGTGTCCTCAGGGGATAGCCACATTTTTGTTAGAGCAAGAAGATGAGGGGAGTATTAGAAGAAGTTGAGCATATTGGGTGCTTTGCTGATAAGAGACTGGAACTTTCTGATAGCCTAATAATAGAAAAGTTTGGGAATGAGGGAGAGTAGAAGATTTAAGTGATTAGAAGATTAGGTTCAGAGTTTTATGGGGATCAGTATGCTTGGGTTTTGATGATGCAAGATTTGGAGGCATAGCGATGTACTTTTATATTAATATTAGGAAAGATAAAGTCATGTGAAATCAATACTGTCCTAGAAAATATCACATTTTCATTAAAAACCCTGGGATCTAGAACACATACACACATAGGTTAATGGAATTAACACAGGCCTGGGATTCTTAGGAGATGTGATTTCTTTTCTTTGCTGTACCACTAAGGCAGTGTTTCTCAACTTTTGTTTCATTATCTTCCCTCCCCCACCCAGGAGCCTTTTAAGACATTTTTGCCTAATCACATTCCCTTCATGAAATTTGATACCATAGGTAAACTGTATATCTGTTTATATACTGGGGACCTTTGGAAAGCCACACCATTGTAATATCTAAGACGTTTTTCAGTCACCCCAGGGACTGACTTTCACTGGTTGAGATACATGCAAATGTATGCTTGGGGAAATCAATAAGCCTCAAGTGATTTATCTTAGAAATTGCAACATTCACACTGTATATGCCTTAGGGGTACCATATGGATCAAAAAGCATTTGGAGAAACATTTAAATGCTACCTAAATAGGTGGCATTACTATATCCTTAAGTTCTCATAGAGATAGTTCCCCTTTCTAAAAATATCTTTATTGAGATATAATTCACATACCATATTATTCACCCATTTAAAGTGTATAACTTAATGGGTTTTAGTATATTGAGTTATATAGCCATCAACATAATCAATTTTAGTACATTTTCGACACCCTAAAAAGAAACTCCGTATCTATTAGCAGTCACCCCGCCCCACCCTCTTTCCCAGCCCTCCCAGCCCTATGCAACCACTAATCTATTTTCTGTCTCTATATATTTGCTTGTCCCAGGCATTTCATGTAAATGGAATCATATAATATGTGCATCTGACTGGCTTCTTTTGCTTAGCTTAATGTTTTGAAGGTTCATCCGTGTTATAGCATATGTCCTTTTACTAGCAAATAAGATTCTATTTACTTATCTTTCCATCAGTTGATGGACATTTGGGTAATTTCCACTTTTTGGCTGTTATGGATGATGCTGTGAACATTCACGTACAAGTTGTTGGTTGGATGTATGTTTTCATTTCTCTTGGGTATATGCCTAGGAGTGGAAATTCTGGTCATACAGCAACTCTATGTTTAATATTTTAAGGACTGGCCAAAATGTTTTCCACAGTGGCTGTACCATTTTATATTCCCACCAGCAATGCATGAGGGTTCCAATTTCTTGAAATCAGCCTTTTTGTTTATATATTTTTTAAATTAATTAATTAAGTTTTGGCTGCTTTGGGTCTTCGTTGCTGCGTGTGGGCTTTCTCTAGTTGTGGCAAGCGGGGGCTACTCTTTGTTGTGGTGCACGGGCTTCTCATTGCAGTGGCTTCTCTTGTTGTGGAGCACGGGCTCTAGGTGAGTGGGCTTCAGTAGTTGTGGCTCCCGGGCTCTAGAGCACAGGCTCAGTAGTTGTGGCGCACAGGCTTGGTTGCTCCGTGGCATCTGGGATCTTCCTGGAGGAGGGACTGAACCCATGTCCCCTGCACTGGCAGGCGGATTCTTTCTTTTTTTGCGGTACGCGGGCCTCTCACTGTTGTGGCCTCTCCCGTTGCGGAGCACAGGCTCCGGACGCTCAGGCTCAGCGGCCATGGCTTACGGGCCCAGCCACTCCGCAGCATGTGGGATCTTCCCGGACCGGGGCACGAACCCGTGTCCCCTGCATCGGCAGGTGGACTCAACCACTGCACCATCAGGGAAGCCCCGGCAGGTGGATTCTTAACCACTGCGCCACCAGGGAAGTCCCTGTTCATAATTTTTTACATCCAGAGGCCAAAGTCTCTAGCCTCCTTAGGAAAGCAAGTCATACTTTTCCAGGGAAAAGCCGCTTCTGGATATTGGTTTGCTTTTAATTTAGCCATTGATATGTTCTTAGAAAGTGAAGTATTAAGTTGAGAATATTTAAATAGTATCTTCTAATTGGTTTGCATTTTTAGTGTTTTTTAATCAGTGGAAGCCCCTAAAATTTTAGCTTTCGGTTATGAACTTAAACTAGTAGATTTAGTAGTAACTCTGAGAGTATCTTTTCTGATCCCCACATTTTACAGTTGGGAGATAGCCAGTAGCCCAGAGGGAGTAAGAGATTTGTCTAGAATAATATTGTTGGTCAGAACCATGCATTTTCATTGTTCCATTCAGTCTCTATGTTACTTATTCTGCTTGCTAAGTCTGGGTATTTTCCAAGGTTCTTTTCTTTCTCCTCTATCTCCTATAGCATTTGCCAGTTCCAACCATTACCATAACTTAAAAAGAAAAAAAAAAAATCACCTCTTCACGAATGACTTGTAAACATTTATTTCAAGTCCAGTCTCTCTACAGAACTCAAGATTCACATTTGCAGTGGCCTACGGATGTTAGTCTGCAACTCTTTATAGGAATATAAAAACCAGCATACCCCAAACAGTACAAATTTATCTCCTCACCAAAATAAGATTATCCTCCTAAGTTCACTGCTTCTAATATCATTTCCATTTGTCTAGTTTCCCAAACGTGACTCTCACTTTCCTCCAGTTTTTTCATTACGAAATCCCTTCCATTCTTCCTCAGTATTTATTTATTTTTTGTTGCCTCGGGTTCTTTGTCAAGGTGCTGATGTTCTGTAAACAACTCTAAAATACTTTGGAGGAACTCCCGTAGTTAAAGAAAACTATTATAAGCTATGTTATAATACAGTATGGTCAAGTACATTATAAGAAAGATATAAGGCAGCACGGAATGTTAAAAGAATGCTTAGCTAGGAGACAGGAGACTAGGTTCCAGACCTGCCTCTTCCACTTATTTGGAGTAAGTCCTTTTACTCACTGAGGCCTCACTTTTGTTATCATCAAATGAGCAGGTTGGATTAGCGATTTTCTGTAAGTCTTCATATTATATGTCCTTTCTTTCTCCCTCTGCCCACACCACTTCAATAGTGCCTGCAGGCTTTGGAGTTTCTGCATTCGAGCCAAGTTATTCATAGAGACATCAAGAGTGACAACATCCTGTTGGGAATGGATGGCTCTGTCAAGCTAAGTGAGTAGGAGTGGTAATACTTCTCTTCCCTGTGGGACCCTGTCTCCTCTGGGATGATAATCATATAAGAGTAGCTACAAGACTCACCAGAGAATCTGTATTTCCTTGGATATGTGGGCACTTTATATTACTCAGCACTATATAGGATGACATTTCTTTTTTTTTCCCCACTCATTTATACGTTCAGCCAAAAAACTTTACTGAATGCCCACTATGTGCTAGGACCCGTGATGGGCGCTGAGGATACTTTTGGCTGTATTTAAGTAGTTCTCAATCTAGTATGGGAAACACAAAATACATAATTAGAAGAAAGACTTTAGTGTAACTTCTTTCATTCAGTCATTCATTCAGCAAACTTTTATTAAATTGTCTGTTGTATGCTGGGCCCTCTGGGAATGAAAAAAATGAGTAAGAAGACAGTCCTTCTTATTGAAGGCCTCATAATTAAATAAACATATAATTGCAATATAATGGGAATGAACTGCAGGCAGAACATTTTGTTCGAATGTGTAAGGACCAATAGTCCAGACAAACAGGTTGTGTCACAGGTGGATGGGCTGCTTATGGGAGGACTGTTAGCAGTCTCTGTCCTGGGGCACAGGGTGAGGAACTTATTAAAGCAGGGCCATGCCTAGTTGTAGGTGATTAGGGTTTAAGTCCAGGACTCATGCCCAGGCAATAAAGCAAGGACCTAGTTACCAGATACTGGTGTATGGGAATGATTTTCAAGAAGAAAGCAGTATTGGGGCAAGTAATCAAGGTCAATGGGGGTGGCTTGGACTTTAATGCCTAGCACTTCTGGTTTGAGGAGGGGTAAGGAAGCCAGAGATGATATTTGTTATGTTCCTCCTTCAGGGTTGAACAGGAGACAGGCTAAGAGCTGAAGGTGGCAGTTA
Organism: Monodon monoceros; assembly: GCF_005190385.1. NCBI lineage: Eukaryota > Metazoa > Chordata > Mammalia > Artiodactyla > Monodontidae > Monodon > Monodon monoceros. The sequence continues at coordinate 53,419,988 of NW_021703784.1, forward strand.
AGTGATTCTGGCTTTGGAGAGACAAGGGATGCAGTGGCTAGGATGCAGGCAGAGCTTGATACCTAGGGGTAGGCACATAGTCAATATTTACAGAAGGCATACCCTACATATAAACCCTTTCTGTCTTGTCCTTTCTTTTTCTAGCTGACTTTGGATTCTGTGCCCAGATCACCCCAGAGCAGAGCAAACGGAGCACTATGGTGGGAACACCGTACTGGATGGCACCAGAGGTTGTGACACGGAAGGCCTATGGGCCTAAGGTTGACATTTGGTCTCTGGGCATCATGGCCATCGAAATGGTTGAAGGGGAGCCCCCTTACCTTAATGAAAATCCTCTGAGAGTGAGTATTACTAGGCCCATATCAAGATCTTTGGGCTGTTGGATTTCTCTTTTCTGGATAAAAACTAGGCACTGTTGAATTTAAAGTATAAATGCTTAAAGAAAAGGTATATTAGCAGTCATTCATTCATTTATTCAATGATTATTTGAGTTTTTATCATGGGCAAGAAACTGTTCTACTGATAATAAATTAATATATAGTAAGAGAAGATAAGAGCTGTGAAAAAAAGCAGAGTAAGTGGCTTAAGAGTAAGGGGGGAAGGAGGGAGAAGTGTGCTATTTTATTCTAGGTAGAGAATGAAGTCTTCTCTTATAAGTTATTTGAGGAGAAATCTGAAGAAAATAAAGTAGCGAGCCATGAGATTAATCTGACGTAAGAGTTTTCCAGGTGTCAAGTATATAAAGAACTTGTTTTGAGAACGTGCTTGATACATCCTAGGGAAAACCAAGGAGGAGGCCAGTGTCCCTGAAGTGAGTGAACAGAGTGGACAAGGTTCTATGTTAATTTGAAATGTTTATTAAACATCCAAGTGGAAATACTGAGTAGAATTGGGCATAAGAGTTCAGAGTTCAAGGGTGAGAGGTCAGTACTCTAAATATAAATTTATTAGTAGGTATTATATAGTTGGTTTATTTAAAAATCTGAGCTAGTTGATAATGAGATCACTCACCTAGGGAGTGAGGGGAGAGTACTGAGACCTGGGATACTGTCATGTTTACAGGTTAGAGGAGCTAGCAAAGTGGCCAATGAGTAGCCTTCCAGGTAGGAGAACTGAGAGAAGTGTCCTGGAAGCCAAGAGGACAAAGTGTTTCGAGAAGGAGGATGGATCACTGTGTCAAACCTGACTGATAGGTTGCATTTAAGATAACGCTAAGAAATGATCATTAGATTTGCCAGTGTGAAGGTTATTGATGACTTTGACAGTCAGTTTCACTGGAGTGATAGGAATGAAAGCCTAATTAGAGTAAATTCACCAGAGTGGGCAAAGTTGAGATGACATGTGTAAGCAGTTAGTTTTTACTTTTCATTGTTGTTTTCTTTTAAAGGAGTTTTGCTTTAAGGTAAGGAGTTTTGTTAAGGTAACAGTGGAGCAATATCTTAAAGTGGAGTCGAGGGAGGGTTTGTTTGTTTGTTTGTTTGTTTATAGCTGTGTTGTGTCTTCGTTGCTGCACGGGGGCTTTCTCTAGTTGCAATGAGCAGGAGCTACTCTTTGTTGTGGTGCGTGGGCTTCTCATTGTGGTGGCTTCACTTGTCGCGAAGCACAGGCTCTAGGTGCGCAGGCTTTAGTAGTTGTGGCATGCGTGCTCAGTAGTTGTGGCTCACAGGCTCTAGAGTGCAGGCTCAGTAGTTGTGGCGCATGGGGTTAGTTGCTCCGCAGCATGTGGGATCTTCCCGGACCAGGGCTCAAACCCGTCTACCCTGCATTGGCAGGTGGATTCTTAACCACCGTGCCACCAGGGAGGTCCCTTTTTTTTTTTTTTAAGATATTATTATAGCATGTTTTTGTGCAGATGGGACTGATCTAGTGGAGAGGAAAATGGTCATGTTCAAGAGAGAAGTGACATCTGTAGGAGTGATGTCCTTAAGTAGATGAAGGGGGTTGGATCAAGTACTGAAGTAAAGAGCATTATATTAGAATATGCCCAATTTATCCATTGTAATAGGAGAGGGAAAGCAGGGTATGTGAATACAGATGCAAGTAGGTTGGTAATTTTGATCATGGGCAAAGGTGAGAGTTATTTTTATTGTTTTCATTTTGTTGTTTATTCCAACCTCCCATTCAGTGCAGGAATTCCCTGTGCATTGTCACTGATAGGTGGTCATCTAATCTTAGTTGGATAGCTCTGATTATTAAAAAGTGCTTTAGTGTACCAAAGTAAAACTACCTTCGTAGTTTCTACCCTCGGCCCCCAGTTTTGCCCTGTGGATCCACATGCCACTCATCTTCTTCCACCTTAGAGTGGCCTTGAAAATGATATCAGTAGGGCGTGACAGAAATAAGACTGGGAGTAGAGTCAGAGGACATGAACTTGTGTAAACAGCATGATTCCAGGCATATCTCTTTATGTTTCTGGGCTTTATCTGTGAAATGGGGATGATAATTCTTGCCCTGCCTATTACCCAGAGTTATTGTGGTCATTAAATGAAACAGTATTTGTGTAAACACTTTATGAATTAAAGTGCTGAGTGCTTTAAAAGGTTTAGTTTGACTGTGTTTTTCTTTACCTTTCCCAGGAGATACTTCATGTTAGGGGACCAGGATGGCAACAGTGAAACAGGTTGCTCCTTTACAGAACTCTTCCTTTATACATATTTCTGTCCTGCTAGAAGAGATGAGTTTTTAGATGACTGAAGTGATGGCACCAGGAATAATTTCCTTCAGCAAATGGGCAGGTGTTTAAATCATCAGGCTAAATGAATAATAAACCATTTAGATCCATAATCAAGGATAATAATAAACCCTTGGGTCAGTAACACACTTCATAAGCTTACAGAGTGCTTTTAATATACTATCTTGTTTTATTTTTCAGACATGTGAGTCAGGCACTGTTATCATCCCTGTTTTACAGATGAAGAAGTTGGAAGTTCACTGGCTTGCACCTGGTTACATGGCCTTTAAATGTTAAACCTGACCCTTAACTCATATTCTTTCCAGTATACCAAAGCTGCCTCTTTGTGTTCTGAAGGCAGAAAGCAGCTGACCATATTTCTAGAGGGCCTGTCTGGGGACCAAGAGAGAACCTCAGCTGGAGCCCAAGGCAATTCTCTGTTTGTATTGCCAGGCCTTGTACCTCATCGCCACCAATGGGACCCCGGAGCTTCAGAACCCAGAGAAGCTGTCAGCTATCTTCCGAGACTTTCTGAACCGCTGTCTTGAAATGGATGTGGAGAAGAGAGGTTCAGCTAAAGAGCTGTTGCAGGTAACTGTCCCTATGCAGGGAAGCACCTAATTCGAGAAATCACTAAACCAAGGCTTTTTTTGCTTCATTTTTGTCTGTGAGGTACTGGCTGTTATAGAACTAAGCTTCTGTCCTAGCACATCCCATGCTCAATTTGTATTCCTAGTTCCCTCATCTTTATCCTTGGGCCTTTGCTCATGTTATTCCCTTAGGCTCTTCTTCAGCCTATTAAAACTCTGTACATTCTCCTAGGCTGTATCTTATAGAGTTACTTTCTGAGCTCCTGTTGAGCTTTGCTTGTATCTTCCTCTGGTGCCTGTTTTGTTCTGCCTGAACTAGTCTGGCAGAGTTTGAGTGAGTCTTAATGAGAAGAAACTCTTTGATGTTCAAATCTTATACAAGTTGTATTTTACTGGGATAAGCTCAAAAGGTAGATTTTCAGCATATCAGAGGGCATCAGTTTAGAGGATAGTTAGTGCAGCTTTTCGAGTCTTCCCAGTTTCTTCATTGGAAACCCTCTCAGATGGTGGGGATGATAGTCTGCTTGTTTGTTTGTTTGTTTGTTTGTTTATAAAATTTTTGGCTGCACCATGCAGCAAGCAGGATCTTAGTTCCCTGACCAGGGATCGAACCCACGCCCCCTGCAGTGGAAGTGCAGAGTCTTAACCACTGGACTGCCAGGGAAGTCCCATATAGTCTGCTTGTTTGGAGTAAGATCCTCCCAGGCTGTGGGGAACCCGGAGCTGGGGGTTTACCAAGCCTTTTATATTCCACCAGCTTAATCCTGAAATTACAGCATAATTATTTCATATGGTTGTAAAAACTGCTTTTAGCTGACCACATTATTTGTATTTAACATTTATGTCTCAGGTACAATTTCTCATGCCTAGTGTTATTTTACTACAGTGCCAACTGGTGCTTTAATAAGTATCACATGCAACTTAATGACAGTGATTAATTTGTAGGCTTTCATAGTCAGTTACTTTTGTATTATGAGGACGAAGAGCAACTGGTCAGGGCAGGGCAGGACCTACCATACTGTACCGCGTTAAAGTTAGTTATGAACAATTCTGTCTTTCTTACTAGATTATAACTTCTATCTTATTAATCTCTTGTCTCCTCTTATACCTGAGACCTGACTCAAAATAGGTATTCAGTGGGACAAAACATTTGCAAGTGATATGACTGATAAAGGGTTAATATCCAAACTATATAAACAGCTCATACAACTCAGCAAAAAAACCCCAAACAACCCAGTTAAAAAATGGGCAGAAGACCTGAATAGACATTTCTCCAAAGAGGAAATGCAGATGGTCAACAGGCACATGAAAAGATGCTCAACATCGCTAAGCATCAGGGAAATGCAAATCAAAACCACAATGAGATATCACCTCATATCTGTCAGAATGGCCATCATCAAAAAGAACACAAATAATAAATGCTGGAGAGGGTATGGAGAAAAGGGAGCCCTCCTACATTCTTGGTGGGAATGTAAATTGGTGCAGCCAATATGGAAAACAGTATGGAAGTTTCTTTAAAAACTCAAAATAGAACTACCATATGACCCAGTGGTTCCACTCCTGGGTATACATATGAAAGAAACAAAAGCACTAATTTGACAAGATATATGCAGCCCAATATTCATAGCAGCATTATTTACAATTGCCAAGATATGGAAGCAACCTAAGTGTCCATCAACAGATGCATGGATAAAGAATATTCCATACAGTGGAATACTACTCAACCATAAAAAGAATGAAATCTTGCCATTTATAACAACATGGATGGATTTGGAGGATACTATGCTAAGTGAAGTAAGTCAGAGAAAAATACCGTATGCTAACACATATATACGGAATCTAAGAAAAAAATGGTTCTGAAGAACCTAGGGGCAGGACAGGAATAAAGATGCAGACAGAGAATGGACTTGAGGACACGGGGAGGGGGAAGGGTAAGCTGGGACGAAGTGAGAGAGTAGCATGGACATATATAACTACCAAATATAAAATAGATAGCTAGTGGGAAGCAGCTGCGTCGCACAGGGAGATCAGCTCGGTGCTTTGTGTCCACCTAGAGGGGTGGCATAGGGAGGGTGGGAGGCAGACGCAAGAGGGAGGGGATATGGGGATATATGTATATGTATAGCTGATTCATTTTGTTATACAGCAGAAATTAACACACCATTGTAAAGCAATTATACTCCAATAAAGATGTTAAAAAAAAATTGTGGGGCCTCCCTGGTGGCGCAGTGGTTGGGAGTCCGCCTGCCGATGCAGGGGATACGGGTTCGTGCCCCGGTCCGGGAAGATCCCACATGCCGCGGAGCGGCTGGGCCCGTGAGCCATGGCCGCTGAGCCTGCGTGTCCGGAGCCTGCGCGTTCGGAGCCTGTGCTCCGCAACGGGAGAGGCCACAACAGTGAGAGGCCCGTGTACCGCAAAAAAAAAAAAAATTGTGAATCACTATATTGTACACCTGTAATTTATATAACATTGTACATCAGCTACACTTCAGTAAAGTATAGGTATTCAGAAAATACTTGTGAATTAAATGGGATTGCTTAAACCTTCGTTGAAATGTTACCCTCTGGAATATATTTAGTACCTCTTTGTTATCAGAGTAACTGACTACAGAGCACTGGTCTATTAGATATGAGATCTGAGTTCTGCCAAGTGTAACCCATTAGTTTCTAGCATCCTTTGGGAATAAAACCCCCTTATAACAGGCAGTATAATATAGGATCCTTTGCCTTCTATATGAGGTTTGTTCTGGAAACCCTAAGCTTTGGGAAATGTGCAAATACTATTCTAAGCCTCAAGATGATATTGTTAATTAGGTATTAAAATATAGTTATTGAAAGATGAATGCCTTCTAGAGTTTCCTTCCTGATATAATATAGCTACTAATAAACACATTATGTTGAATTTTTACCACATTCTAGGCACTAAGCACTTTATGTATTTTTTCATCTATTCTTTTTAATAACCTTGTGAGTTAATAGATTCTTGTTTTCCCATTTCTACAGGTGAGGCAACTGAGGTATCAAGTGTTTAGTAACTTTTCCATGATTATGTAGCTGATAAGCAGTGGATCCAGGATGTCAACCTATGTCTGTTTGGCCCTCAAGTGTGTATGCTCTTGGCCACTGCTTGGCTCAGAGTGTTAAAACTTGAAAGACCTTAGGGCTCATCTCATCTGCTTTGTTCATTACACAGAGAAGGAAATTGAGGCCTCCCAGTTGGGTGTTGGATCATGCTGCTTTCTCAGCTGGGAGGGGAGTTGTATAAACATGTGACCTGAGAACACTGACTCTTTAATTTGTTACTGTACATTGTAAATATTCAAAACCATGACTTTCAGAGTCTTAAATCATGAAAGCTTCACATCTTTGTCTCCTGTGAAAACACATATATGGACAGAAATACATAGGGTTTTATGTTTGAATTCATATCTTCATGATTTAGCCAAGATCTTTTATTCCTTTTGTAGTAATAGTAACTTCTTGCTCTCAGTACCTCTTTATATCCTATCTCTGTCCAAAAAGAAGTTGAAGCACTTCCAGCAAAGAATATGTGTAAATATGTCTATATGTGTGTGTATATACATATACAATATGATTAATAAAGAGACTTATGAGGATGGCAGACGAATCAAATATGCTAATCATTTGAGTTAAATAGTTTTGTGTAAACATCAGATTTGGTTCTTAGTTTCCTGGTAGCGAGGACAGAAAAGGAAATATGTTAGTTCCTATGTTTCTTATCAAATGGAAGAAACATCCTACATCCTCAAGACACAAAGCTTTTTCACTAGTAAATGTAAGAAAAGTCATTTATAGTTAAGAGGCTCTGAGTTACATAAAGATTCGCTTTCCGTAATGTTTTTTACTGAAAACATAAAAATAGGTTTCATATGGTGTTTTCTCCAAAACGGTCTTCTTTAATAGTTGTGGGTGTGGCCCAAAGTACAGCCCAGTGAAAGTGGTTTGGGAAGGAACCAAGCCATTGAAGTCCTTCCTGGGTTAATTAGCCTTACTAGATTCAAGGATAGAACAACAAATTGCTAGATCAATGCTCCTGAAATGCAGTATTGCAATGTACCATTGGGTCATGATCAAGTAATAACCTTCCCTCTGAGCTGATTATTATTCTGCTTATCACCATAGTTTGGTCTTACCTAATATAAAATAGAATCATACAATATGAACTCTCTTGTGTCTGGCTTCTTTCATGCAACATAATGTCTGTGGGATTCATCCTGTTGTTAGTGTATCAATTATTTATTCTTTCTTGTTGCTCTGTAATTTTTGTGTGGTATTATATAAATATAATATTATTCATTCTTCCATTATCTTGGACATTTGGGTTCTTTTCAGTTATGACTGTAATAAGTAAAGCTGCTATGAGCATTTTTGTTTGTGTCTTCTGGTGGATTCACAAGCTCATTTCCCTTGGAAATATATCTAGAAGTGGAATTGCTGGGATATAGGATAGATGTGTATTTAGCTGTAGGTAGATACTGCCAAACAGTTCTCCAAAATGATATGTTATCTTTTAAAGATATGCTTCAATTTGGGGATGATGATCTGAAGCTCTCCAGGCAGCACCTTGTGCAAACATGGATGCCCTTATCATCTTGTAATGGTTGCTGAGGAAGAATGGTAAATTGTCATGTGTCTTTTGTTCTTTTTCTCCTCTTTAGCATCAGTTCCTGAAGATTGCCAAGCCCCTCTCCAGCCTCACTCCACTGATTGCGGCAGCAAAGGAGGCAACCAAGAACAATCACTAAAACCACGTCACCCCAGCCTCATTGTGCCACGCCTTCTGTGAAATAAATGCTCATTTCGGAAATTCCAGCCCCTGATGCTCTTCCTTGTCTTGCTCCTCCCCTTTCCTGATCTAGTGCTCTCAAGACTTTGATCCTTGAAAACCGTGTGTCCAGCATCGAAGAGAACTGCAGTTGACTAATCGGATGATGGCCATTTTAAAATAAGGAATTTGCTCCCAATCTGTGGATGTGAGGGTGGTTTATGATCAAGGGCTTATATGAATAAACCCTTGGACTCCTGTTTCTACATAGCAGAATCCTTCCTCCACCCATCAGTTCTTGACTGTATAAATTTTTGGCTTTATAACATTATCAATTTGCAGTCGGTTGAGATTTTTCTTTAGTGCTTGCTTTTCTATTTCAAAACTGCCCAAACACACTAATGTACTTGAAAATTGGAATAACTTGAGAAATGCCATGGAGGTTGATATTCTTCCAGGGATATGAAATGGCTCTTTTTTTCTGGACCATGACTTTGGCACAGCTGATCCTGATATGGGAGGGAGAGCTACCACATTTTTCTTTGTGTATGCTTCTAGCAGCTGTTTGGGAGGATCTTGACCCAATAGTGTTCCCCATGCTATTTCTTGTGAAATGGTCTTGGCTATGTAGCAGCTTTTGACTCCCTAAATCCCCCTAGGCTGCTGCCCTCATTCTGTCCTTGTTTAGAACGTTGAGAGGTTTCCTAGAGCACATGCTGGGTGAGAGCAGTGTGAAAAGTCAGGAAAAAAAATTTAGCTGCTTTTAGAACAAGGCTGGGCATCAGCACCTGTCCAGCTATACCTATGTGATGTTTCAAGAACGCAGCCTCTTTTTCCATCAGCAATAAGGAGCTAAAAGATTAACTCAGATCTTCTGATGGCCTGAATCTTTGGGTCAAAGGGAACGATCTCCAAATCTGAGGCTACGTGTTAGTTTTGGATGGATTTGTTGGCCTGAGATGATAGTCTGCCAGCTGTGAGGGGACCCTGTTTTTACAATGCATGGCCAAGCTCTCTGCAAATGGAAATGCCTGCACTGGGTGTTGGGGATGTTTGCTACCTCCTGCTATCTTTGTGGTTTTGGTCCTCCCATTATGGTAGGACCCCTGGCCAGCATTATGGCTTGTCATGTCAGCCCCAATGGCTACCTTGTCATGCTCTGAGGTACTACTGCCTCTGCAGCACAAGTTTTATTTCCTTCAATAAAAGGAGATGAAAATATTCTACTTGGAGTATGCCTTTCTTTGTTTCTTTCCTTCCTTCTCCCCTTCCTTTCTTTTCTAATTTTTAATTTTGATATTTTTAAAGTTTAGGGAAAAAAAATTTTTTTTTCTTCCAGAATCATTTGAGATTAAGTTGCAGATAAGCTGCCCCTTTACCACTATATACTTCAATGTGTATTCTTTATTCTTAACACTTTAAAATATAATTTAATTAAGAGAAATGGGCCAAAAATGTTCATATATTATAAGGTATTGGCTTAGGTAGTTGTGGAGGGTGAGAAGTCCCATGATCTGCATCTGCAAGTTGGAGACCCATGAAAGCCAGTGGTGTAGTTTGAAGGCCAGACAGCCAGAGAGCCATGGTGTAGATTCTAGTCCAAGTCTGATGCCTGAAAACCAGGAGCACTGAGGGTAGGAGAAGATCAATATCCCAGTTGTATAGTCAGACAGAGATCAATGTCCCAGCTGTATAGTCAGAGAGCAGCCTTCCTCTCCCTTTTTGTTCTATTCAGGCCATCAACTAATTGGATGATGCCCACACTGGGGAGGGCCATCTGCTTTATTCAGTCCATCAATTCAAATGCTAAACTCTTCTGGATACACCCTCAAAGACACACCCAGAAATAACATTTAACCAGATAATGGGCTTCCCAGACAAGTTGACAGAACTAACCATCACACTCCCCATCCCCACCTCCAAGTGAAGGAGGTAACTCCAGTGAGGACTGAGTGAGCCAACAACTCTTATAAAGCTATGTGGTTATGGCGTTTAGATTAAGGGGTCAAAAGTGATGATTGGTGACCCCCGATATTATGAAAAAAATACACAGGCACAGGAGAACCTCCGTGCAGTTACTGAAAGGACAAGTACAATTGGATTGCTTATGTATAAGGTAGAAGGAATGTTAGATGATGGTATGGCCCATCAGAAGACAGGAATGATGAAGACCCAAAGATTGTACCTCCTAACTTTGAGATTGCAGAAGTAAACTGGTTAGTCTGATGAGGGCTGAGGAATTGTTAGTTAATTACCCCTCTGGAATCTTAGAGTTATCTGATTGGTTGGGTTTTAAAACCCCAGTGTTGGCTGTCCTGTGAACTTTCCAACACTCAGTTTAAGCATTAGAGGGATGACTGTTTATGAAACCGAACAGGACCCTGTGGGCCCCACCTGGGCACAAAAGCAGTTCCATGTCCCCTCCTTTCTTATTTGCAAGATCAAGGCTTCAGCCTTCTAGACCTTACTGAGTTCCAAAGAGCAGATTAAACAGTTTCTAATCAGTGAAGTAAGGAAATGCAGAAACAAAGGAGGAAGAATCAAGAAACTGTAGTGCAGGACTTCCTTGGTGGTCCAGTGGTTAAGACTCCACACTTCTAATGCAGTGGGTGTGGGTTTGATCCCTGGCTGGGAAACTAAGATCCCACATGCTGTGCAGTACAGCCAAAAAAAAAGAAACTGTAATGTAGCCATTAAAGCAGGATCCTGGTTCCTCCTCAAGGGATATACGTAACAACATCTTTGAGTTCTTCTGCAGGAACTAAGGCCCCCATGCAGGTGGAGGATGGTACAGGCTGAGCGCAAGATTCCTGGAACATCAACCTGTTACCTCACCACCAACCAATCAGAAGAAGTCACACAACCCTTCAGCCCTCACCCCAAATTTTGCCTGTAAAAACTTTTCTCCAAAAACCATTGGGGGGTTCGGGGTTTTTGAGCACGAGCCACCCATTCTCCTTGCTTGGCTCTGCAATAAGCCTTTCTCTGCTCCAGACTCTCATGTTTCGGTTTGTTTGGCCTTACTGTGTGTCTGACACTCAAACTTTTGTTTGGTAACATTTACTACTGGTATATCTAGACATCCACTCAGATAATGGAATATTCTTCAGGTCCATGCAGCTTAACCGCATATTTCCATGCCTTTCCTTGCCTGCAGAGTGTGGAAACAGAACTCTGAAACTCTCTACTCATAGACAATCACTGCTTGTCTAATTCTATATGAGTACTGAACACATCTATCCCCTATGTGTTAGTTTTCTATTACTGCATAACAAATTACCACAAACATCGTGGCTTAAAACAACACAAATTGTCTCACAGTTTCTATAGGTCAGAAGTTGGAGCATGATGTGGCTGTTTTACTGAATCAGGTCCATCTGGTTGTTGCTCAAAAATCAATACTCGAGAGAAAGAGACAGATGTTGGTAGAAAGGAAAGTTGCTTTTAATCAGAATGCCAGCAATCCGGGGAGCTGGTGGATTCATTGTTCCCCCAAAACCATCTCCAAAGATTCTGCTCAGCCATGAAAGTTTTTAAAGGGAAAAAGGGACATAATCTCAGTTAATCGTTGAGATGGAGGTCAGAGTCTTCGCCATCCCACACTGTGCAGGCTTGTGTGCTGGCTTGTTGACTTCTTGTGATTTTTCTTTAGATGCTATCTTGTTCACAGAGTTTGTTCACAATATTACTGAAGGGGAACCTAGGGAAGAGATCTGGTCATCTGTTAATTACTTCATTTCTACTTCTTTGATCTACAGAAAGAACCAAGAGATTAGACAAGGTATTGTGTGATCAAAAGATTTGAAAGGTGTGCTAGGGCCAGAGATGAGTAGAGCATGGGGGTGCCTGGTTTAAGGTTAGTGACAAGACAAAAGGGTGCCTCCTGCGGAGAGCTTTTTCCTGCAAAGAGCTCTTTCCTGCCAAAAGCTGCTTACAAATCCCCGCTTGTCAGAACATCGTTCCATTTCTATGGGATTATGAGTGAAGGTCGGTCTTCTGTAACCTCTTCACGCTGAAATAGGGCGTCATGTTCTCAGAGTGGAAGATGTTGACGTGGGTCTGTACCATCTCTTTGCTGACCATTGTAGTTGCTCATTTACATAGAAAGGCAGAGCAAGCTAAATTATTTTGATGCCCACAAGGATATAGATTATTATGAGCAATAGTGTTAATCCCATTCTCTTAAGGCCAGTTCTTGGAATTGTGCTAGCCATAGGTTCAATATTGCTCAAGATGGAGCAGTTCACGTCATGGCTGCAGTCTGATCATCACGCAGTTAGCTTTTTCCCTCTGGTGGCAGTTACAGTGTCTGTAAAACAGCTCAGGAATGTGCATCAGACACTGAGTCTGTGACTCTGTTGTCCTAACCATTAGCTGCTTGAGCCTGCTCTTTTGTGACTCAGGAAGGCCTGGAGACTTCAGCTTTTCTATAAAGAAGAGGCAGGAGACGTAGAGGGGATGTGTACTTGGGAGGGGGGCGCAGGGTTCTGCTCGGTTCCAGCTGGTTTTCCTGTTCAAGGTCTCATCAGGCTGAAAGTCCAGGTGTTAGCCAGGGCTGTAGTTCATGTGGGGCTTGGAGTCATCTTCCAGGCTCACTGGTTGTTGGTAGAATTCATTTTCTTGTAGTTGTAGGACTAAGGTCCTCATTTTCTTTCTTTTTTTTTTTTAATTTATTTATTTTGGCTGTGTTGGGTCTTCATTGCTACATGCAGGCTTTCTCTAGTTGTAGCGAGCAGGGGCTACTCTTTGTTGCAGTGCATGGGCTTCTCACTGCTGTGACTTCTCTTTTTGGGGAGCAGGGGCTCTAGGCGCATGGGCTTCAGTAGTTGTGGCACACGGGCTCAGTAGTTGTGGCTTGCAGGCTCAGTAGTTGTGGCGCATGGGCTTAGTTGCTCCGTGGCATATAGGATCTTCCCGGACCAGGGCTCGAACCCACATCCCCTGCATTGGCAGGCGGCTTCTTAACCACTGCGCCACCAGAGAAGTTCCTGAGGTGCTCACTTTCTTGCTGTCAGCGGAGGACCCAGCTCCTAGAGGCTGCCTGAAGTTTCTTGCCACATGGCCACCATAGGCAGTTCATAAAATGAATGTTTGCCTTCTTCTATACCAGCTAGAACATAGCTCTTTGACATCCACTTTGGCAACTAGCCAGAGAAAACTGCTTTTAAAGGGCTTATATGATTAGGTCAGCCTTATTTAGATAATCACCCTATCTTAAAGTCAACTGATTTGGGAACTTAATTACATCTGCAAAATCCCTTCACTATAGTACCTATATTACTGTATGTATTGAACAACTGGGAAAAGGTACACGTATACCAAAGGCAGGGAATATTGGGGGGCTGTCTTAGTCTGTTTGGGCTGCTATAACAAAATACCACAGACTGGGTAGCTTATAAACAACAGAAATTTATTTCTCAGTTCTGGAGGCTAGGAAGTCTAAGATCATGGTGTCAGTATGGTCAGGTCCTGGTGAAGGCCCTCTTCTAGGTTGCAGACTGCCAATTTCTCTCTGTGTCCTCACATAGTGGAAGGGGCTAGGGAGCTCTATGGGGTCTCTTTTATAAGAGCACTAATCACATTCATCAGGGCTCCACCTTCGTGACCTAAGCACCTCCAGAGGGCCCACCTCCTAATACCATCACATTGGGCATTAGGATTCCAACATATGAATTTGGGGGAGAGGGACACATTCAGACCGTAGAAGGGCCATCTTAGAATTCTGCCCAGCAAACCCTGCAAGGGTCTATATGCTCTCAGCCATCTGTTAGGGACCCAGGAGTTAGGGGATGGGGAAATAACTGGAGTAGTACATGGACCTGAACCTAGATGTTCCTTTCTACACCTCTGCACTTTTTCCTAAACCCTGATTCTCTTTGGTAGTTGGGAAGTCTGCACAATACCCTGTACTAAGAGTGAGCAGATCCAACCTGAAGGCACTGCTACGCCATGAGGCTGGGTAGTGGCGGCCCATCCAACTGAGGTCACAGTAATATCTTTATCCTGCATTTGATATTATTGTAAACTTTGCCACCTAGCATTGTGCTAGATGTCCTCACCTCTGGGTGTAAGTAAATGCAGTCCAACTCCTATGGGACCATGGAGCAAGGAGATTGGTGGTGATGGGGCTACTCCTGGGTTCCTGTTAAGGTGATTATGTTGGGCCAGTTATAGATGTTTTCAGAAGAAGCCTCTCACCAGAAATAAGGGAATACCTGAAACCATGGGAGGCATTTGGAGGAAGTACATACTATCTTATACTTGGATCCCTTTCGGAGGATTGTCACCCAGGCCACCCCATTCTTCCGTGCATCACTTATTGACAGTGGCTCCTTTGCTAATCTGTCACAATGCTGAATCAGTCATCAGTTACTGGATGCAGCAAAGGGAGCTTGAAGCACTCCAGTGTTTCCTAACACTTATCTACTCCCAGTTTCCTATGTTACTCCATTGAATTATACTACCCACTCCCTGCCTATGAAATTTACTGTGAACAATGGACACTTAAGTTCCATGTTTAGTTCTTTCCCTACCTCCTGGGATGACAAGATTCTTGGTGATTGGGAAAGACTTGGGAGCAATCCTACAGGTCTTGGTTAGTTTTTATTCAAGCCCTGTAACTATGAATGTTAACTTTAACTACACACAATGTACACACATACACACAAAAACACACACAACGATGGACTGCATAATATGCCCTTCCTAGGCTATTTTCCTGTGTGGTCAAATGGCTGTCACCTGTTTCCCTCCATTAACCATGACCTAGAACCTGAGGTGATAACACAGCTGTTTCATGTTTTCTGTGATTCTCAGGCCCATAGCCACCACCTGGCTGAGATGTAAAGGAGAAAACTTCCCAGTTGGCAGTGGCGGGGAGGGCTAGGAAACATTACATAGTCGTACTCCTGGTTGGGGGTAATTGTGGCTGAAGACAGTAGGAAATCTGCCAGTTATGCTATAGCTTAACTCTAGTCCTAGAGTCTCTTAACTAGAGACCATTCTAGTCACTGAGTGGATTAGCCTGGATTCCTTAGCCAGGATGATTTTATTTATTATTGTTATTATTATTATTTTAACCAGGTGGATTTAGATCACAGAACTGATCTTCATAAGCTTATAGCCAAAGGGCTGTCTGTGCCCTAATCAACACATCCTGTTTTTATGGATCATGATTAGTGGCAAGTAGAATAATCTGTATTCTGCATATGGGGAAAGGCACTATAGTTATCCAATGTACCCCAGTCAGAACTCCGGTACCTCATTTCTTGTCTGAGTCTAAGCTCCCTTAGCCCCTGATTTAGGAAAGGACTATTCATGGCTTTCCTTTTTCCAGAGATTTTCAAAGTGTGGTACCTGCACCAGCAACATTAGCATTACCTGAGAACTCCTGCAAATTCTCAGAGACCTCCGTGGATCTGCATTCTGCAGATGAGCCCCCAAGGTGATTCCAACAGCTCAACTTTGAGAACCACTGCCCTAGTCACTGTACTAACCATTCTCCAGGGTTGCCTATAGATTGAAATGGTATATATTACAGATGGAATGGGGTATAATGCATAGAGGCCACACCGAGATTGGAGTTGGAGAACTTCAGTGGTTGAGAAATGAGGGCTAACTTTCCCAAGATTCTCTGCAGGCTGGCCTCCTAGAAAAGACATGGCCTTTGAGCTCCATGGGAACTAGCTACATTTGAATGCTTAAGGAAATCAGTTCTACTGGAATGCTTGTCTACCATATCAAGACATGTCCTTTTGCCCCTCGTCAGGAAACAGCCTGTGCACTCCTACCTGATGTATGATAAAGTGGTGAATGGGGCTAGAAGCCATGGGTCTGCCATGTCATGCATGTATTGGATCACAACCCTTGTCAGGCAGCCACTCTATGGTTTTAAATCTCTTCCTTTGTGAAGAAACAACCTTCCTTATTGGCAGTGAGAGAGGAGGGAGTTGATTAGGAGACACTGTACAGCCATATTCATGCCAGGACCCTTTCATCCCTGTGTGCTGACTCCAAATTGCAGTGAGCAACAGGGGACTTCCAAACTTGCTGTTGGTTTCCTCCTATAAATCCTATTCTAAAGGCCTGGTGTGTGTGCTGTCTGGTCATCTGACTTTGTTTGCTCTATGTTATTCAGTTGTATGGATGTGCAGGTATCATTTATTCGTTCTTCTGTTGAGCATGTAAGTTAGCTGCTATTTGGGGCTATGACAAGTAATGCTGCTATGAACAGTGTTGTATATTTATCGTGGTGCCCACAAGCACACATTTATCTAGAAGATAGCCTAGGTGTGGAATTATTAGATCACAGGGCATGTATCTCTTCAATTATTTTAAGATAATGCCTAAGAGTTTTACAAAGAAGTTGTACCACTTTAATCTCCCACCAGTGTTGGAGTTCATACACATTGCTCAACCTTTTTCACATTGCTGAGTCAGTCCTTGCTAACATTTGATATTGTCAGACTATTTCATCATAACCAATCTGGTGTGTGTACTGCAGTATTTCATATAGCTTTTACTCTTTTGTGAAGTGCCTTTTCAAATCTTTTCCTCATTTTTTTCTACTTTGTCATCTTTTAAATATTTTATTTGTTGAAATTTTTTGTATATTCTGGATAATTATTCTTTTTATATTTGTGTTATAAAATACTCTTGTTTTGTTGTTTGTATTTAAAATTAAACTCTTTATTTTGAGATAATTGTAGTCACATGAAATGTAAGAAATAATACAGAGGTATTCCACATACTCTTTATCCAGTGTCCTCCACTGGTAATGCCTTGCAAAACTATAGAACAATATCACAACCAAAATGTTGACATCGATATAATGAAAATGTAAACATTTCTATTACCACATATTACTTTTATAGCCACATCTACTTCCCTCCTGCCTCATACCTCTTTATTATAATTTCCTTCTTTCTGCTGGCTTTGTTTGTTCTATGTTATGGTTTATTTTGCTCTTCTTTTTCTAGGTTCTTGAGATGGGAGCTTAGATTATTGATTTGAGACTTCCTCTTTTCTAATTTATGCATTTAGTGCCATAAATTTCCCTCTCAGCGCAGCCTTAGGTGTGTCCCACAATTTTTTGTGTTGTATTTTCACTTTCATTCAGCTCAGTGTGTTTTAAAAATTTACCTTGAGATTTGTTCTTTGACCCATAGATTATTTAGAAGTATGTGGTTTAGTTTGTAAATATTTGTAGATTTTTATGTTATCCTTCTGTTATGATTTCCAGTTTGATTCCAGTGGATCAGACAAAACACTGTGTATGATTTAAACCCTTTTAAATTTGTTGAGGTTTGTTTTCAAGCACAGAATATGGTCTATGTTATTATATGTTCTATACACACTTGAAAAGGATACATATGCTGATGCTCTTGGGTGGAGTATTCTGTAAATATCAATTAGATCCTGTTGGTTGATGTTGTTGTTGAATTCTACATATTCGCTGATTCTCAGTCTAATTGTCCTATCAATTGTTGTGAGTTGGGTGTTGAAGACTTCAACTGTTATTGTGGATCTGTCCATTTCTCTTTTAGTTCTAACAAGTTTTCATTCACATACTTTGTAATTTTGTTGTCTGCTGCAAATACATATTTAGAATTGCGATATCTTCTTTGTGGATTGACCTTTTTATCATTATATAATGTCCTTCTCTGTTTCTAGTAATTATCTTTGCTCTGAAATATAATTTATCTGGTATGAATGTAGCCTCTTCTGCTTTCCTTTGATTCATGATAAAACTTACATGATAAAACTTTTTCCATGCATTTACTTTAATCCAGCCTATATTGTTATATTTGAAGTGAGCTTATTGAAGACAGCATATAGTTGGCTCATGAGTCCTATTCTGCACCTTATACCAGAAAGGTCATACAAAAATCAGGTCATGTGTCCTGATTTTTATTTATTTATATTTATATCCTGCCTTTTCCATAAATAATTTAAGAAAACCTGCAAACAGAACATTTTCAGTGAAACAATAAGAAAAAAATACAGGCAGAAAATCAGGACCAAAAAAAAGATGAACACAAATATGTTGACCACAGGGGCTAAAGTATTGCTATACTTGAGCTAAAGTATACTTGATACTTGACTTCCTGGAAGTCAAGTAACGAGGTAATTTACGTAATTCTCATTATCAGAAAAGAGAGAGAGCTTCCCAGTTACCAGAGACTCTAGACCAGCACTGTCCAATAAACTTTCTGCAATAATGAATTCTATAACTGTATTGTCTAGTATGGTAGCCACCAGCCACACGCAGCTATTAAACACTTGAAATTTGGTTAGTGACTAAGGAACTGACTTTTACATTTTATTTAACTTGTATTAATTAAAGCTTAAATAGCCATAGGTGGCTAGTAGCCACTTAACTGAACCACATAGGTCTAAGGAAACAAAGTAGCACAGTGTAATTGGAGTCAAATGGGCTGGGTTAATTTTTGGCTCTGTCAGAGGTATGTGTGACTGTGGAGAAGCTACTTAATCTTTCTGAGCCTCAGTTTCTAGACCTGTGAAATGAGTACAATTATAGTATTTAACTCTAAGACCCTGAGGAAATAAGACGTGTGCAAGCATTTAACACGATCCCTGTCACATAGCAAATGCAGTCCTATTTTATAATGCTTGGAATTACCTGGTCTGTCAGGAGACTTTATGCCTCGTACTCTTTTATTGGCACTAAATTGAAGGTTTTATAGAAGAACCAACAACTAGGAGTCTAAGTTGTGCTTGAGCCTGTTAGCCAGTAACTGGTTTTGGTCCACAGAATCAAAGGTCAATCAACATTGATAAAAACCTGTATCCACTTGAGGCTGCTTGAGGATACTCTGTTCAAAAGCATGGACCTCTTTTTCTTTCTTGCCAAGCTGCTAAGGGATTAAGCCCTAATGTTAGTATTTAGTATCTCTTTCAGACTTGTAGTTCAATATTTCTTTGTTATGGGTGTATTAAAAGCAAAATATTAATTTCAGTGACCTTCCAGTTAAAAGGAGATTCATTCCTTTTAATAAGGACATTTGTTACAACAGGAATGCCATATATATTTAGCAGCAATAAGGCCCAAACTTTGGGGTTGATACACTGCTGCACAGTTGACTAGAATCTGCATCAAGCCCCAGCATGCCGCCAAGAAAGAGAAATCAGAGGCTGGCACTCAGCTGATGAGGTGACATTTATCTATAGGTCTCAAATTTATCTCTTTCTTTGTGTCAATTTTATCATTTTTCAGATTTAGGTAACTGGTACTTAAAACAACCCCTGACTCATCCTTCATTCCAAGCAGTGAGCAATAAAATTGCTTTTACAGTAATTAGAAAACAAAAAGTTGAGATAGATATTGACTAGACTTTAGGATGCAGGCAAAGTTAGGAATTTGCTGTGTTTTTATACTACTACTAGCTTCTTATATTTTGCTGAGAAACCTCTCCTATATGCAAAGGCCTAGGTGACCATGTGCCATCCTAGATGTTTAAATAGCATACAGCTTTGTGTGTGTGTGTGTGTGTGTGTGTGTGTGTGAGAGAGAGAGAGAGAGAGAGACAGACAGACAGACAGAGACAGAGACAGAGACAGAGAGGGAGAATATACATTTGCAAAGTATTTGAATTAGACTTTATGGTCCATAGCAAACTACAATTTCTCTTATGTCATTTTATGCAGAATTTTCCCTTAGATGATAGTGTAACAATGATCACTAGAAAAAACCATCTCAGGTCATCTTGCTCCTTATGGAAGCTATTGGACTGAGAATCTATATTCTACAGAAGGAAAGTAGAGTTTTGAAGAAATGACTAGCAAACTTTCAGTTTGTAGTTTTGAAAGAGTCTTCAAAAAAAACCTAAGTTCTTCCGACACAGTCTTGTTTGAGTTCATCATACTTTTTGTCTAGGATCAGATAGGGCCCACCACACTTAAAACAATATTTATTACAAATTAATTAGATTAATGAGTTTACAAAATTGAGTCCGTTTTGTTGGGACAATAAAGCTGGGAAAATAACCTTCCTAGATATCAATGGGAAATCTGTGGTTTCTTACTTTCATGTCCCCAAGTCAACTTTCATTACTGATTTTTAACAGGCAAGTTAAAAGTTAAAGCCTCCCACAGAGATTAATTGAATACTTATGTTCTTTGAAATAATAATGTGATAATTAGACTTATTTGATAAGCTCTTTGGTAGCCTTTTCTATATTCTGTATTGCATGCTTTAGTTTTATGCTTCTGCTTTAAAACCAAGAGTGATAGGATCAGGTCTGTATTTGCCCTAACATGGGACCAACCTCTACAGCTTGTTTCATTCTCTGTTGATAAGAGGAAAAGGTGTCTAAAGAAAAAGTCAGAATGAAGTTTCAGAAAATCTTCATATCGCAAAAGATCGCTTAATCCCTTGATTGCTACCTAATCTCAGTGGGTGCAATCATTTGGAGGGACGTATGGGACAAGAGGAAGAAGTATGTAACCGAGTCTGGTGGTGAGGAATGGGTGGCGATGATCAAAGAAGGCTTCCTGAGCTGAGTCTTCCACCAACAAGAGGAGTTAACAGGTGAAAGTTGGGGGGTGGGAAGTGGGTCAGCCTGGCAGTAGGGACAACATGAAGAAAGATACACAGTGGTGTAGGGGAGCAGTACAAGTGGTTTGGTTTTGCTGGAGTTTCAATATGAGTGGGGATGAAGGAGAGTGGGTGGAAGATGAAGCTGGAGAGAAAGGCAGGATCCAATTTAAGGAGCTTAAACTTTAACCTTAGGAATGAACTTTAACCATGTTCAGGTTTGCATTTTAACAAGCTCACTACCTGATCTTTGAAAGGTAGATTTTGTGAAAGATAAACTGGAAGCAGTGAGATTCTTTGGGAGTCTACTGTAGTACCTGCCTTAGCGCTTATCATAGATAGCAGAGTACTAAGCAGTGGATGCCCAGGGAGGTGATTAGGGGCCTAGTGGGCATTGAAGTTAACAAGAGAACAACTAGGAGAAATGAATAGAAATGAATATTAATATATTCATATATTAATAAGGAAATATAATAAGCAGAATTTGGTTGGTATAAGGTGGGAGGGGGTTTGTGGAGGAAAAGGAGGAGCTAAGAATGAGGAGTAGGTTTCAGATCTTGTTATTTAGCAATTTGGAGCCACAGGAGATGGAAAGATAATTTAGGTTACGGTTTACTGAGTTTGAGGTGTCTACAGCAGGACATTCAGATGAAGATGACCAGCAGGCAGTTGGAGACAAGAATCTAGAGCTCAGAAGTGAGGTCAGAGCTAGAGAAATAGCTGTATGAATCAAAGATTAAACAAAGAAACAAGACTAAAACAGGTCTATTTTTGAAGCAGCTTAGGGAAAAAAAGGCAAGAAAAAATAGTAAAAAAAAAAAAAAAAGACAATCTATGAATAAGTGGGCTGGAAAATAATGCCTGAACTAAATGTTAACAAGAGTTAAGTTTATGTTATTTTTAGAAGAACAAAAACAAAACAAACAGGGTAAACCTTAAAAGACATTTAAAGCGTGGTGCTCGGAGCTAAGGTCGGGTGTCGGCTTTAAATTCAGTCTTAGTGTCTGACTGGGCATCTGGGGCCAGGCCCCTGGCCACGCCCACCCGCCCCTGCAGCCTTGGGCTCCTCCTTCCGCCTGGCCTCCATCTTGAGAGACGCCGGCTTCTCCGGCCTGAATTCCAGGTTTAGGTCTGGGGCTGTGAAGTTACCGTAAGTACCGTGGCCAGTTCCGTGCTTCCCCCGTAAGCATCTCTAGAAAATACTCTAATACATTAATACTCTCAAGTTGGCAGGCACACCTGAGGCCCTCTACCCAGTCAGTTCACCACGTCAGGTGAAGCTGTAGCTGCAAGCTGCCACTGTGACCCCTGCCCGAGGGACGACGCTGAAAACAAAGGGCTCCACCTGAGCCGGCCCCCAGTTCCCATTCGGCACAGCGGTACCAAGCCCCGCACCCCCTGGGCAGGCCCGGTGGCTCGGCTTATCTGGAAGTCCCTGCAGGTGTGAAGGGCGCGCTCGTCTGTTCCTCTCTTGACGGTCACTGCTCACGGCTGCCTTTTCAATGTCTGAAAGTAGTTGTTTCATGCATTTTGTCCAGTTTTCTAGTTTTTATGGGGGGAGAGTGAGTCTTTTTCTGGTATCTTAATCCTGACAGGCAAGCCCAGGTTTTTGCCTCAGGCAACTGTGTGAAGAGTGGTGCCCTTTACTGAGATGGGACAGACTTCGAGAGGAATAGGTTTTGGAAGGAAAGTCAAGGGTTCAGCTTTGGACATATTAATTTTGAAATGCCCCTGAAAAATCCAGGTGGGGATTTCAGTAGGCTGTTGGATACATGGGTTTGGAAATCAGAGAAGGAGCTTCAAGGGAAACAATATTTATTGATCTTTCCCTAAATATTGTTGATTTTCATGTGAACTTGCCTATTCTGGCTGTTGAACACAAAATTAGAGATCTGTAGATATGTGGAAAATGGTTATGGTAATGATTCTGGTTTAAATGCTCCCTTTTATTCAGTATTCAAGCAGCTCCCCTTCCTCCCAGTCACAGAACTTTTGTTCACAGCATATTTCTTAGACGCTCCAATATTTGCAGCTAGTCATATACCAAGTTCATGTAGTTTGATCATCAACCGATTCAAACTCTTTTCTCATTTCAATCGTGGTCTTTTTCCTTTGACCCATGGGTTTTTATAAATATGGTGTTTAATTCCCAAATGTGGGATTTTCTAGTTCTCTTTTTCTTACTGATTTCTGGCTTAATTGTACTTTTGATAAATGTTCCATTTCCATTTGAAAAGAATATAAATTCTGCAGTCATTGAGTACAGTGTTTTATAAATGTTTATTAAGACTAATTTATTAAGTTGTTAAAATCTTCTATAACCTTACAGACTTTTTTTATCTGCTTATTATATCTTTTATTGAGAGAAGTGTGCTTAATTTCCCACAATGATTGTGGATTTGTCTGTTTCTCCTACAGAGGCTGTGTGATTAGGTGCCTATAAATGGAAAATTGTTTAAAAGTAATTTCTCATCATTATGAAATGTCCCTCTTTGTCTCTGCTAATGATTTTTTTTTTTTTTTTTTTTTTTTTGTGGTACGCGGGCCCCTCACTGTTGTGGCCTCTCCCGCTGCGGAGCACAGGCTCCGGACGCGCAGGCTCAGCGGCCATGGCTCACGGGCCCAGCCGCTCCACGGCATGTGGGATCTTCCCAGACCAGGGCTTGAACCCGTGTCCCCGGCATCTGCAGGCGGACTCTCAACCACTGCACCACCAGGGAAGCCCCTTTGCTAATGCTTTTTGCCTCAAGGTTTTTTGATTTGCTGATAATATAGTGAGGTAGATTATATCATTTGGCCTCGATTCTCACCCTTCCTTTAATTACACTCTTTGTGTTCACACCCTTTGCCATGCAACTTTACAGTGCCCTCTACCATGAGTTGACTTTGACTTCAAGACACCCCTTGAAGCAGAAGCTTGAGATGGGCTTGACATTGAGACTTGTTCTCTTGGACAACTTCCATCACCATGAGAACATACTCAGGCCAACCTGGTTGAGTGACGCATGGAGCAGAGTTGTCTGGTCATTCTAGCTGAGGCCAGTCTAGATAAGCAGAATTGAGAGCCAATCAACTCAGATGTGTGAGTAGTAGGTGCTTTTTGTTATGTGTGACTAAGGTTTTGTCCATGTTTGGTACATAGCATTATCCTGGTAATGGAATACTGATACATGTAAAAGGTATATCTTTTTCCTTTTTTTTTTTTTTTTTTTTCGCTGCACGGCATGACCTGTGGGATCTTAGTTCCCTGACCAGGGATTGAACCTGGGCCCTCGGCAGTGAGAGCACAGAGTCCTAACCATTGGACAGCCAGGGAATTCCCCATCTGATATGAGAATTGCTATTGCAGCTTTCTTTTGATTTTCATTTGCATGGAATTTCTTTTTCCATCCCTTAACTTTGTATGTGTCCCTAGGTCAGAAGTGGCTCTCTTGTAGACAGCATATATACAGGTCTTCTTTTTGTATCCATTCAACCAGCCTGTGTCTTTTGGTCAGAGCATTTAATCTATTTACATTTAAGGTAATTATCGACATGTATGTTGCTATTAACATTTTCTTCATTGTTTTGGGTTTGTTTTTGTAGGTATTTTCCTTCTTTTGTGTTTCCTGCCTAGAGAAGTTCCTTTAGCTTTTGTTGTAAATGGTTTGGTGGTGCTGAATTCTCTTAGCTTTTGCTTGTCTGTAAACATTTTAATTTCTCTGTCGAATCTGAATGAGATCCTTGCCAGGTAGAGTAATCTTGGTTGTAGGAGTTTCCCTTTCATTACTTTAAAAGTGTCCTGCCACTCCCTTCTGGCTTTCAGAGTTTCTGCTGAAAGATCAGCTGTTAACCTTATGGGGATTCCATGTATGTTATTTGTTGTTTTTCCCTTGCTGCTTTTACCATTTTTTCTCTGGATTTAATTTTTGATAGTTTGATTAACATGTGTCTTGGCATGTTTCTCCTTGCATTTATCCTGTATGGGACTCTCTGTGCTTCCGGGACTTGACTATTTCCTTTCCCATATTAGGGAAGTTTTCAACTATAATCTCTTCAAAGATTTTCTCAGACCCTTTCGTTTTTTCTTTTTCATCTGGGACCTCTATAATTCAAATGTTGGTGTGTTTAATGTTGTCCCAGAGGTCTCTGAGACTATCTTCAATTCTTTTCATTCTTTTTTCTGTATTCTGCTCTATGGTAGTTATTTCCACTGTTTTATCTTCCAAGTCACTTATCTGTTCTTCTGCCTCAGTTATTCTGCTATTCATTCCTTCTAGAAAATTTTTAATTTCATTTATTTTGTTGTTCATCATTGTTTGTTTGCTCTTTAATTCTTCTAGTCCTTGTTAAACGTTTCTTGTATTTTCTCCATTCTATTTCCAAGATCTTGGATCATCTTTACTATCAGTACTCTGAATTCTTTTTCAGGTAGACTGCCTATTTCCTCTTCATTTGTTAGGTTTGGTGGGTTTTTACCTTGCTCGTTCATCTGCTGCATATTTCTCTGTCTTCTCACTTTGCTTAACTTACTGTGTTTGGGGTCTCCTTTTCACAGGCTGCAGGTTCGTAGTTCCCGTTGTTTTTGGTGTCTACCCCCAGTGGGTAAGGTTGGTTCAATGGGTTGTGTAGGCTTCCTGGTGGAGGGGACTGGTGCCTGTGTTCTGGTGGATGAGGCTGGATCTTGTTTTTCTGGTGAGTAGGATCGCGTCCGGTGGTGTGTTTTGGGGTGTCTTTGGCCTTATTATGATTTTAGGCAGCATCTCTGCTAATGCGTGTGGTTGTGTCCCTGTCTCGCTAGTTGTTTGGTATGAGGCATCCAGCAGTGGAGCTTGCTGGCTGTTGCGTGGAGCTAGGTCTTAGCGTTGAGACTTAGGTCTCTGGTAGAGCTCTCGCTGATTGATATTACGTGGGGCCACGAGGTCTCTGGTGTTCCAATGTTCTGAACTTGGCTCTCCCAACTCAGAGGCTCAGGCCTACAGCAGGCTGGAGCACCACGGCCCTGTTAGCCACATGGCTTAGAAGAAAAGGGGGAGAAAAAAAAGAGAAAAAAATACAATAAAATTATTAAAGTAAAAAAAAATTAAAATACAAAAATAAAGAAGTAATTAAAAAAAAGAAGAGAGCAACCAAACCAATAAACAAATCCACCAATGATAACAAGTGCTAAAAACTATGCTAAGATAACATAAAAATCAGAAACTAGTCAGCTGCAGACAGCAAACCCCAAGTCTACAGTTGCTCCCAAAGTCCACTGCCTCAATTTTGGGCTGATTCATTGTCTATTCAAGTATTCCACAGATGCAGGGTACCTCAAATTGATTTTGGGGATTTAGCTCACTGCTCCTGAGGGTGCATGGAGAAATTTCCCTTTCTCTTCTATGTTCGCACAGCTCCTGGGGTTCATCTTTGGTTTAGGCCCCACCTCTGCGTGTAGGCTGCCCTCAGCCTTCTGTTCCCGCCCAGACAGGATGGGGTTAAAGCTGCAGCTGGTTAGGGCCTCCGGCTCACTCATGCCGGGGAGAGGGAGGTGTGCAGTAGTTATAACTGGAATGCCGGGTGAGCCTGCAGCGGCAGGGGCCAGTACGACGTTGCAACAGCCTGAGGTGTGCCTTGTGTTCTCCCAGGGAAGTTGTCCCTGGATCACGGAACCCTGGCATTGGCGGACTGCACAGGCTCCTGGGGCGGGGTGGGGGAGCTGTGTATAGTGACCTGTGCTTGCACACAGGATTCTTAGTGGCTGTAGCAGCAGTGTTAGCGTTTCATGCCCGTCTCTGGTGTTCAAGCTGATAGCCATGGCTCGTGCCCATCTCTGGAGCTTGTTTAGGTGGTGCTCTGCCTTCTGTTGGCACACTGGAAAGGAATCCCCTCCCCTCACACACCCTGGAACAATGGTCTCTTGCCTCTTAGGGAGGTCCAGAATTTTTCACGGACTCCCTCCCAGCTATGTGTGGCACACTAGCCCCCTTCAGGCTGTGTTCACACAGCCAATCCCAGTCCTCTCCCTGGGACCTGACCTCTGAAGCCCAAGCCTCATCTCCCAGCCCCCACCCACCGTGGTGGGTGAGCAGACAAGCCTCTCAGGCTGGTGAATGTTGGTTGGCACCGATCCTCTGTGCGGGAATCTCTCTGCTTTGCCCTCTGCACACCTGTTGCTGCACTGTCCTCCATGGCTCTGAAGCTTTCCCCCTCCCACCCCCCGTCTCTGCCAGTGAAGGGGCTTCCTAGTGTGTGGAAAGTTTTCCTCCTCCCAGAGGTGCAGGTCCCATCCCTAATCTTTTGTCTCTGTTTTTTCTTTTTTCTTTTCCCCTACCCAGGTACGTGGGGGAGTTTCTTGCCTTTTGGGAAGTCTGAGGTCTTCTGCTAGCATTCAGTAGGTGTTCTGTAGGAGTTGTTCCACATGTAGATGTATTTCTGATGTGTTTGTGGGGAGGAGGGTGATTCCCACGTCTTACTCCTCCGCCATCGTGAAGGTCTCTTCCCTGGGCTTTTTTTTTTTTTTTTGCCCTGCAGCCAGTGCATGGAGGCCAGCTCTGAGGGGGCTTTTTTTTATTGCTCAGCAGCAAGCGCTGGCATGTGGGGAGAGAGAGGTTACAGTAGCAGCTCCTTCCCCTGTGTGTGACTCAGCAGTAATGCCCTGCTTCCAAGGCAGTCCAGTCTTCCTCTGTAGGCATTCCCTGCTGCGGGTTTCCTCCCTCCTGTCCCCTCAGTCCGTCTACCCACAGCCAACAGCAGTTCTTGCTCCAGGCCTCTTCTCAAATCCCCACACTCCAGCTCCCAGCCCCCTTGCACATCTGTGAACACACCTCCAAGTCCGGGGCGCGTTGGGCCATGGTACAGACTATCTGTGTATTTCTCACTCTGTCCCATCTGTCACAGATTGGCCACTTGGCCCTCTTCCGACAGCCTCAGATGCTTCCCTTCTGTCCCAGTCGATTTCTGTGTTGGAGAGAGGGTTTCCCCGAATTCGGGAATCTCTCCTCTGCTTCAGCTCCCCTGCCTTGGCATGTAGGCCCTGTCCCACTTCCTCTCCTCCTCCTCTCCCTTCTTTTTCCATCCTACCCAGTTATGTAGGGATTTTTATAGTTCTTTCCGGGGTCCAAGGTCTTCTGCTAGTTTTCAGCTGGTGTTCTGTGAGAATTGTTGCATCTATAGATGTATTCCTGATGCTTCCATAGAGAGAGTTGAACTCCACATCCTTCTACTCCTCTGCCATCTTGAATCTCCTCTCTCAAGTAACTTTAATTCAAAATAATGTGCATTATGGCATATCTTGGGCAGGCTACTCTGAGCCCCAGACTGTTCTTGTATTTGGGAAGTCCTCTACTTTAAGAGACAGGACCACCTCCTGCTATAAAAACTGGAAAGGCCCATACTGTTTTGATTACTGTAGCTTTGTAGTATAGTCTGAAGTCCAGGAGCGTGATTCCTACATCTCTGTTCTTCTTTGTCAAGATTGTTTTGGCTCTTCACGCTCTTTTGTGTTTCCATACAAAATTTAAAATTATTTGTTCTAGATATATGAAAAATGCCATTGGTATTTTGACAGGGATTACACTGAATCTGTAGATGCCTTGGGTAATATTGTCATTTTAATAATATTAATTTTCTAATCCATGAACAGTATATCTTTCCATCTGTTTGTGTTGTCTTCAGTTATTTCATCAGCATCTTATAGTTTTCTGAGTTCAATTCTTTTACTTCCTTAGTTAGATTTATTCCTAGATATTTTATTCTTTTTGGTACAGTAATGGAATTATTTTCTTAATTCTCTTTCTGATAGTTCATTGTTAGTATATAGAAAAAGTGGTGAGAGTGGGCATCCTTGTTTTGATCCTGATCTTAGAAGAAATGCTTTCAGCTTTTCACCTTTGACAATGATGTTAGCTGTGGGCTTATCATACATGCTCTTTCTTATGTTGGCATATGTTCCCTCAATACCCACTTTGTTGAGAGTTTTTATCATAGATGAATGTTGAACCGTGTCGAAAGCTTTTCTGCATCTATTGAAATGATCGTATGATTTTTATTCTTCAATTTGTTAATGTGGTGTATCACATTGGTTTGTGGATATTGAACCATTCTTGTATCCCTGGGATGAATCCCACTTGATCATGGTGTATGGACCTTTTAATGTGTTGTTGAATTCAGTTTCTAATAGTTTGTTTAGAATTTTTGCACCTATGTTATTCAGTGATATTGGCCTGTAATTTTTTCTGTGTGTTGTATCTTTGGTTTTGCTATTAGGGTGATGCTGGCTTCATAGAAAGAGTTTGGAAGCATTCCTTCCTCTGCAACTTTTGGGAATATTTTGAGGAAGATAGGCGTTAACTCTTCTCTAAACATTGGTATAATTCACCTTTGAAGCCCTCTGGTCCTGGATTTTGTTTATTGGGAATTGGGTTTTTGTTGTTGTTGTTTTTGTTTGTTTGTTTTTATACTGATTCAGTTTTGCTGCTGGTAATTGGTCTGTTCATATTTTCTATTTCTTCCTGGTTCAATCTTAGGAGATCTTACATTTCTAGGAGTTTTTCCATTTCTTCTAGATTGTCAATTTATTGGCATACAGTTGTTTGTAGTAATCTCTCGTGATACTTTATATTCTTGTGGTGTCAGTTGTAACTTTTTTCATTTCTGATTTATTGATTTGGGCCCTCTCTTTTTCTTTTTTTTTAATTTATTTTTTATTGAAGTATAGTTGATTTACAATGTTGTCTTAGTTTCTGGATATATATATATATATATATATACACATAAAATATTCTCTTTCATATTCTTTTCCATTATGATTTATTACAGAATATTGAATATAGTTCCCTGGGCCATACAATAGAACCTTGTTGTTTATCCATTCTATATATAATAGTTTGCACCTGCTAAGGACGCTCTCTTTTTCTTGATGACTATGGCTAAAGGTTTATCAATTTTGTTTATCTTTTAAAAAAACCAGATCTTAGTTTCATTGATCTTTTCTTTTGTTTATTTTTTTAGTCTCTATTTCATTGATTTTTGCTCTGATCTTTGTATTTCTTTCATTCTAAACCTTGGGTTTTGTGTGTTCTTCTTTTCCTAGTTCCTTTAGGTGTAAGGGTAGGTTGTTCATTTCAGATTTTTCTTGTTTCCTGGGGTAGTCTTGTGTCACTATAAACTTCCCTCTTAAAACTGCTTTTGCTGTGTTCCATAGATGTTGGCTTGTTTTCATTTGTCTCCAGGTATTTTAAAATTTCTTTGATTTCTTCAGTGATCCATTGGTTGTTTAGTAAGCTTATTGTTTAGTCTCTATGTGTTTGTGTATTTGCAGTTTTTTTCCTTGTAGTTGATTCCTAGTCTCATAACATTTTGGTCAGGACAGTTGTTTGATATCATTTCAATCTTCTTAAATTTATTGAGACTTGTTTTGTGGCCTTTCCTGCAGAATTTTCCATGTGCACTCAAAAAGAATGTGTCTGTCTCCTGCTGCTTTTGGACGGAATATTCTATTAAGTCTAATAGATACATATTTCGTCTAATGTGTCATTTAAGCCCAGTGTTTTCTTATTGATTTTCTTTTTTTTTTCATGTTTTACACTTATCTTTTTATTTATTTATTTTTTTAACATCTTTATGGGAGTATAATTGCTTTAAAGTGATGTGTGAGTTTCTGCTCTATCACAAAGTGAATCAGCTATATGTATACATATATCCCCATATCCCCTCCCTGTGGTGTCTCACTCCCTTCCTCCCTATCCCACCCCTCTAGGTGGTCACAAAGCACTGAGCTGATCTCCCTTATTGATTTTCTATGGATGATCTGTCAATTGATGCAAGTGGGGTGTTAAATTCTCATAGTATTATTATGTTTTTCTACCTGTTTTTCTGTTAATATTTGTTTTATGTATTTAGGTGCTCCTATGTTGGGTAAATACATATTTCAATTTTTATATCTTCTTTGGTTGATCCCTTGATCATTATGTAATGTCCTTCTTTGGCTCTTGTTACAATCTTTGCTTTAATGTCTATTTTGTCTAAGTATTGCTACCTTGGCTTTTTCTTTGTTTCCATTTACATGCAATATCTTTTTCCATCCCCTGCTTTCTCTGTGTCTGTGTCATTAGATCTGAAGTGAGTCTCTTGTAGGTACCATACATATGGGTCTTGTTTTTGTATTCATTCAGCCACTCTAGGTCTTTTGACTGGAACATTTAGGCCATTTATATTTAAAGTAATTATGGATTAGTATATACTTATTGTCATTTTGTTAATTGTTTTTATAGTTCTTTTTTGTTCCTTTTGTCTTCTCTTTTCCTCTCTCCTTGTTATTTGATGACTACCTTTAGTGTTATGTTTGGATTCCTTTCTCTTTTTTGTGTGTGTATCTGTTACACATTTGTGGTTTCTGGTTACCATGAGGTGTATAATAGCAATGTGTGTTTATGTGTGTGTGTGTGTGTGTGTGTGTGTGTGTGTATATCTATTTACATATATCTATTTATATATATACTTATATATATATGTAAATATTTTAAGTTGCTAATCTCTTAATTTCTAACTCATTTTAATAACTCTGCATTTTCAGTCTTCTTTCCCCATGGTTTTTGACATCATATCTTACTGCTTTTTGTTTTGTATCCTTTAATGCTAATTGCAGACGTATTTGATTTTACTGCTTTTGTTGGTCTGCTGGTGGGGGCGCTGACATGGCTGGCTGTGGTTTCCGAGGTATCTCAAAACTGGTACTGGCCTGCTGGTGAGTGGTACTGGACCCCAGAGTGGCTGGCTGAGGAGTCCAAGGTATCTTGGTGCTAGTGTGGCCTGCTGGTGTGGGGCCAGGGCATAGGGTATCATGGGCTAGTGCCAGTTCACTGGTGGGTAGAGGTGGGTGTCAGAATCTCTTGCTGCAGGGTCCTGGGGGTACTGGAGCTGGTGTGGCTTGCTGTTGGGTGGAGCCAGTTCCTTACACAGCTGGCTCTGGAGTCCAGGGTGTCCAAAAGCTTATGTCAGCCCACTGGTGGGTGGGGCTTTATCCTGGGATAGCTGGGTGAGGGGCCCAAGGTGTCTCAGAGCTGGTGTTGGCCTTCTGGTAGGTAGGGCTCTGACCCAGGGGGTCCTGGGGTGGTACCAGCCTGCTGGTAGGTGGTTTGGGTCCTGCTATGGCAGGCTCTGGGGCTGCATTGGTCCTGGGGCTGGTGTCCACCTGCTGGTTGGTGGGATCAGGGCCCAAGGGATCCTGTTGCTGGTTCCCACCCACCAGTGGATGAAGCTGAGTCCTGGGGCTAGTGCCAGTCCACTCACTGGCAGAGGTGTGTCCTAGGGTTTCTGGCTGCAGGGCCCTGGGGTC
Organism: Monodon monoceros; assembly: GCF_005190385.1. Lineage (NCBI taxonomy): Eukaryota > Metazoa > Chordata > Mammalia > Artiodactyla > Monodontidae > Monodon > Monodon monoceros. The sequence continues at coordinate 53,451,887 of NW_021703784.1, forward strand.
CTGGGTCTAGTGCCTGTGTACTGGTGTGTGGGCTGTGTCCCAGGTCACCTGTGGGCTCAGGGGGTCTTAAGGCAGCCTGCCTACTGGAGAGTGGAGCTGTGTCCCCACCCAGGTAGCTGCTTGGCCTGAGGTGTCTCAGTACTGGTGCTGACAGGCTGTTGGGTTGGGTTGGGTCCCAGTGTTAATAAGCTAGAGGGAGGATTGCAAAATGGTGCTTGCCAGCACCAGTGTCCATGTGGTAGAATGAGCTGCCGAAAATGGCTGCTACCAGTGTTTTTGTCCCCAGGATGAGCTCCAGTTGCCTCCTGCCTCTCTGGGAGACTCTTTGAGATCAGCAGGTATGTCTAAACCAGGCTTCTTTCAAATTTCTGCTTCTGCCCTGGGTCCTGGATCATGTGAGATTTTCTGTTCGCCTTTTAAGAATGGAGTCTCTGGGACTTCCCTGGTGATGCAGTGGTTAAGAATCCGCCTGCCAATGCAGGGGACATGGGTTCGAGCCCTGGTCCGGGAAGATCCCACATGCCGCAGGGCAAATAAGCCCATGTGCCACAACTACTGAGCCTGCGCTCTAGAGCCTGGGAGCCACAACTGCTGAGTCCACGTGCCACAACTACTGAAGCCCACACGCCTAGAGCCTGTGCTCTGAAACAAGAGAAGTCACTGCAATGAGAAGTCTGCGCACCACAACGACCCCACTTGCCACAACTAGAGAAAGCCCACGTGCAGCAGTGAAGACCCAACACAACCATAAATAAATAAATTTATTAAAGAAAAGAAGAAATGGAGTCTCCATTTCCCACAGCCCTCTGCGTCTCCCAAAAGTAAGCCTTGCTGGCCTTCAAAGCCAAATGCTCTGTGGGGTCATCTTCCTCGTGCAGGATCCCTTGGCTGGGGAGCCCGATGTGGGGCTCAGAACTATTGCTTCTTGGGGAAGACTTCTGCAATTGCAATTAACCTCCCATTTGTGGGTTTCCCACCTGGGGGTATGGTTTTACACTGCAACCTCACCCCTCCTACATGTCTCATGATTCCTTCTTTATATCTTAACTATAGAAGATTTTTTCTGCTAGATTCTGGTCTTTCTCATCAATAGTTGCTCTGTAAATATTTGTAATTTTGGTGAACCCATGAGAGGAGGTGAACTGAGGGTCTTCCTACTCTGTCATCTTGGCCAAGCTCTCCGTATACCTTTTAAAATTGGTTTTCCATGATAGTTTGCTCAGTTTCCCCCTTTTTAAATGTTTCATGTCTCTGCACTAGATTTTCCTTTTGCAGTTACCATGAGGTTTGAATAAAATGTCTCATAAATAAATTAGTCCGTTTTCTACTGATAACAACTTATCTTCATTTGCCCATACAGGTTCTGTCCTTTTGTTCTTCTCCTTTTATAATTTTGCTGTCAGAAATTACCTCTTTTTATACTGTGAGTTCATTACTGAATTATAGTGGCTACAGTCCATTTTAGTGCTCTTTTCCATTAACCTTTATGCTATAATCAAATGTTTAACACCCTATTCTAAAATAGAGTTACAGTTTCCTAATCCTATTTATCACCTTACTTAGAGTTTTGTGTACTTTTGTCTTTTCTTTTCAGATAGAAGAGTTCCTTTCAACATTTCTGGTAAGGCAGGTCTAGTGGTAGCAAATTCCCTCAGCTTTTGTTTGTCTAGGAAAGCCTTTGTTTCTCCTTCGTATCTGAAGGATAACTTTGCTGGATAGAGTTTTCTGGGTGGCAATTTTTATCTTTCAATATTTTGTATATGTCATTCCACTCCCTCCTGGCCTGTAGAGTTTCTGCTGAGAAATTTGTTGATAGTCTAGGGGGTTGTTTTTTTTTAAGGTTACTCTCTACCACCCCCAACAGCAGTCTTTAAGATTTTTTTTCTGTATCATTGACTTTTGACAGCTACATTATAGTGTGTCTTGGAGAAGGTTTTTTGCACTGAGATAATAAGGTGATCAATTAATTTCATGGATGTCCAGGTCTTTGCCCAGGTTTGGAATTTCTCAACTATTATTTCCTTTAGTAAACTCTCTGTCCCCTTTTCTTTTTCTTCTCTTTCTGGTATACCCATTATTCTTATGTTGGCTCTAATAATGGAGTCTGATAGCTCTTGCAGGGATTTTTTTTTACTTTTTAAAAACCTTAGTTCTATCTCCTACCCAAATTATTTTTAGACTCCTATCTTACAGCTCACTGTTCTCTCTTTCATCTGATCTGCTCTATTTTCAGTGCATTCTACTGCATTTGTTGAGTTCTTTGACTCCAGAATTTCTGTTTGGTTCTTTTTTAGAATTGGAAAATTCCCAAATATTAAAAAAACACACCTCTAAATAACCCATAGATAAAAGGTAAATGTCAAGGAAAGTTAGAAAATACTTTGAACTGAAAGAAGATAAAAATACAACATATTAAAATTGGTGGATTACAACTAAAGCACTTCTTAGAGGAAAAACCCTAGGATTATCTGCTTATATTAGAAAAGAAGAGTCTCAAATAAATAATCTAAGCTTTCTCTTTAGGAAACTAGAAAAAGAAGAGCAAATTAAACCCAAAATAAGCAGAAGAAATTATAAAGAACAGAAATCAATGAAATAGATACAGACAAATAGAAAACGTCAGTGAAACAAAAACTTATTCTTTAAAGAGACCAACAAAATTGATAAACCTCTAGTCAACTGACCAAGACAAAAACAGAGAAGACAAATTTTCAATATTAAGGAAAGAAAGAATGTTCCTCATTACAGACTCTCCAGACATTAAAAAAGGATAATAATGAAATAGTGTGAACTGTGGAGCTGGCTCATATTGGCTCATGAGGGCCAGTTATTACATTTCAGAACTTTTTGAAACTAGTTGTTAAACCAGTTATGATATTAGGCATGGTTGTAGTATTTAAGCAACAAAAATTGGCAAACAGTACAGATCAGGCCTTTATATTCATGGAGAGCCCATTGTTAAACATGTAGCAGCACACCATTTTCTATGAACAACTCTATGCTCATAAAGGTGACAATTTAGATGAAATGGAACAATTCTTTAAAGACACAAACTACCAAAACTCACTCAAGAAGAAATGCACAAACTAAATAGTGTTATAGCTATTAAATAAATTGAATCTGTAGTGTAAATACTTCCAACAGAAGATTCCAGTTGCTGATGTATTTGTTAACATAAGTTCGTGTGCCCAACACACATTGAGGCCAAACAAACTGAAACGTCAGAGTCTGGAGCAGAGCAAGATTTTTTGCAAGGCCATGCAAGGAGACAAGGTGGCTCATGCCCTAAAAAGCCCCGAGGTCCCTGAAGGGTTTCGGCAAAGCACTTTTTCTTTGTTTTGTTTTGCTTTGTTTTGTTTTTTGCGGTATGCGGGCCTCTCACTGTTGTGGCCTCTCCCGTTGTGGAGCACAGGCTCCGGATGCGCAGGCTCAGCGGCCATGGCTCACGGGCCCAGCCGCTCCGCAGCATGTGGGATCTTCCTGGACCGGGGCACGAACCCGTATCGGCAGGCGGACTGTCAACCACTGCGCCACCAGGGAAGCCCTCGGCAAAGCACTTTTAAAAGCCAGGTGAGGGAGCAGGGGTTTGAAGGGTATGTGATCAGCTTGTGCACAATTCTCTGATTGGCTGATGGTGAGGTATAAGGGTGGTGTCACAGGGATTAACATTATCAGTCCTTAGGCTCCAGAAGGCCTGGGGCTATGTGCTCATGGTCTCAAGTAGATAACACCTTCCATTTGTTGGAGAGGGGGGATTTTTACATCTGCAAAACAACTCAGGAAATGTGCATCAAATACTATTATCTAGGTACTTCAGAGAGGAGCTAAAGCAGAGGATATGGGGGAGGGTCTGTCCTGGGAAGGCCCCCATGGGGTCCTGCTTGGTTACATATTCACTGGTGAATTCTACAAAATGCACAAGGAAGAAATAAGACCAATTCTACAAATACCTTCCAGAATATAGAAGAGGAGAGAATAATTTCTAATGAATTTTTATGATATCAGCATTTCTCTGATAACAAATCCATAAAAAGGCATTTGAAGAAATCCTTTTTTTTTTTAGGCTGTACTGTGCAGCATGGGGGATCTTAGTTCCCTGACCAGGGATCAAACCCTTGCCCCCTGCATCAGGAGCATGGAGTCTTAATCACTGGACAGCCAGGGACGTCCCAGCCATTTGAAAAAATCTTTAGAACAGTATCCCTTGTGGATAAAAATGTAGACATCCTCAACAAAATATTAACAAACTGAATCCAGTAATATATAAAAAGGATAACATGTCATGAACAAAGGGGTTTTATCCTGAGAATGCAAGTCTGGTTCACAGTTGAAAATGAATGAATTTTATCATGTTAACATACACAAAGAAGAAAATAATATAATCAAGTTCCATTCTTGATAAACTCTCTCAGAAAACTAAAAACAGAAAGCAACTTTCTTAACAGTATACCTATAGCCACCATCATAGTGAGTGATGAAAGACTGAATTCATTTCCATAAGACCTGGCAAAAGGGAGGATGCCTCATCACTCTATTTAACATCATATTGTTAGGGGGGTTGGCGGCGTGAACACAGCCTGCAGGGCGTTAGTGCACCGCGGCTAGCTGGGAGGGAGTCAGGGGAAAAGTCTGGACCTGCCGAAGAGGCAAGAGACTTTTTCTTCCCTCTTTATTTCCTGGTGCGCGAGGAGAGGGGATTAAGAACACTGCTTGGGGGAGCTCCAGAGACGGGCGAGAGCCGTGGCTGAAGGTGCGGACCCCAGAGACAGACATGGGACGCTAGGGCCACTGCTGCCGCCACCGGGAAGCCTGTGTGCGAACACAGGTCACTGTCCACGCCCCCCTTCTGGGCAGCCTGTGGAGCCTGCCACTGCCGGGGTCCCGGGATCCAGGGACAACTTCCCCGGGAGAGCGCACGGCGCGCCTCAGGCTGGCAACGTCATGCCAGCCTCTGCCGCTGCGGGCCCGCCCCGCACTCCGTGACCCTCCCTACCCCCCCCCCCACCCCCCCCCCCCCCCCCCCCCCGGCCTGAGTGAGCCAGAGCCTCCGAATCAGCGGCTCCTTTAACCCCGTCCTGTCTGAGCAAAGAACAGACGCCCTCCAGCGACCTACACGCACAGGCGGGGCCAAATCCAAAGCTGAGCCCCTGGGAGCTGTGAGAACAAAGAAGAGAAAGGGAAATCTCTCCCAGCAGCCTCAGAAGCAGCGGATTAAAGCTACACAATCAACTTGATGTACCCTGCATCTGTGGAATACCTGAATAGACAATGAATCATCCCAAATTAAGGAGCCGTGTGGATGAAAGGCTCTTGGTGCTGCAGCCAGGAGTTAGTGCTGTGCCTCTGAGGTGGGAGAGCCAACTTCAGGACACTGGTCCACAAGAGGCCTCCCAGCTGCACAGAATATCAAACGGCGAAAATCTCGCAGAGATCTCCATCTCAACGCCAGCACCCAGCTTCACTCAACGACCAGCAAGCTACAGTGCTGGACATCCTATGCCAAACAACTAGCAAGACAGGAACACAACCCCACCCATTAGCAGAGAGGCTGCCCAAAATCATAATAAGTCTACAGACACCCCAAAACACACCACCAGACGTGGACTTGCCCACCAGAAAGACAAGATCCAGCCTCATCCACCAGAACACAGGCACTAGTACCCTCCACCAGGAAGCCTACACAACCCACTGAACCAACCTTAGCCACTGGGGACAGACACTAAAAACAACAGGAACTACGAACCTTCAGCCTGCAAAAAGGAGACCCCCAAAACAGTAAGATAAGCAAAATGAAAAGACAGAAAAACACACAGCAGATGAAGGAGCAAGATAAAAACCCACCAGACCTAACAAATGAAGAGGAAATAGGCAGTCTACCTGAAAAAGGATTCAGAATAATGATAGTAAAGATGATCCAAAATCTTGGAAATAGAATAGACAAAATGCAAGAAACAGTTAACAAAGACCTAGAAGAACTAAAGATGAAACAATGATGAACAACACAATAAATGAAATGAAAAATACTCTAGATGGGATCAACAGCAGAATAACTGAGGCAGGAGAACGGATAAGTGACCTGGAAGATAAAATAGTGGAAATAACTAATGCAGAGCAGAATAAAGAAAAAAGAATGAAAAGAACTGAGGACAGTCTCAGAGACCTCTGGGACAACATTAAATGCACCAACATTCGAATTATAGGGGTTCCAGAAGAAAAGAGAAAAAGAAAGGGACTGAGAAAATATTTGAAGAGATTATAGTTGAAAACTTCCCTAATATGGGAAAGGAAACAGTTAATCAAGTCCAGGAAGCACAGAGAATCCCATACACGATAAATCCAAGGATAAATACGCCAAGACACATATTAATCAAACTGTCAAAAATTAAATACAAAGAAAGCATATTAAAAGCAGCAAGGGAAAAACAACAAATAACACACAAGGGAATCCCCATAAGGTTAACAGCTGATCTTTCAGCAGAAACTCTGCAAGCCAGAAGGGAGTGGCAGGACATATTGAAAGTGTTGAAGGAGAAAAACCTGCAACCAAGATTACTCTACCCAGCAAGGATCTCATTCAGATTTGATGGAGAAATTAAAACCTTTACAGACAAGCAAAAGCTGAGAGAGTTCAGTACCACCAAACCAGCTCTACAACAACTGCTAAAGGAACTTCTCTAAGCAAGAAACACAAAAGAAGGAAAAGACCTACAATAACGAACCCAAAACAGTTAAGAAAATGGGAATGGGAACATACATATCGATAATTACCTTAAATGTAAATGGTCTAAATGCTCCCACCAAAAGACACAGATTGGCTGAATGGATACAAAAACAAGACGCATATATTTGCTGTCTACAAGAGACCCACTTCAGACCTAGAGACACATACAGACTGAAAGTAAGGGGATGGAAAAACATATTTCATGCAAATGGAAACCAAAAGAAAGCTGGAGTAGTAATTCTCATATCAGACAAAATAGACTTTAAAATAAAGACTATTAGAAGAGACAAAGAAGGACACTACATAATGATCAAGGGATCGATCCAAGAAGAAGATATAACAATTGTAAATATTTATGCACCCAACATAGGAGCACCTCAATACATAAGGCAAATACTAACAGCCATAAAAGGGGAAATCGACAGTAACACATTCATAGTAGGGGACTTTAACACCCCACTTTCACCAATGGACAGATCATCCAAAATGAAAATAAATAAGGAAACACAAGCTTTAAATGATACATTAAACAAGATGGACTTAATTGATATTTATAGGACATTCTATCCAAAAACAACAGAATACACATTTTTCTCAAGTGCTCATGGAACATTCTCCAGGATGGATCATATCTTGGGTCACAAATCAAACCTTGGTAAATTTAAGAAAATTGAAATTGTATCAAGTATCTTTTCCGACCACAACGCTATGAGACTAGATATCAATTACAGGAAAAGATCTGTAAAAAATACAAACACATGGAGGCTAAACAATACACTACTTAATAACGAAGTGATCACTGAAGAAATCAAAGAGGAAATCAAAAAATACCTAGAAACAAATGACAATGGAGACAAGATGACTCAAAATCTATGGGATGCAGCAAAAGCAGTTCTAAGAGGGAAGTTTATAGCAATACAATCCTACCTTAAGAAACAGGAAACTTCTCGAATAAAAAACCTAACCTTGCACCTAAAGCAATTAGAGAAAGAAGAACAAAAAAACCGCAAAGTTAAAAGAAGGAAAGAAATCATAAAAATCAAATCAGAAATAAATGAAAAAGAAATGAAGGAAACGATAGCAAAGATCAATAAAACTAAAAGCTGGTTCTTTGAAAGGATAAACAAAATTGTTAAACCATTAGCCAGACTCATCAAGAAAAAAAGGGAGAAGACTCAAATCAATAGAATTAGAAATGAAAAAGGAGAGGTAACAACTGACACTGCAGAAATACAAAAGATCATGAGAGATTACTACAAGCAACTCTATACCAATAAAATGGACAACCTGGAAGAAATGGACAAATTGTTAGAAAGGCATAGCCTTCCAAGACTGAATCAGGAAGAAATAGAAAATATGAACAGACCAATCACAAGCACTGAAATTGAAACTGTGATTAAAAATCTTCCAACAAGCAAAAGCCCAGGACCAGATGGCTTCACAGGCGAATTCTATCAAACATTTAGAGAAGAGCTATCACCTATCCTTCTCAAACTCTTCCAAAATATAGCAGAGGGAGGAACACTCCCCAACTCATTCTACGAGGCCACCATCACCCTGATACCAAAACCAGACAAGGATGTCACAAAGAAAGAAAACTACAGGCCAATATCAGTGATGAGCATAGATGCAAAAATCCTCAACAAAATACTAGCAAACAGAATCCAACAGCACATTAAACGGATCATACACCATGATCAAGTGGGGTTTATTCCAGGAATGCAAGAATTCTTCAATATACGCAAATCAATCAACATGATACACCATATTAACAAATTGAAGGAGAAAAACCATATGATCATCTCAATAGATGCAGAGAAAGCTTTTGACAAAATCCAACACCTATTTATGATAAAAACCCTGCAGAAAGTAGGCATAGAGGGAACTTTCCTCAACATAATGCAGTCCATATATGACAAACCCACAGCCAACATCGTCCTCAATGGTGAAAAACTGAAAGCATTTCCACTAAGATCAGGAACAAGACAAGGTTGCCCACTCTCACCACTCTTACTCAACATAGTTTTGGAAGTTTTAGCCACAGCAATCAGAGAAGAAAAGGAAATAAAAGGAATCCAAATCAGAAAAGAAGTAAAGCTGTCACTCTTTGCAGATGACATGATACTATACATAGAGAATCCTAAAAATGCTACCAGAAAACTACTAGAGCTAATCAATGAATTTGGTAAAGTAGCAGGATACAAAATTAATGCACAGAAATCTCTGGCATTCCTATACACTAATGATGAAAAATCTGAAAGTGAAATCAAGAAAACACTCCCATTTACCATTGCAACAAAAAGAATAAAATATCTAGGAATAAACCTACCTAAGGAGACAAAAGACCTGTATGCAGAAAATTATAAGACACTGATGAACGAAATTAAAGATTATACAAATAGATGGAGAGATATACCGTGTTCTTGGATTGGAAGAATCAACATTGTGAAAATGACTCTACTACCCAAAGCAATCTACAGATTCAATGCAATCCCTATCAAACTGCCACTGGCATTTTTCACAGAACTAGAACAAAAAATTTCACAATTTGTATGGAAACACAAAAGACCCCAAATAGCCAAAGCAATCTTGAGAACGAAAAACGGAGCTGGAGGAATCAGGCTCCCTGACTTCAGACTATACTACAAAGCTACAGTAATCAAGACAGTATGGTACTGGCACAAAAACAGAAATATAGATCAATGGAACAGGATAGAAAGCCCAGAGATAAACCCACGCACATATGGTCACCTTGTCTTTGATAAAGGAGGCGGGAATGTACAGTGGAGAAAGGACAGCCTCTTCAATAAGTGGTGCTGGGAAAACTGGACAGCTACATGTAAAAGTATGAGATTAGATCACTCCCTAACACCATACACAAAAATAAGCTCAAAATGGATTAAAGACCTAAATGTAAGGCCAGAAACTATCAAACTCTTAGAGGAAAACATAGGCAGGACACTCTATGACATAAATCACAGCAAGGTCCTTTTTGACCCACCTCCTAGAGAAATGGAAATAAAAACAAAAATAAACAAATTGGACCTAATGAAACTTCAAAGCTTTTGCGCAGCAAAGGAAACCATAAACAAGACCAAAAGACAACCCTCAGAATGGGAGAAAATATTTGCAAATGAAGCAACTGACAAAGGATTAATCTCCAAAATTTATAAGCAACTCATGCAGCTTAATAACAAAAAAACAAACAACCCAATCCAAAAATGGGCAGAAGACCTAAATAGACATTTCTCCAAAGAAGATATACAAACTGCCAACAAACACATGAAAGAATGCTCAACATCACTAATCATTAGAGAAATGCAAATCAAAACTACAATGAAATATCATCTCACACCAGTCAGAATGGCCATCATCAAAATATCTAGAAACGATAAATGCTGGTGAGGGTGTGGAAAAAAGGGAACCCTCTTACACTGTTGGTGGGAATGTAAATTGATACAGCCACTGTGGAGAACACTATGGAGGTTCCTTAAAAAACTACAAATAGAACTACCATATGACCCAGCAGTCCCACTACTGGGCATATACCCTGAGAAAACCATAATTCAAAAAGAGTCATGTACCAAAATGTTCATTGCAGCTCTATTTACAATAGCCCAGAGATGGAAACAACCTAAGTGTCCATCATCGGATGAATGGATAAAGAAGATGTGGCACATATATACAATGGAATATTACTCAGCCATAAAAAGAAACGAAATTGAGCTATTTGTAATGAGGTGGATAGCCCTAGAGTCTGTCATACAGAGTGAAGTAAGTCAGAAAGAGAGAGACAAATACCATATGCTAACACATATATATGGAATTTAAGAAAAAAAAATGTCATGAAAAACCTAGGGGTGAAACAGGATTAAAGACACAGACTTACTAGAGAATGGACTTGAGGCTATGGGAAGGGGGAAGGGTAAACTGTGACAAAGCGAGAGAGAGGCATGGACATATATACACTACCAAACGTAAGGTAGATAGCTAGTGGGAAGCAGCCGCATAACACAGGGAGATCAGCTCGGTGCTTTGTGACTGCCTGGAGGGGTGGGAGGGAGGGAGACGCAAGCGGGAAGAGATATGGGAACATATGTATATATATAACTGATTCATTTTGTTGTGAAGCTGAAACTAACATACCATTGTAAAGCAATTATACTCCAATAAAGATGTTAAAATGAAAAAAAAAGTCATACTGTTAGTCCTAGCCTGTGCAATAAGTAAGGAAAAAATCATACAGATTGCAAAGGAAGAAAGAGAACTATTTCTGTTTGCAGAGGACCTGACTGTCTATGTATAAAATCCCAAGGAATCTACCAGAAATATCCAAGAATTAATAGGTGAGTTTAGGGTGGACACAGGATACAAAGTCAATATTTGAAGAAAGCAAACCCCCAAACCGCCTTAATCTAATCAGAGAGGACTTCCAGTTTTCAACTTTGATATATAAGGAGTTTGGAAGTTGTTACTGCCCTCCTTAAAACAAGAAAAAATCCAAGCAAACTGAAAATCAATGAATTTTCTTGGATACATTTGAGAATTGAAGCTGTAGGGCAAACCGTTACTCTGAAATCTGGAGAGACAAGTGAATATAGAGAATCACAGCCAAGATCAGCTTACCAGAAGCAGAAGCCATTGGAGCCAGTAACTGGTAGGAGCAGTTTAAGTGGTAATATTGAGTAACTGCTGAAGGCTGAGTGTGAACTAGTTTGAGTCTTAAAAACTCCTGAGGGCCCAGTTTTATACAGGCCCCCACATTTTTGTGGGTTTTGCCTCCAGGAACTCCATCAGGTTCTTACAGTGAAGATCAAGAAAACAAAATCATCTCCGGTTTTGAACAGGGAAAGGAGAATATAACCCTTTTGAAATACATCCAGAGTATTCTCCATTACAAAGGCTTAGTCTCCAGAAGTAACCACATTACCATAACCTTATCAAATACATGGGGAGGGAAATCAGTCAACTGAAGCCCTCTCTAGCCTTTCTGTCATGTAAAGGTAGAGAAAAAAAATACTAAGAAATGCTTTTGAAAGTCATAGCCCAGACTCAGACCCACTAAAAAATACAAAGGTTTAATCATAAGGTTATAGTGTACTTCCCTTCCTCAGCACCTTACATGAACAGGGCTTCTGTATAATAAAAGTGGATTATGACTGAGAGAACTTAAACAGACTCTGTTTAAGTTCTTAAGGAACCCAGAGAAATATGATAGGGCACAAAATAAAAGAAGGAAACTGAATCCTCTGGTACCTATAGCTATAGCAGACATTAAACATAGTCCAGGTCCTAGCCAGATTAATATAAAACCTGACAGTAAAGGCATGATTATCTCAGTTCCTATTACTGTTTACATCATATCCAACTTCCAGCAAAAAAATTATAAGATATGCTAAAAGACAAGAAAAAACACAGTATGAAGAGACAAAGCAAGCATCACAACCAGACTCAGATATAACACAGACTTTGGAAATGTCAGAGAATTTAAAATAATTATAATTAATATGTTAAGGGCTCTAACAGAAGTGTGGAAAAAGTAGACAACATGAAAGAAAAAATAAGTAGTGTAAGCAGAGAGATGGAAACTTTAAGAAAGAATCAAATGGAACCACTAGAAATCAAAAACAGTTAACAGAAATAAAGAATGCCTTTGATGGACTCATTGGTAGACTGGAAAATGATAAGGAAAAATCAGTGATATTGAAGATATATCACTAGAAACTTCCTACACTGAAATGTAAAAAAAAAGAAAAGAACAGAAGAGCCAAGAATTGTGGGATGGTTACAAAAGGTATAACATACATGTGATAGGAATTCCAAGTGGAGAAAGAAAAAGTGAAAGGAACAGAAGAAATATTTGAAGTACTAATGGCAGAAAATTTTCCAAAATTAATGACAGAAACCAAACCACATATCCAGGAAGCTCAGAGAACACCAAGCAGGATAAATACCCAAAAGATCTATACCTAGCCATACTATATTTAAACTGCAGAAAACCAAAGACAAAAGAATCCAAAGAGAGGGGTAAAAATCCTCACCTACAGAGGAGCAAAGATAAGAATTACATCAGACTTCTCATCAGAAACCATGCAAACAAGAAGAGTATACAATTTGTAATGTTGAAAGAAAAAAACCCACTGACCTAAAATTATATATCCAGCAAAATTATTCTTCAAAATTAAAGGAGAAATAAAGACTTGTTCAAACAAAAACTGAGGTAATTTGTCACCAAGAGAATTGCCTAGCAAGTAACATCAAAAGAAGTTCTTCAGAGAGAAGGAAGATAACATAGGTCAGAAACTTGGATCGACATGAAAGAAAGAGAATCAGAGAAGGAATAAATGACACTTAAAAATAAAATCTTCTATTTTTATTATTCAGTATAGACTTCTGGTAGAAAGTGTAGAAGAAAATTGCAGTGACCCTGGATTAGTAAAGAGTTCTTAGAACAACAAAAGCATGGTCCTTAAAAGAAAAAAATTGATACGTTGATCCTTATCAAAATGAAAAACTTGCTCTGTGAAATACATTGTTAAGAGAATGAAAAGACAAGTCACAGACTGGGAGAAAATATTTGCAAATCACATATCTGATAAACGACTTTTATCTAGAATAATTAAAAAAAAACCCAAAACTCAAAAATCAGAAATTGGCCAAATATTTGAATAGCTACTTCACCAAAGAAGTACATGGATGGCAAATAAGCACATGAAAAAATGCTCAATTTAATTAATCATTAAGGAAATGCAAATTTAAGCCACAATGAGATACTATGGTAAAACATATAGAATGACTTCAAAAAAAGAAAGTCTTGGGAATAGCAATAACTGGTGAGAATATGGATCCATTGGACTCCCATGCATTGCTGGTGGGAATGCAAAATGATACAGCCACTCTGGAAAACCATTTGGCTGTTGCTTATAATGATAAACATACACTTACCATAGATTTGTAAACAAGGAATATTGCCAAGATTAAAAGTAATTCAGAGCGTACCAAACATATCTAAGTGTTTCTGGCATCCTTCTTGCTTGTAAGTAGGATATGGCATATAGCATGAAGAATTCAACCTTTGATATTTTGCTATCTAAGAAACAGCACGTAATCTGGTTGTAAAAGTATTTAATAATTTTACAGTTGACCCTTGAACAACATGGGCTTGAACTGCATGGGTACACTTACATGCAGATTTAAAAAAAAAATGCATACTGAGTACTGCACCATCTGTGGTTGGTTGAATCCGCAGATGCAGAACTGTGGATAAAGAGGACCGACTGTAAAGTTACAGTCAGATTTTTGACTGCGTGGGGATCAGCACCTCTAACTCCTGCGTTGTTCAAGGAGTTCTGTTTTTCTGAATTTAGAGTCCTATACTGGAAAGGTGATATAAAAAATGTTATTGTAGTGGGTTGGTCACTTAAGAATATTAAGTACTTGAGAACAATGAATGTTTGTAGTTTTACTACCTATTAAGCAGACTGGTAATACAATGTTTTAAAATAAAAATAGCAGAAGATAACATAATTTTAAGGAACTTGAGTTCCTTCAGAAGTGAGGAACTTCTGTTTTTATTTAAAAATAATACCAGGCATGCCAAGGTTACCACAAAGTACACAGTTATTTTGGGGAAAAATAGGACAGATATTTTGGGCAGATGACCCACAATGTAAATAAAGATTTCGTCCATATTTTAAGGAAAAGACTGAATATTCAAAGATCAGTTTTGTCATTTTAACAAAGAGAAAACTGAATTACAATCTTGCAATAATATAACATTTGTTGGTAAAGGATTCACAAGGCTTGAAAAAATCTTAAATGAGTTTGTTTCTGAACCAACTTTGTCAAAATTTTAATGTATTTAATTGATTCTTACCACATTCATTATTTTCAGTTATCATAAACTAAAGCAACTATAGTTCACTTTCTCTCAAATCTTCTGTAACTTATTGTACCCACCTATTTGTTTTTTAATTATTATTATTCTAGAACAACCGGCTAATTTAAATCAGCTGTGTCACTAAACACACTGTTTAGTTCAGTTGACTTTTTTCTTTACATAGCAAGATTTCTTGGTGAAGAAAGTAGTTGGTTAAAATATATCCTGGTACAAGCTCCCCACCTCATTACTAACCAGTACTTTGAGTACCCTTATTCTAGCATATTTATAGTGGGAAATAATACAGCTGAGGAAAGAATCCCAGCATCAGGGTTAGATTTTTGCCTGGAATTGTTCATCAATTGTTGCACAGTTGGGTGTCACTTATCATTTACCTATTAGTTGAACCATTGGGCATGTCATTTATCCTTTCAAGCTTCAGTTTTTTCATTTTTAATGTAGTGTTCTGTGGTTGAATTAAATAATGCATTTGAAGTTTTCCGCAAATTGTATTTGCGGACATTGTATTTGTAACAATATTGTATTTTATTGTTACTGTAGTCCAACTCTAAGAAGGTCACTTTTTCAGTGACCACTGTCATGGAACTTATATCATGTTTTATTTGTCTGTTTGTCTGTCTGATCTCCCTTACTATACTGTGAATATCTTGAGGGCAGGATTGGTGTTTTATGAACACACAGCATAAACTTGCTGAATGAATGGTTATCCAGGGGTTAGTAAGCAAATCTGTGTGTCATACTCATTTCTTCTCTCTCAGTGTTGTTGAAAATGTATAGTTGATGGCATCGATAAATTAATTTTCCTGAAACACTGCATTTCAAGTACCATCCACTGCCACAAAACCAAGTCCAATGCAAGTCCTTATAAATGCATTTAATAAACATCACCCACCCAATGGAGCTACAACACAAAGTGTTAACAATGGTGCTAGTTGGTTAAAAGTAAATTTAGTGCTTTTTTATTTTCTATATTTACTCAGGCTAAAGAATTTAAACTGTGATGTTGTATGCCAAGGGCTTGGGCTATGTTATTTATAATACTATAATAAATTATATATTTATTGTATCAGCCAAAGTGAAAGACAAATTTTTGATAATTACCTCAAATTATTCAATTCCTGTTGATGGAATCAATATCCTTAGAAGGCTGTTTCCTAGGAAAACCTATATGTGTGTATATATATATATATATATATAAAGGCAATGTCTGCCTTTATAAGCAGACATTGTTTTCTAAGGGTTTGGGGAGTCCTACAATTGGAGAGGTCTAACAGCCCCATAGAACATTTAACCTTGTACTGGGTTAACATCAAAAAGCTTGATTCCCACATATTAAAAGAAGACAGAAATTATACAAGAGACACAACCAACTTTAGTGAAGTTTTATGTATATTTTCTCTGAGAATTGTCATGACAAACATTCGCTATTACACCCCAAGCATTTTAAAAAATCTTCTACTAGCTTAAGTATATTTCCCTTCATTTAGGTATTACTTACACAAATAATCATTATTGAGTTGGTGTAGTAGGTTGATTGGTGACCCCAGAAAAGATATAGCCACATGCTAATCCCTAGAACCTGTGACCATTATCATAAAGGCAAAAGATGTGATTAAGTTAAGGATCTGGAAAGAAGGAGCTTATCCTGGATTATCTGGGTGGGCCTTAAATATAATCATGTATTGTTGTAATGGAGAGACAAGGGGAGAACAGACTTACATATAGAGGAGACCACACAGAGAAGGGAAGCGATGTGATCATGGAGGTAGGAACTGGAGTGATGTGGCTATTAGCCAAAGAAGGCCGAGGCATGTCAGCAGTCACCTGAAGCTAGTACAGACAGATTCTCCGCCAGAGCCGCCAGAGTGAGCATGGGCCTGATAACACCTTGGTTTTAGACTTTTGGCCTCCAAACTGTGAGAGAATAAATTTCTCTTCAATTACCAAGTTTGCATTAATGATGGAATTCTTGAATTCCATAGGTTGGTCTTTCTTTTCTATAAGAGGCCCTTGTCTAAGGACATTAATCAGAGCATTCTGTTTAGATCATCTGTTGATGATCTGTCAAAGTATTTCCTCTAATGTCTGTTTTACTGTGGGGCTCTACCTTTAGGGCAGCAATTTGTTTGGGGAGTTCCAAAACATCTAGTAATATGCGTATTTATTATTCATTTTTAATACAGATAACTGAAGAGGTTAAAAATCTCTATTTTTTCCCCCATAACATTCCAAAGTTGTGAATCACTTGAAAGGCAAACAAGCAATGCATATATTTACCCTTTTATTTTTAGTAATCCCACATGCCATAGAGACAGCCATAATTTTGGCCAGTTGAGCCAATTTGATATCTGGTAATGGATCTGAGATTCTATAAGGGAATCTAGAAAAATTATTGCATAATCAGCCTATTATTACCTTTTTTCATTTTTAAGTTTAACCTATCAATAAGTAACATTAAATCAAGATTTGATATAGGAGCATCCAAAAGATCTGTTCCAGGTATGGACAGTTCTCAAATTATAGAAATGATGAGATTCTCCTTTGTTGATAAGGATAATACAGTTGCTCTTAAGCGTGTTACATTAGTAACTGGTAATATGAGAAAGAGAAGGTAGGTATTTTGTAATTAATCAACTAATATAAAAATACTGGATATTTTAAGTTAACAAGAGGTATTATATTGAATGTGGTACCATAAAATAGATGAACCTATTATGAGATCTGAAGATTATTAGACTAATTTAGCTAAGACTGCATGTTTTTCTGAGGCAAAGATAGAAACCCTTGGATCAAGGAATAGGCATTAATAGGCAGAGTCTTTGATGTATGTCTTGTCGTTAAATTAATACCCATAGACTATGGCCTTCCCTTTTACTTTCAAAAAGAAAGATTTATGATGATCTGGAAGATCAGCAAAGATGATGGTTGAAGAAATATTTTGAGATCACTGAAGGTCTTTCTGTGTTTTGTGAGAATGGTTCCAAGATGTAAGTCAAATCATACAGAGAGCTATTTCAAAAAAGCTTGCTACCTATACTCTAAAACATCCAGTTAATCCCAGAAATCATCTTAATTTTCTTGAGTGTTTGGCCTTGGATAATTTTGGTTAATTTGTAATCTCTCACTAGATTATGTCTCTCCTTAGCCAATAGGTCATGGCTGAGGTCAGGGGTTTGCAAACTATGGCCTGCTGTTCAAATCCAGCCCACTGACTATTTTATAGCTTGTGAGCTCAGAATGGTTTTTGCATTTTTAAATGGTTGAAGAAAAATCAAAAGAATAATGTTTCATGACACATAAAAATTATATAAAAGTCAAATTTCAGTATCCATAAATAAAGTTTTATTGGAACATAGCCATACTTATTCACTTATGAATTGTCTATGGCTGTTTTTGCAATATAATAGCAGAGTTGAATAATCGTGACATAGACTATATGTCTAACAAAGTCAAAAATGTTTAGTGTATGGCCCTTCACACAGAGTAAGTTTGCTGATTCCTGGATAATGAAATGTTATTTTGTAGAGTTAAAATTTCTCCTTAGAGTCTATGTGAATAGAATTATAGAGTCAGTCTTAGAATTTCAAGATGGGTATGGGTTACTGCATATCCTTAAGATCTTGGTTTAAGACTTGAGATAAGCAGGATGGGACTTCCATAAATGCCTGAAACATAACTTTCCAGGTGAAGTGTTGATTTTGCTCTGGTGAAAGCAATAAATATTGGCTGTCTTTATAAGCTAGGAAATGAAAGAAAGTAAAGATAGGACCAAAGAGAGTACATTCAGGTTAGGCAGTGCTAGAAAATGAGGTATAACTCTTTGGTTAATAGCTCACAGATATTGGTGGCAGACCACCATCTCAGTTTTGGGTTTTTTAAAAAACATGTAAAGTAGACATATTGCTTGGACTAATGCAAGGGATAATTAAGCCTTGTTATATTGCCTGTTATAGTTGGCTTAGATCTTTTCTAACTTCAGCATTAATAGGATCTTAGGCAACAGTGTCAACAGAGTCAATCTGAACTCTTGTGGGTTTAACTCCAATTATTCTGCCTCTTTTCCCCTTAGGTTCTGGTACCGTGGACAATTATTTGGTTATTTTTTTGAATCAACATACTCAAGTCCATAGTTATAATTTGATAATGTGCAGTAGAATTTTCTATGACTCCTGATAATAATTTTTCTGTGGTACATTTCTTCTGGTGGTTCTTGCAAAGTAGGTTCCTAACAAAGCTTATAAGAATGTGCCATAGAGAAGAAAGTAGTATTCTTCTGACAGTTATAGATAAAGACATGGAAAAGGACTTAGGATTGTTAAAAATTCCCACTTCTTGGTTTTAGTGCTCTGAGAAATGTGATTTTCTATGGTAGTGACATTAATAGTAAAGGTAGTTGTACCTGTATCAACAAGAAAACTGTATTGTTGTTCATTGATATTTACAGATAGTTCTCATAATTGTCTGTTGAGTGGTATTGTTTCCCTCAAAGTGGCATCATTGGGCAGATTTTGGATAATTTTCCTACTTCTAAACCAATATGATACATTGAATCACCCACTGGCTCTTCTACTTGAAATTTTTCTAAGCATAGGCATAGAGAACCAAGGGCTTTTTAGTACTGTTTTGAAAATGTTCAACTTTACATTGGAGATAGTCTAAACTGGCATTGTCCCTTTCCAGTTTATTTTTCTGGATAAGTCCTCCCATTTTATATATAAAAAAGAGGCTCAACTTACTTCAGATATTAGATCTACCCTGTAATGCTATTTAGAGATTACTGGAATCTAGTTTTAAACTCTCCTATTGATTAATCTTTATAGTTTTACTATTTTGAATTTTTCATCCACTTTATCATTAAAGTAAAGTTTTCATAAATAAATTCCTTGTATAGTGCATTTCTTATTCCTTTTGCCCATTCAGGGACATTTTAAAAATTATGCACAGCTGAGTTATTTAAATCCTTTCTTGGTCTTTCCCATCCTGTTCTTTTAACAATTTTCCCCTCATGAAGGTCTAATGATTAAGTGCATCAGTTGGTCTAGATCTGGTAGAATCTAACAAAAGCTTGTATTCCAAAGCAAATTTCTATTTTCCTGAGGATTAAGAAAACCTTTACTTATAAACCTCTACTCAGATGTAGACCATGGTTTAATTCCAGACTTACGATCTGCCTTTAGGTATAGCATGGGAATATTGTGCAATGTGATTGATTCTTTCTTGAGAAAAAGGTGAGAAAGGGCAGGTTGCTTAGGAAGTCAAAGGATGGAGAAGAAATGGAAAGTGTGAGAAGGAGAATGAAGATAAAGTTGTATAGAGAAAAAGAGAGATTATTTGAGTCTTGGTAAAATGTGAGGTAGCTGCTGCTTCCTTCTCCTGAGAGATAGCCTGTTATCACTGACTTTACCTACAAATTGGCAAATGACAATAAAAGTAGCCATCTATTAAAGTTAACATAGCTAATATATGTATGGACTGAGGTATAAGATGAAATGCTGTGTACTGCAAAGAAATTATAACAGTTCCTGCCATTAGGGAGTTGCACTGCAGTAGAAGCAGTAGAGAGTGAGGGAACTATTGTGAATTGTGCACTTCTCTGTGTACCAGACATGCTCCTAGACCTGGTAAATATTTTATCATACTTGATCTTCAGAATAATCCTGTGAATACATAGATTACTTCTCCCCTTCCCCTTTATATTAGGGTAATGAAGACTTTGACATTTTAAATGGTTTTACCAATGTTACACAGCAAGAAGTATATGAAGCTAGGATTTGAATCTGGTCTAGGATGTGTACAAATGACTGAAGAAGGCAGAATGAGACATACAATTACAAAGGCCTAAAAATGGGTCATTGGGGTTTAGCACCATTGAAGTCTCTTTAGTTTAGGAATATTTAAGGGAGGGTTCATTAAGGAGGTAGCATTTGAACTGGGCTTTGCAGTTTGAGGATAGGATTTTAACAGGTGGATATGGTAACAAAGGCAAATGAGTGATAGAGCTGGGATTGAATTCAATTCAGTCTGAAGTCAAAGCCTATTTTCTTTCCATTACACAAAACTAGAACAGTGAGAGAAAATGTGGAAGCCAGTGCAACTGAAAGAGGATTGTAATATTTTGAGTTATAGTTAAAAAAAGGTTGAAAAGGAACTTCAAGACAAGAACATGAAGGACCTTCAGTACAAATACAGCAGGTTCTACAATATAGAATAAATCAATCCAAATACCATGATTACCTATGGAGATTACATTTAATATCTCTTCTTGGCAAATCTTCTCTCAGGACCAGTATTTTGGAGGGCCTGGTGGGTTGAATGGTAATGGACCAACATGGAGGTAGGGCTGAGTATGGGACTAAAAGCAGGAGAATTGGAAAATGCCTTTGATAGGAGCCAGTGTTTTCTCTGATATATTTATTTTTAGTTCAAACCATTTTACAATATGAAGCCCCTATCAGAGGCTGATAGAGAAAAAGCAGGAAATCAGAAGATTCCAAAACTAACTGAATTATTGGAACTTGCACAGAAGGAAAAAAAATCTGTGATATTTGATCTTAATGCCCCTGCACCAAGACATTTTCACAGAAGCTTGTGTGTCCGCCATGTAGTAAGCGTGATCCTTGACTCTAAGATTGAGCAACATCTGGTATGTCTGTCTTAGTATTTATGGTAGAGGTTGGGAGGTGGGTAGCATGTCCCAGGAGCATAGCAGCTGAATCTGACCTACCTTGTAGATCTTCCCTGGGATCCTAAAATAATTCTGCTCCCTGTAAAAATGGAGATGACTACTTTATACAGCTATATGTGGCCATCTGAGAATGACCCAATGAAATTTACATCAGTGGGGAAAAACATTGAGGCTATTTGCTATTACAAACCAAATGAAATGTCACCACTCTGTTAAAAGGGAATGTGTGTAATGGCTATATGATGTGACCTGCACCATCACCAGCATACAGCTATTAGAAGGAGCCTCGAGGTAACGGGGAGAAAGAATCTACCCCATCTTTCTTCTCTTAGTTGCTGCTCCCCACTGGGGGGAATAATTTATTTAATTGGCCAAGCCACTCAAGTTCTATAGCCATTGGTCCTTATAAAAAAAAAAAGAGAAAAAAGAAAGAGCCTTGGTATGGAACACTAAGGCTTTGAGGACTTGGCTTTCGTTAATGACATATAAAGAGACTTTTTGAGCAGAGACTTTTTCATCATGTTTTTCAGAAGCAACTCTGCATTTGGGCAGTCAGTCATTCCAAATGTCTTAAATTCTCAGAATATAGAAGAAAGCTATGAGTGGAACAAATATGTGTCTTTTTGCAAATAGAACTATTTCCACCGATGAGTCATAGTAGCATTCCCTGTTGGCAGGAAATGACCCCCTGCAAAGATGATTTTTAGCATCATTAGCCAGAGGAGATGTTTATGATTCCCACCTTTCATCCACACGTACCAGCTCCTCATCCACTCTGGCCAGTGTGAGGACACAGTGGACCCTTGGTCCCATGATGTTAACTGGGAAAACTCAGCTCCAGAACAACCTGGGTGAAAGCCCCATTATAAGAATTCATTAGACAATATTAGGCCAGGTTGACTCTATCACCAAGGGCTAGAATCTCTCTGCTCCCTATAGACTGTTACCCATGCTGGAATGGGGCTCCAGCCATTCTACTTGGGGCTGTTTGTACCTAAACAGCTGGATTATCCACTGAAGGACTTCCTGTTTTTCCTTACAGATTTTTTGGTTGCCTGGTTTTGATAGGGAGTATGTCAGGAAAAGAGCTCCTGGTTTTCAGCAAGTGGGCCAGTTATTCTCCATTGAACGCCTCATAAAAGAAAATATCAGTAGAATAAATGTTGACCACAAGAGGCTGTTCTACAGTGGATTGAGGAAAGTGTTTGACCACATCTCTTTTGGCATATATTGCCTTACTTGCACGAAATCTGTATCCCAACCAAGCTACTTAGGTTCCCCCTCCCACCTCAAGATTTCTGTGTGTGGCTATCTTTTTGGAATCTCCTGTTTTCATCTTCTTACCCTTCCCTCCATCTCTGCCAACAAACATTTATCAAGGGTAGACTCTTCCTGGAACATACTCTTCAGCTCCTCCTTCATGCTTCAATCTCTCATCATTCAACACACCTTTTTGTATGCTTGGTGTTTTTGTTTTTATATAAATTGATCATTGAAAAGTCAGAACTCAGAAAGTTGTCGATTTTCTTCTGCCATTACTAGATGGATTGCAGTACCTTGTAAATAACTTTGTAATCCAGATAGCCAGATTTCTTATAGATATAATTCAGAACATAATTAAATCATTATTAGAAAAACCCTTAAAACAGCCAAGTATGAGAAGAAACTGAAATTCTTAACCACCACATTTATAAATATATAATCAGAGACAAATTTTTAGAATTAAAAGCACCTGGGAATAAAGTGGTAACTTTTTCAAACTTAACTATTATTAATCACTGTTTAATTTAATCCATATTCCCTTTCTCTTAGATTAAAAATAATTTTTTCCAGATAATTGTAAAGGCTTCAGAGACAGTCTGAACATGTATATGTATTTTGTTCAGATATACATATATATCTCCAAAATCTCTTGAGCTAGTAAAAATTCCCCTAGATATCTTTCTGTATCTCAAGCCATGAGCTAGGCTGTTGGATACACCTCTGTTCATGTTCCGACTTTTCCAGCCTCTCTGGCCATGGGGGGAGATGATCATAAAATATGTCTTTTTTCTTTTAGAATTAGATAATTATACATGTTTTACCTCTTTTTCCCATTCAGAAGATTTCTCTTTGCCCAACTACTCCTCTGTTTTGAGTGTATTTCTATTTCCTTTTACTTTTTTATCAAAGAGAAAATGGCTCCAAGATGATTTCCTTCTCTCCTAACCATAATTTAGATTAATCTAGTAGTTGGAAATAATTATAATAGCTTCCACTATTGAGCCTTTATTATGTGTCAAGTTCTGTTGGTAGACCACAGGCTCTTTTTGAAATTCTGGCTTACCCATCAGCTACACGTGTGACTTTGGACAAGTTTCTAATAATCAGTTTTCTCATTTGAAAATTAAGGATAACAGTAACTTGATAGAATGGTTAAAAGATTAAGTGACATAATGCATATATGCACAGAGCAAAATGCTGGGCAAATGTATGAACATAATGTTGTTCATATGTTGTTGTATGAATGTTGCTTTTATCATCACCATCCTTACATGCTGTGCCCTGGAAATTATCATCACCACCATTCTGCGAAGGAGGAATCTTGCCTCTAAAGAGGAAAAGTTCAGGGAGGTTGGGTAATTCACCAAAGTCAATACAGTTGGTCAGTAAGGTACCACACTGAGATTTAAATATAGGCCTGACAGACTCCAGAGTCCAAATTCTTTCACTAATAAGCCTTTAGTTATTCATTGGCCGTAGTTATATGGGCGTAGTTTCAGCTGGCATCAGACTTAAGAGAGATCATATCCTGAGTCCTATTAGAAAATCAAGCAGTTTAATTTAGCTCAGCAAATATTCACTGAGTAGTAATATGTACAGTGCGCCATGCTAGTTTTATGTGAAAAGTCAACATAAGCGAGGCATCATCCTTTTTCTTAAGGAAACTATATATTCTAATAAGAAGAATAAGGGTTTCTTCCATATGCCTATAATACAAGGTTGATTGTGACAGTTCATGAGCAGACTTTATTCCAAGTCATTCCCCTCAAGAAACACTAAATTTTAAGAAGTTAAGCGGTTGTAACTTGTTATTTGTATACTGTTCATGACCAGAATACTTATTATGATCACATTTCCAATACATTCTCTGTGAGCAGTGCTTACTTCCATCAGACCACACTCACAAGACATTGTGACCTTGCCATTTTGACTGAGAATGCTTTAAATACATTACTTTGATCAAACTTATATGAATATAGAGATGCCCTCTGTTTTATTTCTGATGTGGGAATTTTTAAGTGTTTAAAAAATTTTAATTTATTAAAAATTTAGTGAGGTGAAATTCACATAAAGTTAACCATTTTAAAGTAAACAATTCAGTGGCATTTAGTGCATTCACAGTGTTGTGCAACTGTCACCTGTAGTTCCAATACATTTTGGTACTGAACATTTTTATTTTCCCTCTGATTCTTGGTCAGTCTTGCCTGGGGTTTATGAATCTTACTAACCATTTCAAAACACCAAATTTTGGCTTTGTTAGCTTTATTCTGTTGCACATTTTCTTTCCTATTTCTTTGACTGCGGTTATCTTTATTATTTTCTTTCTTCTATTTCCTTTAGGTTTAATTTGCTCTTCTTTTAGAAGCAGAAAATTAGGTGATTGATTCTAGATCTTCCTTTCTAATGTAAACATTTAAGGCTGTAAATTTCCCTGCAAGCATTGCTTTAATTGCATTCCACAAATAATTTTGATATATTCTTATTATCCAACTTAAAATATTTAAAAGTTTTTTTATTTCCCACTTGACTCATGGATTATTTAGAAACATGTTGCTAACTTTTTTAAAATTTGAGGATTTTCCGTCTATCTAGTGTTATTGACTTCTGATTTAAGGTCACTGTGACCAGAGAACAGCTCTATATGATTTCAATACTTTATTTTTTTTCTTTTAAAATTTTTAATTTTATTGACACGCCTTTGAAAGGTTTGTTTTGGTATAAGGCAAAGCTGCCAATTTGAAATACAAACAGATGGACACAATGTGTATATCAGATGTTGGGAATAAAGATGGTTTATTGATTGAAATAATAGAGGCATTATTTTGATTTGTCTTGACATGAATGCTGATTTATAAATCTCCTCCCCATTGATTTCTTCCTGTAGTCCAGACACATAGAAATGACAAAAAATCTCACCAAAGCTCACCTTGGTGCTAATCAAGAGTGCTCGGTGAACATTATAAAACACATGATTTCAATACTTTAAATGTATTTAAACTTTTCTTATAGACCACTATGCTGTATATCTTGGTGAACTTCCCATGTCCACCTGAAAAAGGTGAGCTCTCTTCATTTGTTGGGTGTGATATTCTATAAATATCAATTAGTTTAAATTGGTTGATAGTCTTTTTAAGCATTTTATACTGCATCTTCCCCCTGCTTTTTCTATTCAGTTAACACGAAACATTAGTTTGCAGATCAAACTCACACACATCAGAGAACTTACCTACTATGAAGTTTTATTATTAATTTCAAAGATACAGCAGTCTATCAAGAGGCTCAGACAAAGCAAGGAGAGGTTAGAGACATTGATTTCAACTTTGCAGGTTTCTTCCTTTATTGGACCCATACTCTGTGGCCCACAGTAATAGATACGGCCTCCAAGTGAGTGTTTGCAGGGTTATTTCACTTAGAAGGAGAGCATTTGAGTTACAGAACATCTGCATTTAATACTCCCAGGGAGTTGTATGGCTTATGTGACTTTCTCCAGGGACGCATGCCTCATAAATCCACATTCTGTATTTATTTACAAAATATATAATAAAGAAATACTCAACCAGAAACATCCTTTTAAAAAATGTTCTATACATAAGGTCTCTCTTCCTGGTAAATATTATTATTATATTTAGAAAATATGTAGGTATGTTGACAAGGAGATTAGACCATGTCTTCTTCCTTCTTTCTTCTGGGAGCAACCTCTTCAGTCAGAGAGAAATTAAGGCCTCCTTGTGCATCATCTGTCAGTTATGGAGAAGGGGGTGTAGTATCTCCAACTATGATTGTTGATTTGTATATTTCTCCCTTTAGCTCTGTTTGTTTCTGTTATTGTGATTGTTATGGTTGTTTGGCTTCTCATATTTTAAACTCTTTTATTAGGTGTATTTGCATTTTAGAATTGTTAGGTCTTTTTGGTGAATCCACCCTTTCATTATGAAATGTCCATTTTCTCTGGTTATAATTCTTGCCTAAAGATTACTTTTATTAATATTGCCACACTTGCTTTCTTATAATTAGTATTTGTGTGATATTTCTTTTTGTTTCCTTTGTCTTTCAACTGCCTTGTGTCTTTATATTTAAAGTACGTCTTTTATAAACATCTCATAAAATATTATTGGTTCTTGCTTTTATATTTAGTAGGACAGTCTCTGCTTTTAAATGGGAATGTTTGGCCCATTAATATTTAGTTTAATAATTAATATACTTGGGTTTATATTACATCATACTATTTTTTTCTATTTGTCCTTTTTATTCTAGGTTGTTTATTTTGGTCATTCTTTTCCTGCCTTTTAATTTTTTTTAGTTAATTATTTTTTAGTATTCTATTCTATCTCCTCTACTGGATTCTTACATTTTTAAATTATTTTTTACTGGTTGCTCTATGAATTATAAAAAGTATCCTTATCTTATTACAATCCACCTTGAGTTAAATTATTCCATAATATAGAGTATAGAATATTAAAATCTTAATTCCATTGACTGCTGCCCTTTGTGCTATTGTTGTTATAAATAATATTTTTGTTATAAACCCAGAGTACATTTTTATTATATTTTTAAAAATTGACTACCACTGGCATTTTTCACAGAACTAGAACAAAAATTTTCACAATTTGTACGGAAACACAAAAGACCCCGAATAGCCAGAGCAATCTTGAGAACGAAAAACGGAGCTGGAGGAATCACGCTCCCTGACTTCAGACTATACTGCAAAGCTACAGTAATCAAGACAGTATGGTACTGGCACAAAAACAGAAAGATAGATCAATGGAACAGGATAGAAAGCCCAGAGATAAACCCACGCACATGTGGTCACCTTATCTTTGATAAAGGAGGCAGGAATGTACAGTGGAGAAAGGACAGCCTCTTCAATAAGTGATGCTGGGAAAACTGGACAGGCACATGTAAAAGTATGAGATTAGATCACTCCCTAACACCACACACAAAAATAAGCTCAAAATGGATTAAAGACCTAAATGTAAGGCCAGAAACCATCAAACTCTTAGAGGAAAACTTAGGCAGAACACTCTATGACATAAATCACAGCAAGATCCTTTTTGACCCACTTCCTAGAGAAATGGAAATAAAAACAAAAATAAACAAATTGGACCTAATGAAACTTCAAAGCTTTTGCGCAGCAAAGGAAACCATAAACAAGACCAAAAGACAAACGTCAGAATGGGAGAAAATATTTGCAAATGAAGCAACTGACAAAGGATTAATCTCCAAAATTTACAAGCAGTTCATGCAGCTCAATAACAAAAAAACAAACAACCCAATCCAAAAATGGGCAGAAGACCTAAATAGACATTTCTCCAAAGAAGATATACAGACTGCCAACAAACATATGAAAGAATGCTCAACATCATTAATCATTAGAGAAATGCAAATCAAAACTACAATGAGATATCATCTCACACCAGTCAGAATGGCCATCATGAAAGAATCTAGAAACAATAAATGCTGGAGAGGGTGTGGAGAAAAGGGAACCCTCTTGCACTGCTGGTGGGAATGTGAATTGGTACAACCACTATGGAGAACACTATGGAGGTTCCTTAAAAAACTACAAATAGAACTACCATATGACCCAGCAGTCCCACTACTGGGCATATACCCTGAGAAAACCATAATTCAAAAAGAGTCATGTACCAAAATATTAATTGCAGCTCTATTTACAATAGCCCGGAGATGGAAACAACCTAAGTGCCCATCATCGGATGAATGGATAAAGAAGATGTGGCACATAGATACAATGGAATATTACTCAGCCATAAAAAGAAACGAAATTGAGCTATTTGTAATGAGGTGGATAGACCTAGAGTCTGTCATACAGAGTGAAGTAAGTCAGAAAGAGAAAGACAAATACCGTATGCTAACACATATATATGGAATTTAAGAAAAAAAATGTCATGAAGAACTTAGGGGTAAGACAGGAATAAAGACACACACCTACTAGAGAACAGACTTGAGGATATGGGGAGGGGGAAGGGTGAGCTGTGACAAAGCGAGAGAGAGGCATGGACATATATACACTACCAAACGTAAGGTAGATAGCTAGTGGGAAGCAGCCGCATAGCACAGGGAGATCAGCTCAGTGCTTTGTGACCGCCTGGAGGGGTGGGATACGGAGGGTGGGAGGGAGGGAGACGCAAAAGGGAAGAGATATGGGAACATATGTATATGTATAACTGATTCACTTTGTTATATAGCAGAAACTAACACACCATTGTAAAGCAATTATACCCCAATAAAGATGTTAAAAAATTGTATTTTTTAAATTAAACTTTTTATTTTGAGATAATTGCATATTAACCTGTAAGAAATAACACAAAATGATCCTGTATACCTTTTACCCAGTTTACTCCAATGGTAAAACTTGTAAAACTTTAGTACAATATCAAAACCAAGGTATTGACATTGATGCAATCCACTAATCTTATTCAAATTTCCCCAGTTTTACTTATATTCATCTTGTGTGTGATTGTATATATAGCTCTGTGCAGTTTTATCACATGTGTAGGATTGTATATCCAGTGCCACAACCAAGACATAGACTAGTTTCATCACTGGAAGTATTCTTTTTGTTTCCCTTTGATAACTACACTCCCCTTACTTCCATCCACTTCCCCTCACCTCAAACCCACAATCACTAATCTGTTCTCTACTTTTATTATTTTGTCATTTTGAGAATGTAATATAAATAGTATCATAGAGTATATATCCTGTTGTGATTGGC
Source organism: Monodon monoceros (assembly GCF_005190385.1). Classification (NCBI taxonomy): domain Eukaryota; kingdom Metazoa; phylum Chordata; class Mammalia; order Artiodactyla; family Monodontidae; genus Monodon; species Monodon monoceros. The sequence goes on from NW_021703784.1 coordinate 53,481,186, forward strand.
TTTTTTTCATTCACTATAATTCCCTTTGAGAGTTATCCAGGTTATTACGTATATAATAGTTTATCCTTTTTCATTTCTGAGTAGTATTCCATTATGTGGAGGTACTGAAGTTTGTTTAATCATTCACCAACTTAAGGCTATCTGACTGTTTCTGTTTATGAGCTATTATAAATAAATCTGTTATGAACATTTGTGTACAGGTTTTCATGTGAACATAAGGTTTTTAAATTAAAAGTCTATAGTTTATTCAGATTTTAGTCATTTTTAAAAAGTGTTTTAACTGTGGTAAAAATACATATAATATAAAATGTACTGTTTTAATCATTTGTAAACATACAGTTCAGTCATTCTAATATACATTCATTACATTGTGCAGCCATCTCTGCCATCAAGCTACCTAACTCTTTTTGTCTTATAAGCTCAAATTCTATACTCATTAAACAATAACATCCCTACCAACTCCCCCACCCCCAGACCCTGGCAACCACCATTCTGCATTCTTTCTCTGATTTTGATTTATATAAGTGGAATCATGTAGTATTTGTCTTTTTGCAACTGGCTTATTTCACTTAGCATAAAATGCTCTAGGTTCATCCATGTTAAATCCATCCATTGCAGAATTTCTTTCTTTTTTAAGGCTAAATAATATTCCATTGCATGTATACACCACAGTTTGCTTATTCATTCATCAGTTGATGAACACTTGAGTTGCTTCCACATTCTAGCTATAGTGAATAATGCTGCTATGAACATGGGTGTACAAATATCTCAAGACCCTTCTTTCAATTGTTTTGGCAATATATCCATTAAGTGGACTTTGTGGATCATATGGTAATCCTATTTTTAATATTTTGAGGAACTGTCATACTGCTTTCCATAACAGCTGTACCAACAGTACACAGGGGTTCCAATTTCTCTATATCCTCTGCACTCTTGTTGATTTCTGGTTTTTTTTTTCTTGATGTAGCTATCCTAATGGGTTAGTATTAGTTCTTCTTGAAAGGTTTGGTGGAATTCAACAGTGAAGGCAATGGGTCCAGGACTTTTCTTTGTTGGAAGGTTTTTGGTTAATGATTCAATCTCCTTATTCATTGTATGTCTATTTGCATTTTCTAATTCTTTATGATTAAAAGGTAGGTTTTGTGTTTCTAGGAATTTGTTTCATCTAGGTTATCCAATTTGTTGGGATACAGCTGTTCATAGTACTCCCTTATAATCCTTTTTATTTCTGTAAAATTGGTAGTAATGTCCCCACTTTTATTTCTGCTTTCAGTAATTTGGGTTTCTCTTTTTATTAATAGTACATCTAGATAAAGGTTTATCAATTTTGTTGATCTTTTTGAAGAACTAACCTTTGGGTTCATTGATTTTCTCTATTGGTTTTCTGTTTTCAATTTCATTTATATCTGCTCTAATCTTTATTATTTTCTTTCTTTTGCTATGTTGGATCAATTGGTTCATCTTTTTCTAGTTCCTTAAGTTACAAAGTTAGGATGCTGATTTGAGATCTTTCTTGTTTTTTAAATGTAAGCATGTATAACTATGAATTTACGCCCAGCACCACTTTTGCTGCATGCCATAAGTTTTGGTATGTTGTGTTTTTATTCTCATTTGTCTCCAAGTATTTTGTAATTTCCCTTGTGATTTCTTTCTTGATCCATTGGTAGTTTAAAAGTGTGTTAAGTTCCATGAATATGTGAATTTTCCAGTTTTCCTTCTGTCATTGACTTCTAATTTCATCTTGTTGTGGTTGGAGGAGATACTTGTATGGTATCAATCTGTTTGAATCTATCGAGACTTAATTTGTTGCCTAACATGTGGTCTATCTTGCAAAGTGTGCACTTGAGAAGAATGTGTATGTTGTTAGTGTTGGGCTGAGTATTATGTATATGTCTGTTAGATATAGTTAGTCCTTGTGTTGATTAAGTACTCTATTTCCTTACTTACCTGGTGTGGTTGTTCTATCCATTGTTGAGAGTGGGATATTGAAATCTCTAATGATTATTGTACAGCTGTCTATTTCTCCCTTCAATTCTGTTAGTTTTTGCTGTGTAAATTTTGCTGGTCTGTCATTAGGTGTGTAAATGTTTATAATTGTTGTATCTTCTTGCTGTATTGAACCTCTTATTAATATATAATGTCCTTCTTTGTCTCTTATAACCTTGATATAAAGCCTATTTTGTCTAATATCAGCATAGCCACCCCTGCTGTTGTTGGTTACTATCTGCATGGATTGTCTTTCCATCCTTTCCCTTGTAATCTATCTGTGTCTTTGAATATAAAGTGAGTCTCTTGTAGACATCATGAATTGAAACATATGTTTTATCTGTTCTGCCAGTCTCTGTCTTTTACTTAGAGAGTTTGACCCATTTATATTTAAAATAATTACTGACAAGGAGGGCTTTTGTCACACTGTTACTTCTGTCATTTCTGTATTTGTTATTTTGTTTCTGTCATCTGTTTTTTTTTCTTTCTTTACTTTCTGTATGCCTTATACCTTTTTTGTCACTTTGGTTTCTGCATTACAATTTTCTTTGTTGTTTTGTTGACCTTTTATAGTGAAATGTTTAAATCCTTTTCTCATTTTTGGGGGGTGTATATTCTATATCTATTTTATTTGTGGTTAGCATGGGAATTACATTTACTATACTAAAGCTTTAACACTCTTATTTGAATTTATATCAGCTTAATTTCAATAATATAGAAAAACTCTTTTCCTTTACAGATCTATTCCTACCTTTCTGGGTTGTTAACATCAGAAAATTAAATCTTTATACATTGTGTGCCCCAAAACATAAACTAGTAATTTAAAAAAAGGCATTAGTCTCAAATTACATAGAAAACAACTTTTGGAGCTACAAACCAAATTTACAATAATACTAACTTTTAGACTAATAATTTTTTTTCTTTAGATATATTAGTCTCTTAAATCATGTAGAAAATTAAAAGTACTGTCACAAACCAGTGTTACAGTAGTACTAGCTTTTATAATTCCCCATATATTTGCTTTTATTGAGATCTTTATTTCTTCCTTCAGTTTTGAGTAACTGTCTAGTGTCCATTCATTTCACCTTGCAGAACTCCATTTAGTTTTTCTTGCAAGGTGAGTCTAGTGGCCATGAACTCCCTCAGCTTTAGTTCTTCTGGGAATATCTTAATTTGTTTCTCACTTCTGAATGACAGTTTTTCTGGATATAAGATCCTTCATTGACAGTATTTTAACACTTTGAATAGGTTGGTCCACTGCCTTCTGGCCTCCAAAGTTCTGATGAGAAATCTGCTGGTGATGTTGAGGATCCCTTGTATGAGACAAGTCGCTTCTCTCTTGGTGCTTTCAGCATTCTCTCTCTGGCTTTTGAAAATCTGATTATAATGCATCTCAGTGTGAGTCCCTTTGAATTCATCTTATTTGGAGTTTGTTGATCTTCTTGGATGTTTTCCTTCATGTCTTTGATCGAATTTGAGAAGTTTTAAGCCATTATTTTTTCAAATATTCTTTCTGTCCTGGTCTATTTCTCTTTTCCTTTTGGGAATCCAAGAATGCATATATTGATCTGTTTGGTGGTGTCCCATAGACATCTTAGGCTGTTCATTTTTCTTCAATTTTTTTCTTTCTGTTCTTCAGAATGGTTAATGTCTATTGGCCTGTCTTCAACTTCACCAATTCTTTCTTCTACCTGCTCAAATCTGCCTTTGGATCCTAATAATAAAATTTTCATTTCAGTTACTATACTGTTCAGTTCTAGAATTCTTTTTGGTTTCTCTTTTAGGATTTATGTTCTTTATTAATATTTAAATTTTGTTTATACATTTTTAAACTTTATCTACATCTTCCTTTAGTTCTTTGAGTATCTTTAAAATACTTGTTTCCAAGTCCTTGTCTAGCATATATCTGCCAACAGCTCTTTTCTGGGAACAGTTTTTATCAAGTTATTTTTTTTCCTTTGAATGGACCCTATTTTCTTGTTTCTTAGTATGCCTTGTGATTTTTTTTTGTTGAAAAATGTATATTTCAATCTAATAATCTGGTAACTCTAGAAATCAGATTCTTCCCTTCCTCAAGGTATGCTGTATTTTTGTTATTTGTTTATTTGTTGTTGTTGGCTGTCTCTGTGCCAAGGATCAGCCTGAGTTCTTCTCAAATCTCTTCTGTTCCTTTCCCTGCTCATACATGTCACTTTCTAATTTTCCCCATATATAAAGTTGCTTTTGCATGTCCTAGTCTTTAATGTATGACTCCCAAAAAGGGAAAAAAAGAAAAATAAAAGGTGGGGAGGAAAGAGTGCTGGCCCTTTTAACCCCTGGTAGTCACTTCAGTGGGAGTGGGAGGGGTTTGCAACAATGGGGGAAGGTACAAAAATCATGGCTTCCCTACTCTGTCTACAGCTCTTTGGATGGAAGCATCAATCAGTGATCAGAGCACAGATACCTAATATATGAAGGATAGCATCCTTTTGGCTCACCTTGGCTCCTACAAGGTGTGTGCAAGCTGCTTCAGGAACATGGGCACAGCTGCCTGCCATGGGGCTAGGGGCTGGTGTACTGTAACTGCTACTGTGCCAAGTGATGAAATCAACCAAAGTTAACTATAACTTACCATCCAAAACTCCCCTGGAAGTTGAAAGCCTTCAATAGATTCCATAGTTACAAAATAGTTATATTTTACCTTTTATGGATCATGCTTTTAGTGTCAAGTCTAAGAGTTCTTGGTCTAGCTCTTAGATCTCAAAGATTGCTCCTATGTTTTAAACATATTCTTTCATCACTATTATGCAGTTTACAGCTTTCAGATCCTTCCTTGTTTTGTTAAGTTTATACCTAAGTATTTAATTTTCTTTGGAGTGATTGCTAATAGTATTGTTTTAAATTTCAATTTCTATATGTTTATTAATATATAGAAATGTGTTTGGTTTTTATGTGTTGGTTTCAAAAAGTATAAAAAGTAGGTTTTTAAAAACCATTTCCTTATTTCTATTTTTTAAATTTATCTTTAGGTGATCTGTAGAATTCTCTTAAAGACAATCTAACATATTGGGTAACTAATGGCAAGCACTCCTGTAAAGGTGGTATGATTATTTTTATTTTACAGTGTATACACTGAGCCTAAGAAATTGCCAGGTTAGTATGTGACAGAGCTGGGATTCAAACCCAGGCTTGTACAGAGCTGTTTTCAATATGCTATACCATCTCAGGGTTTAAAAAGTCTTTTGAAGGCACTTACATGGTGTATTTTCTGAGAAATTTAATCTCTGAAAATAACAACTTGACTAGGTGTTCTTCTACTGTTTCTGTAGATAGTGCACAAATATTTACTGACATTTGAAGTTCTGACATTGGGAAGTGTTGTGTTCCATTCCCCCTACTCAATGCTTATAAAAATTCTTTATATTTGAAATTTAAATATTCACCAAATTGGTATTCATTTCTTCATTCCTTCCTTTAACTATTTCTGAAGGCAGGTATGCTAGGTACTGGATATACAGAGATGAGTAAGACACAGTCTCTGCTTTTAATTTGCTTACAGTCAAGTAAAGAAGACTGATAGGAAAGCAGATAAATAGAGTAGAGTGTGGTAAGTACTCTGATGGAAGGAAGTACATTTACTACAAAACAGTGTACTGGAGCTGGTGCATTTCAGCTTATGGGAGCAAATTGTGGGAGTATTTACACCATGGAAATTGGCAAATTCTACAGTTAGGGCTTTTCTTCTTTTTTCTTTCCCTCCATCTCCCTTTCTTTCCTCCCTCCCTCCCACTCTCCCTCTCCTCCTTCCTTCCTTCCTTCCCTCCTCTTTCCCTTAGGAAGCCAGTTTACTAAACTACTACTGTTGGTACAGGAGGAAAGGTATTAAATCCAGTCCTTTATCTCACCGTAACATGAGCTCATTCTGCATGTCATATCATAAGTTGTCCTACTACCAACTACTTCTGGTGATTTAAGCAACAGCCTTTCACAGACATGGTGGCTGTTTCCCTTTTACATGATGAGAGTAAGATTAAGTCTAAATCTCCTGTGGGTTCTTTTTCTTCCCAGAGAATATAAAGCAGTTAACATCAACATCAACTTATACATCGTCAATGAACCTTGGCTTTTCTCACTGGCCTGGTGCTCCAGCATTCATTCAGTGACCACAGACAACATTCAGGTCCTAAATGAGATAAATCACCCTTACTTCTTCATGGTGAGCTGATGGTCCAGATTGTTCTTCCAACTCTGGTATAATAGGGGTCTCTGTCCCCCACCCCACCCCTACACTGCCTACTGTGCAGTCCCCAGGGAAGTTGCTTAAGAGCAGAGATTTATGTGACATTGGAAATGGCATTCCCCTTTCTCTCACCCAGATCCTTCTGTGATTTTCAGGGAAAAATTAATGTTGTTTTAATAATTGAATTAATATTGAATCTTCACACTGCCTTTCATGCATTATGTAATTTAACCCTCTGAGTTAGCCACTAGGAGTATCCCCATGGGGGATCTGAAGTTTGTAGCTTCACATGATACAAGATTCAAAATGAGGTCTGACTCCAGAGTTTTGTTACTGCAGCCACACCTTCCTGTAGGCACAACAACAATGACAGTGGCATGGGGTGTGGGGAGAAAATCAAGTGTACTTGATTCCAAAGTGAAAACTGTGTGTCCTGAGCAAAGGAGAGTGAGTGTCCAGCCACCGAGCTTGATTTCACCTCTGTCCTGCTACTGCTTATGGCCAGAAGTGTGGGGACCTGAAGACCTGTGTTTTAATCCCAGCTAAATCCCACCACTTACTGTCTGTAGAGGGAACCCCAGCTAACCAGTTAACTGCTACAGAAGCTGTTTTTCAAATCAGTGTAGAGTATGTTGACTGAGTCGGACATCTATAACAGAAAACAGCTTAATTTCTCTCCACTGACTCTTTAAACTGCTCTGTGAACTAGATCTTTCCTTGCCCTTGAATGAGGTCTCACTCAGATCCCATAGCTTTTCTAGTCATTCTTAGATAATTTCTTAAAGTACAGTTTAGTCACCAAAAAGCCTCAGTTCAGCATCAACAGTCTAGTCCAGAGAATAACCCAGACTCTAAACTGCCTTGAAAATTAAAGCTTTTTAAATGAGAGGCCTAAATATTTCTTGTTGCTTTCTCCATAACTCCAGGTTCACTGGCCCTTGTTTCTGTCTTGATCAGGGTCAGGAGCAGGAGAAAGGGGATCAAGGCCAAGGGCACAATCTCACAGGGCCAGTGCTGTACTGAGGCCCTCTGGTGGCAGTGTAAAATTGCTTACCTCTTCTTTCTTGGTGGCTCGGGCAGTTTTCTATAGATGACCCTCAAGGAAACCTTGGATGGCAGGTCCCTTGGCATAGGTAAAGCCTCTCCACTTATCTGTCCCCATACCATCCCACTTCATGTATGTACTATATACTTTTCTAACATTTTTGTTTTTTAAAATTGATTGCAAAGTAAACTTGTTCATTATATAAAATTCAATCATTATGAAAATCTATAAATTAGAAAGCAGTACACTCCTCCATAATCCTATCCCCCCTAAATCAGTAATGTCTTAAAGTTGTCCCTTTGTATATATCAAATAAAACTTTATTAAGTAAGACTTTTCATTTTAATATTTTAATTCATAATATTTGAATTGATAATAAATTCATGTGATTCAAAATTCAAAGAGTATAAAAGAATGTAAGTAAAAAACTTCCTTCTACACCTGGCCTGGGCTTTTTTAAAGGACCCACAGTCACTTTATTCAGGGAGGTGGGGCCAGTATCCCAAGGACTTTCCTAAGCAGCCCACACTCTGGGTTAGAATATGCAGATTCAAATCTTGGCTCTACCACTTACTGTGTGACTTTGGAAATGTTAGTTAACCTGTCTGGGCCTCAGACAGGTTATTTGTTTATTTGTAAATTGGGAATAAAAACACTACAATAGGGAAACCTTCAAGATGGTGGAGGAGTAAGATGTGGAGATCACCTTCCTCCCCACAAATACATCAGAAATCCATCTACATGTGGAACAACTCCTACAGAACACTTACTGAACGCTGGCAGAAGACCTCAGACTTCCCAAAAAGCAAGAAACTTCCCCACGTACCTGGGTAGGGCAAAAAAAAAAGAAAAAACAGAGACAAAACAATAGGGACGGGACCTGCACCTCTGGGAGGGAGCTGTGAAGGAAGAAAAGCTTCCACACACTAGGAAGGCCCTTCGCTGGCGGAGGCTGCGGGTGGCGGAGGGGGGAAGCTTCGGAGCCACGGAGGAGAGCGCAGCAACAGGGGTGTGGAGGGCAAAGCGGAGAGATTCCCTCACAGAGGATCGGTGCCGCCCAGCACTCACCAGCCTGAAAGGCTTGTCTATTCATCCGCCGGGGTGGGTGAGGGCTGGGAGCTGAGGCTCGGACTTCGGAGGTCAGATCCCAGGGAGAGGACTGGGATTGGCTGCGTGAACACAGCCTGAAGAGGGCTAGTGCACCACAGCTAGCTGGGAGGGAGTCTGGGGGAAAGTCTGGAACTGCCGAAGAGGCAAGAGACCATTGTTTCGGGGTGCTTGAGGAGAGGGGATTCACAGCACTGCCTAAACGAGCTCCAGAGACAGGTGTGAGCCGCGGCTATCAGCGCAGACACCAGAGACAGGCATGAAACGCTGAGGCTGCTGCTGCCGCTGCAGCCACCAAGAAGCCTGTGTGCAAGCACAGGTCACTATGCACACCTCCCCTCCCGGGAGCCTGTGCAGCCCGCCACTGCCAGGGTCCCGTGATCCAGGGACAACTTCCCCTGGAGAACACAGGGCGTGCCTCAGGCTGTTGCAACGTCATGCTGGCCTCTGCCACCGCAGGCTCGCCTTGCATTCTGTAACCCTCCCTCCCCCCCCCCCCCCCCCCCCCCCCGGCCTGAGTGACCCAGAGGCCCCAATCAGTTGCTCCTTTAACCCCGTCCTGTCTGAGCAAAGAAGAGACGCCCTCAGGCGACCTACACGCAGAGGCGGGGCCAAATACAAAGCTGAACCCCAGGAGCTGTGCGGACAAAGTAGAGAAAGGGAAATTTCTCCCAGCAGCCTCAGGGGCAGTGGATTAAATCTCCACAATCAACTTGACGCACCCTGTATCTCTGTAATACCTGAATAGACAACGAATCATCCCAAAATTGAGGCAGTGGAATTTGGGAACAACTGTAGACTTGGGGTTTGTTTTCTGCACCTAATTTGTTTCAGGTTTTATGTTTATCTTAGTTTAATATTTAGAGTTTATTATCATTGGTAGATTTGTTTATTGATTTGGTTGCTCTCCTTTTTTATTTATATATATATATATATTTTTCCTTTTTCTCTTTTTGTGTGTATGTGTATGCTTCTTTGTGTGATTTTGTCTGTATAGCTTTGCTTTTACCATTTATCCTAGGGTTCTATCTGTCCATTTGTGTGTGTGTGTGTCTGTGTCGTTTTTAGCGTGTGTTATCATTGGTTTTTTGGTTTGGTTGCTCTCTTCTTTCTTTCTTTCTTTCCTTTTCTTTCTTTAAATTTTTTTAGTTTTTAATAATTAAAAAATTTTTAATTTTAATAACTTTATTCTTTCCTTCCGTCCTTCCTTCCTGCCTTCCTTCCTTCCCTCCCTCCCTCCCTCCCTCATTCCTTCCTTCCTTCCGTCCTTCCTTTCTTTCCCATCTACCTTTTCTTGTGAGCCATGTGGCTGACAGGGTCCTGGTGCTCCGGCTGGGTGTCAAGGCCTGTGCCTCTGAGGTGGGAGAAACGAGTTGAGGACACTGGTCCACCAGAGACCTCCCGGCTCCACATAATATCAAATGACAAAAGCTCTCCCAGAGATCACCATCTCAATGCTAAGACCCAGCTCCACTCAAAGACCAGCAAGCTACAGTGCTGGACACCCTATGCCAAACAACAAGGAAGAGAGGAACACAACCCCACCCATTAGCAGAGAGGCTGCCTAAAATCATAAAAAGGTCACAGACACACTAAAACACACCACCAGACACGGTCCTACCCACCAGAAAAAAAAGATCCGGCCTCATCCATCAGAACACAGGCACCAGTCCCCTCCACCAGGAAGCCTACACAACCCACTGAACCAACCTTACTCACTGGCAGCAGACACCAAAAACAACGGGAACTACGAACTTGCAGCCTCCAAAAAGACCCCAAACACAGTAAGTTAAGCAAAATGAGAAGACAGAGGAACACAGAGCAGATGAAGGAGCAAAGTAAAAACCCACCAGAACAAACAAATGAAGAGGAAATAGGCAGTCTACCTGAAAAAGAACTCAGAGTAATGATAGTAAAGATGATACAAAATCTTGGAAATAGAATGGAGAAAATACAAGAAACATTTAACAAGGACCTAGAAGAGCTAAAGAGCAACAAACAATGATGAACAACACAATAAATGAAATTTAAAATTCTCTAGAAGGAATCAGTAGCAGAATAACTGAGGCAAAAAACGGATAAGTGACCTGGAAGATAAAATAGTGGAAATAACTACCACAGAGCAGAATAAAGAAAAAGAATGAAAAGAATTGAGGACCGTCTCAGAGACTTCTGGGACAACATTAAACGCACCAACATTCAAATTATAGGGGTCCCAGAAGAAGAAGAGAAAAAGAAAGGGACTGAGAAAATATTTGAAAAGATTATAGTTGAAAACTTCCCTAATATGGGAAAGGAAATAGTCAATCAAGTCCAGGAAGTGCAGAGACCCACACAGGATAAATCCAAGGAGAAAGACACATATTAATCAAACTATCAAAAATTAAATGGAAAGAAAAAATAGTAAAAGCAGCAAGGGAAAAGCAATGAATAACATAAAAGGGAATCCCCATAAGGTTAACAGCTGATCTTTCAGCAGAAACTGCAAGCCAGAAGGGAGTGGCAGGACGTATTTAAAGTGATGAAAGGGAAAAAACCTACAACCAAGATTACTCTACCCAGCAAGGACCTCATTAATATTCAACAGAGAAATTAAAACCTTTACAGACAAGCAAAAGCTAGGAGAATCCAGCACCACCAAACCAGCTTTACAACAAATGCTAAAGGAACTTCTCTAGGGAGAAAACACAACAGAAGGAAGAGACCTTCACTAACAAACCCAAAACAAGAAAATGGTAATAGGAAAATACATATTGATAATTACCTTAAATGTAAACGCATTAAATACTCCAACCAAAAGACATAGACTGGCTGAATGGATACATAAACAAGACCCATATATATGCTGTCTACAAGAGACCCACTTCAGACCTAGGGACACATACAGAATGAAAGTGAGGGGATGGAAAAAGATATTCCATGCAAATGGAAATCAAAAAAAAGCTGAAGTAGCAGTTCTCATATAAGCCAAAGTAGACTTTAAAATAAAGAGTGTTACAAGAGACAAAGAAGGACACTACATAATGCTCAAGGGATCAATCCAAGAAGAAGATATAACAATTGTAAATATTTATGCACCCAACATAGGAGCACCTCAACATATAAGGCAAATGCTAACAGCCATAAAAGGGGAAATTGACAGTAACACAATCATAGTAGGGGACTTTAACACCCCACTTTCACCAATGGACAGATCATCCAAAATGAAAATAAATAAAGTAACAAGCTTTAAATGACACATTAAACAAGATGCACTTAATTGATTTGGACATTCCATCCAAAAAGAACAATACACTTTCCTCTCAAGTGCTCATGGAACATTCTCCAGGATAGATCATATCGTGGGTCACAAATCAAGCCTTGGTAAATTTAAGAAAATTGAAATCATATCAAGTATCTTTTCCAATCACAACGCTATGAGACTAGATATCAATTACAGGAAAAAAATCTGTAAAAACTACAACCACATGGAGGCTAAACAATACACTATTCAATAACCAAGGGATCACTGAAGAAATCAAAGAGGAAATAAAAAAATACCTGGAAACAAATGACAATGAAAACACGATGACCCAAAACCTATGGGATGCACCAAAAGCAGTTCTAAGGGGGAAGTTTATAGCAATACAATCCTACCTCAAGAAACAAGACATATCTCAAATAAACAACCTAACCTTACACCTAAAGCAATTAGAGAAAGAACAAAAACCCCCAATGTTAGCAGAAGGAAAGAAATCATAAAGATCAGATTAGAAATAAATGAAATAGAAATGAAGGAAATAATAACAAAGATCAATAGAACTAAAAGCTGGTTCTTTGAGAAGATAAGCAAAATTGATAAACCATTAGCCAGACACATCAAGGAAAAAAGGGAGAAGACTCAAATCAATAGAATTAGAAATGAAAAAGAAGTAACAACTGACACTGCAGAAATACAAAGGATCATGAGAGATTACTACAAGCAACTCTATGCCAATAAAATGGACAACGTGGAAGAAATAGACAAATTCTTAGAAAAGCACAACGTTCCCAGACTGAACCAGGAAGAAATAGAAAATATAAACAGACGGATCACAAGCACTGAAATTGAAACTGTGATTAAAAATCTTCCAGCCAGCAAAAGCCCAGGACCAGATGGCTTCACAGACGAATTCTATCAAACATTTACAGAACAGCTACAACCTATCGTTCTCTAACTCTTCCAAAATATAGCAGAGGGAGATACACTCCCCAACTCATTCTACGAGGCCACCATCACCCTGATACCAAAACGAGACAAAGATGTCACACAAAAAAGAAAACTACAGGCCAATATCACTGATGAACAGAGTCAACAAAATACTAGCAAACAGAATCTAACAGCACATTAAAAGGATCATACACCATGATCAAGTGCAGTTTATCCCAGGAATGCAAGGATTCTTCAATGTACACAAATTAATCAATGTGATACACCATATTAACAAATTGAAGGAGAAAAAGCATATGATCATCTCAATAGCTGCAGAAAAAGCTTTCGACCTAATTAAACAGCCAAAAACCCTACAGAAAGTAGGCATAGAGGGAACTTTCCTCAATATAACGAAGGCCATGTATGACAAACCCACAGCCAACATCATTCTCAGCGGTGAAAAACTGAAAACATTTCCTCTAAGATCAGGAACAAGACAAGATTGTCCACTCTCACTACTATTATTCAACATAGTTTTGGAAGTCCTAGCCACAGCAATCAGAGAAGAAAAAGAAATACAAGAAATCCAAATCAGAAAAGAAGAAGTAGAGCTGTCACTGTTTTAGATGACATGATGCTATACATAGAGTATCCTAAAGATGCTACCAGAAAACTACTACAGCTAATCAATGATTTTGGTAAAGTAGCAGGATACAAAATTAATGCACAGATATCTCTTGCATTCCTATACACTAATGATGAAAAATCTGACAGGGAAATTAAGGAAACAGTCGCATTTACCATTGCAACAAAAAGAATAAAATATCTAGGAATAAACCTACCTAAGGAGACAAAAGACCTGTATGCAGAAAGCTATAAGACACTGATGAAAGAAATTAAAGATGCTACAAACAGAAGGAGAGATATACCATGTTCTTGGATTGGAAGAATCAACATTGTGAAAATGACTATACTACCAAAAGCAAACTACAGATCCAATGCAATCCCTATCAAACTACCAATGATATTTTTCACAGAACTACAACAAAAACTTTCATAATTTGTATGGAAACACAAAAGACACCGAATAGCCAAAGCCATCTTGAGAAAGAAAAACGGAGCTGGAGGAATCAGGCTCCCAGACTTCAGACTATACTACAAAGCTACAGTAATCAAGACAGTATGATACTGGCACAAAAACAGAAATATAGATCAATGGAACAGGATAGAAATCCCAGAGGTAATCCCATGCACATGTGGTCACCTTATCTTTGACAAAGGAGGCCAGAATATACAATGGAGAAAAGACAGCCCCTTCAATAAGTGGTGCTGGAAAACTGGACAGCTACATGTAAAAGAATGAAGTTAGAACACTCCCTAGCACCAAACACAAAAATAAACTCAAAATGGATTAAAGACCTAAATATAAGGCCAGACACTATAAAACTCTTAGAGGAAAACATAGGCAGAGCACCCTATGACATAAATCACAGCAAGATCCTTTTTAACCCACCTCCTAGAGAAATGGAAATAAAACCGAAAGTAAAAAATGGGACCTAATGAAACTTAGAAGCTTTTGCACAGCAAAGGAAACCATAAACAAGACCAAATGACAACCCTCAGAATGGGAGAAAATATTTGCAAATGAAGCAACTGACAAAGGATTAATCTCCAAAATTTATAAGTAACTGATGCAGCTCGATATTAAAACAACAAACGACCCAATCCAAAAATGGGCAGAAAACCTAAATAGACATTTCTCCAAAGAAGATATACAGATTGCCAAGAAACACAAGAAAGGATGCTCAACATCACTAATCATTAGAGAAATGCAAATGAAAACTACAATGAGGTATCACCTCACACCAGTCAGAATGGCCATCACCAGAAAATCTACAAATAATAAATGCTAGAGAGGGTGTGGAGAAAAGGGAACACTTTTGCACTGTTGGTGGAAATGTAAATTGATACAGCCGCTATGGAGAACAGTATGGAGGTTCCTTCAAAAACTAAAAATAGAACTACTGTACGACCCAGCAATTCCACTACTGGGCATATACCCTGAGAAAACCATAATTCAAAAAGAGTCATGTACCACAATGTTCATTGCAGCTCTATTTACAATAGCCAGGACATGGAAGCAACCTAAGTGTCCATCGACAGATGAATGCATAAAGAAGATGTGGCACATATATACAATGGAATATTACTGAACCATAAAAAGAGACAAAATTGAGTTATTTATACTGAGGTGGATGGACCTAGAGTCTGTCATACAGAGTGAAGTAAGTCAGAAAGAGAAAAACAAATACTGTAGGCTAACACATATATATGGAATGTGAAAAAAAAAAAAAGGTTCTGAAGAACCTAAGGGCAGGAAAGGAATAAAAATGCGGATGTAGAGAATGGACTTGAGGACACAGGGAGGGGGAAGGGTTAGCTGGGACGAAGTGAGAGAGTGGCATGGGCATATACACACTTCCAAATCTAAAACAGATGGCTAGTAGGAAGCAGCCACACAGCACAGAGGGATCAGCTTGGAATTTTGTGACCACCAGGAGGAGTGGGATAGGGAGGGTGGGAGGGAGCTGCAAGAGGGAGGATATATGGGGATATATGTATCTGTATAGCTGATGCACTTTGTTATACAGTAGAAGCTAACACACCATTGTAAAGCAATTATACTCCAATAAAGATGTTTAAAAAAATACTACAATAGAAGCAATTTTATCCAAAATAATCCTGTTTGCTTAGCGGTGTGTTAATTCAAAAATTTAAAATGGGGAATCGTGAAATAAATGATATACAGTGTATTAGCTTTTTACTACATTAAAAAAAACCTACCTAATACTTAGTGGCTTAAAACAAACAAATGTTTGTCACATTCTCTATGATGGCTGAGTGGTTTCTCTGTGCTCAGCCAGTTTGGTTGGACTAAGTGGTAGGATGGCCTCATTCATATGTCTATGGTCTTACCTGAGATGACTGTGGTCTCTCTTCTTTTGGTCAGTCATCCTTAAGGAAACCAGCTTGTGTATGTTCACCTGGTTGCATTGGGTTCTCAGCAGCAAGAGAGGTCAAGTCCCAATGCACATACACTTTTCAAGGATATCCCAGTGTGATGTTTGCTAATGTTCCATTGGCCAAAGAAAATCACATGGTCAAGTCCAGATTCAAGGTGGGGCAGGGAAGAAACAGACTTTACCTTTTGATGGAGAGGAACAGCAAAGTCACATTGCATATAGACCTGCATTTTGGGAGGAATATTTTGGTCTTTTTTATAAACAATCTACCACATACATAGCTCACACATTTTAATTTAAATCATTCACTTTTTGACATAGACTCAATGTCTTTCCTTTGAGTGTATTTCAGCTGATTGAATTCTGTATTCTCTTGCTTATGTATACTTTCCAATGAACCATCTATGATTTCTACGTTTTGTTTCCTTAAAGCACAACAAGAACTTGAGGGACTTCCCTGGTGGTCCAGAGGGTAAGACTCTGCGCTCCCAATACAGGGGGTCTGGGTTTGATCCCTGGTCAGGGAACTAGATCCCGCATGCATGCCACAACTAAGAGTTCGCATGTTGCAACTAAGAAGCCCATGTGCTGCAACTAAAAGATCCTGCATGCCACAACTAAGAGCCCACATGCCATAATTAAGAAGTCTGCATGCCACAACTAAGAAACCCGCATGCTGCAACTAAAAATTCCCGTATGCCACAACCAAAAAGCCTGCATGCTGCAACTAAGTCTGCATGCCACAACTAAGAGGTCCGCATCCCGCAACTAGGAGTCTGTATGCCACAACAAAAAGATCCTGCATGCCGAAACTAAAAGATCCTGCATGCCTCAACTAAGACCCGGCGCAGCCAAGATACATAAATAAATAAATACTTTAAAAAATTAAAAATAAAACAACGTGAAGTCATTTGGAGAAATGATGGGAATGAGGAAGCCACCCAGTTTTTTATAATCCTCCCCTCATCTCCTAGTGTTTCTCTCATACCTAAATCAAAAGCAGTTTATTTTTTAATGACCTTTTCTTTCTTCATCAAGTTTTTCAAAGCATCGACTTAGTTTCCTTGAAAATGACATACTTTTTAAACTCAGATTTTACAGATTTAAGTAACACTGAATTACACTGCGCAATTTAAACAACTGGTACAGCTGTTCTAAGCCATTTGGGTAGTAAGAACAACTGATTCTTGGTGACGGTACAGCTCACTTCGTGGGCATCCTGAAGCAGGCCAAAGCACAGGTCAGTTAGGTTCCCAGAGAGGATTAAGAGCCTCAATTTAGTGGAAGTTGGTTAAGAGCTTCTAATGTACATGCCTAGTAGAGCTGTTGTGAGGATTAACTGTGAAAATACCTTTGAAGTGCTTGGAATGCTTCCTTAACTCCTGTAAATTCTCATTAATGTTAGTTGTTGTTCTCATCCTTATCGTGATAGTTCATGTTATTGTTATTATTATCATCGTTAATCAGTCCAAGGAAAGACCATGGGATAGGGTGGAAACGGCATAAGAAAAAATAAAAATGATAGACCCAGTACCATCAAGTAATACTAGAAGGGGGACAATGAAGGTGGAAAGGGATGAGTAAACTAGCGAAATGAAAAACTCATACAAGAGAACCTAGAAGATGGAGCTCTGTGAAATGGGTGATTCAGGCAAGGAGACTGGAGAAGTTGGCATGTTAGTTAAGAATTATAATTTCAACATATTTATCTGAAGCATGATGATTTAGGAGAAGGATTCCTAAATGCTGGTTCACAGACTGGTTGCTTTTTCCTGGGAAGCTTGTTAAAAATACAGAAATTCTAATTCCTGAGTCTGTAGTGAGGCCCAGGAACCTGTATTACTAAAAGCTGCTCAGGTAGATTTGGATGCACAGCCAGGTTTGGGAAGCCATGCCATGAAAACATAGAACACTGGAAGTCAAGAAACTTGGGCTGTAGTCCTGGGTTCAGAATACACTTGCTCTGTGACATCTCTGGGACTCCCTCAAACACCTATCTTGAGGGTCCAGGGAGAAGTGTGGGAAGTATTTTATCCTTTGTAGAGCCTTTGGCACATGTAAGGGGGGATTGTTAGGATAGCAGCAGGTACTCTCTGTGTTTGAGACCAACCCCATCATCAAGGTTCCTCTGCCTGGTCTGCCCCGTCTCCTCCCTGGCAGCCAAGCAAGGGACCTGGCCTACATGATCTAAAATCCCTTCTAGCTGTAAATCCTTTAACTATTTTCTATTTTGCAGACACCAAGTTACTATAAGTTCATGTGGATTCTCATGGATTGTGTTTCTGCAGTTTTCATTGTTGCCATATTTTATTTTCATTGGTAAGCATATGTTTGTAATTTTAAATGATTTTTTCCCAAAATAAAAATGGTCCTTATGTAAATTTGAGAAAAAACAGTTACATTTTCCCCATAATTCTATATGGTGAATTCTCAGGAAGACAGGGTTTTATCATCTGAACCTCCCATTTCTTCTCATGCTGCTTGCAGCTCCTCACACCCCTTCTACCTCCTAAAAATGAGACCATATACTAAGAATAAGGACTCTCACTAAAGCTTAATCAAATCCTGTTACTACTGTTTTGGTGTAGGTCAGTTGGGATAGGACAGGGATTGAAGGTTGTTCAGAACAAGTGTCTCCACCTTCCCACCTTCCACAGAATTGGACATGCAGAGTGCTGTGTAAAGAGCAAGTTCACAAACTGGGGAGCCTGGATTTTAGTTGTGGCTTTGCCCTTAGTTTCTGGGTGACCCTGGGAAAATCACTGCCCCTTTCCAGACCATAGTCTTTTTATCTGTCCAAGAAAATAACATTTGAGAATTCTTGAGGGAAAATGCTTCAAGATTGCAAGGTTCAGGGTGGGAGAGGGGACATCTGGTAGAAGAATTTTAGCTAGAAGAGTCCATGGTTGTTTAGACCTCATCATGCCCATCATTTCCTCATTTGAGTTCTCCTTTAAAGGCGGAAACTACAAACCCTCTGCTTAAGGTAGAATTTGATTGGATAATGTTCTTTTCTGGCCACTGCCTTGAATTATGGCCTATTTTGGAAGAGGTCTGTGAGGCTCATGGATAGTCTGCTTCCTTCCAGGTGGAGAGAGAGCCAAAAAGAAAAATTACTCCAGAGCACTGGCATTCACACAGGTAAATCAGAGGCCTAGCCCACTCTCTTAATTCCTACCCATTGCCTCCAGGATACAGGGCCTGCCTTTAATGTTTTTGACAAGCGTTGAAAGAGTGGGGACCAGTGAGAAGTTGGGACAAAGAGGCTGGGCACAGATTCTGGAGGGCCCTTGGCATCAGGATTCATTGTGGACTTTATCCTCTAAACAATGAGACTCCTTGGAAGATTTTGAACACGGGTATTTTTTGTTCACTTGTTGATATATTCATTCATCACATAGTTATTGAGTACCTACTTTGTGCCAGGCACTGTGAGAGAGACTGAAGTAACTGAAAGCCGTCTATGTGGGGTGACACAAAAGAACAGAGGTTCTGGCCCACAGAGAGCAGTGACGAAGCAGGCAGAGGCATAGCAATTGATGCCATTAGGCTAGGCCCCTAGGTCCAGGACAGAGAAGGTGCCATGCTTACCAGGGCTGAATGTGCTTTATGTGGCTTCAGTTGTGGGTGATGCATATTGGAAGGTGGAGAGAAAACTGTGGAGGGGGGATGCTGGAATCGAGTCTAGGCTCTGCATATAAGCAATCAGGAGATGGCAAGTGAATTTCAAACAAGGGAGCTTGTGCAGACTTCTGAGTAAAGGGATGGAATAGCAGAATAACTTATTATTCAGCAGAATACCTCAGAGGCTAAGTGAGATAGGTCCAGTAAGGGAATGGAAGCTAGAGTTTATTATTCAGGTGGTTGTGGGTATAATCACACAGTGAGTTACAGGTTTGGGAAGCCAGTGCAGTGTCGAGGGGAAAACCAGTTAGGAAGCAGAGGACTGTGCAGTACCAGAAACAGTTTTCTTCCCATGGCTCTTGGAGCCTTAAGTAAAGTTGATACAGTCACAAAATCATGAATTAATTTAATTTATTGCGGACAATGGTAAAGATCATGAGATGCCACGTGCCAGCTGGCAGAGGGTTGAACTCATACATTACTTAGAGTTGCAGCAGTGGATCCAAAGGGACCATGAAAAAATAAGTTCAGAAATTTCAATAAATTAAATGAAAGGAAATGGACTTTCATTCTGTGAAACTGAAGGTTTAAACCAAGCTCACTCAAATCTCTTAAGGGACAGAGAGATCTCAAATAACCCTGAGTTACATGGATTTTTAGATCACCCTGCTGGCTGTTAAGAAGTCTGAAGGCTATGTTCCAGCTCCCTTATGACTTTTAGTAGTTTTATTAGTAAACTAGGGCTGCCATAACAAAATACCATGGACTGGGTGGCTAAGACACAGAAATTGATTTTCGCACAGTTCTGGAGGCTAGAGGTGCAAGATCAATGTGTCAGCAGGTTTGGTTTCTACTGAGGCCTCTCTCCCTGGCTTTCAGATAGCCACTTTCTTCTGTGTCCTGACACAGCCTTTCTTCTGTGCACACACCTCTACCCACCCCTGCCTCATGTCTCCCTGTGTGTCCAAATTTTCTCTACTCTAGTCAGACTGGATCAGGGCCAACCCCAATGGCCTCGTTTTAATCTAGTTTCCATATAGTCAGATTTTGAGGTTCAACATATGAATGTGGGACACAATTTAGCCCATAACAGTAATCCAGTGAAGAAATGAAAAGAATATGGGAATGTTGAGGAAAGCATGAATGGAGAGAACTTTTAAAGGAAAGCTCAAAGAGCTGTTTAAATTGGGATAAAAGACATGGCTATAATGCCTTAGAAAAGTACTCAGTTAACTTGACCCCAACTTCCAACTGTGTTGAATGATGATAAGAAAGTAAGGTAAGTAGGAAATAAATTAAGGATTTTTCCTGTTTTTAAGATCTTTTAGTTGCCCAATTAGGGAAACCAATTTTGCCTGAACTAAGTAAATGCATGAGAAGGCTGTTTGAGTACCTCCAAGAGATACCTAGAAGGGGTGGACCAAGTTTGGAATCAGGCAAGGAACAAGGAAGACTGGAAAGAAGCCGAAAACACAGTCCAGACCAATTCAGTTTGGGGAGAATAGAGCCTTGAACACTAAGCATAGTGTCACATCTTGCACCATGACCATCTCCAAGATGGGCATGTACTGCTGCACCTACTGCTGCCACTGGAATGCTTTATCACCTCTCTAGCTTTAGGATATATTTTTCAGACCGTTAAAGAAGTTGATCTTTTGTCTTCTGTCTCATATAGTTTCTTATGAAAAGTCTTCCAGAAAGATCTTCCATTTTTTTAAAAAAATCATTGTTCCTTTACTTGTATATGTCCTTTTTCTCTGGCTGCTTTTTAAGATTGTTTCTCTTATTACTGGTTTTCAGTAATTTGATTATAGTTTATCTTGTTGTATATGAGTGTGTATATGAGTGAGTGAGTGTGTTTGTGTGTGTGTGTGTCCATCCTGCTTGGAGTTTTTTGAGCTCCTTAGATCAGTCAGAGTATAATTTTTATCAAACTGGATAAATTTTCAGTCTTTATTTTTCAAAATTTTTTTTGCCTCTACCTTATTTCTGGGATTCCAATTACACAGATGTTAGACAGTTTCATTTTATCCTATAAGTGACTGAAACTCTGTTCATGTTTATTTGTAGCCTATTTAATTTCTTTGCTTCATTTTGGATAGATTCTATTACCATATGTATTAGTTTTTATTGCTATAGAAAAAATTACCACAAATTTAGCAGCTCAGTACAACACAAATTTATCATCTCACAGTTTGTGTGGGTCACAGGTGGAGACATGGGTTTGTTGGGTCGTCTGCATAGAGTCTCTCCAGGCTAACATTGAGGTGTTGGCCTGGGCAGCAATCTCTTCTGAGACTTAGAGTCTCCAAGATCACTGGTTGTTGGCAGAATTTAGTTCCTTACAGGAACTGAAATGTCCCTTTTTTTGTGATCACTGTTGACTGGGTTTTGATTTGAGTTTAGAGACCATATCCAGTCCTAGCCATTTGGCCCACTCACAATGTGGCAGATTTTTCTTCAATGCCAGCAAGAGAATCTCTCTTTATAGTAGATGGATTCAGAAAGAAAAGGACAAAGGAGGCAAAATAACAGACAAAACAAATAGAAGACAAGTTGAAACATGGTCATCATTAATTCAACCATTTAATTACTTACATTAAGTATAAATGGATCAAATACTCAAATCAAAAGTAGAGATTGTCAGACTAGATAGAAAAACACAAGACCCAACCATATGCTGTCTACAAAAGAAATACTTCAAATACAAAGGTACAAATAGATTACAAAGTGAAAGGATGGGACAATGATATGCCATGCAAACAATAAACATAAAAATATTTTCTGAAAAAGAATAAACTTCAAAACATGGAACATTACTGGAAACAGAGATAGATTTCATAATGATGAAAAGGTCAGTATATCAGGAAGGCATTATAGTTATAACTCTGTTTTCAGTTAATAACAGAGTTTCAAAACATATTAGACAACACTGAAAGAGAGATCATAGTTGGAGATTTTAACATTCTTTACTCAGTACTTGAAAGAACAATTAAACACAAAAAATAAAACAAAAAGAATATAGAAGTCTGAACAGCACTTTCAGCCACCTTGACCTAATTGACATATAACATTTTACCCAACAACTGCAGAATATTTTCAAGTGTACGTGGCATATTTCCCCAAATAGACTACATGACAATCTATACAACAGCCTGGGAGAGACAGCTGATATACCTAATACATAGAAAGAAACAGAGAATTAGGCAAAATGAGGAGAGAGAAGAATATGGTCTAACCAAACGAACAAGACAAAAACCTCAGAAAAACAACTAAATGAAACTGAGATAAGCAATCTACCTGATAGACTTTAATGTAATGGTCATAAATATGCTCATCAAACTCGGGAGAGGAAAGGATGAACATAGTGAGAACTTTCACAATGAGATAAAAAATATAAGATAGTACCAAACAGAAGTTATGACTGAATTGAAAAAATGCACTAGCAGCTTCAACAGCAGAGTAGATGAGGTAGAAAAACTAATGAGCAAGCTAAAAGAATGGTGGAACTTCCCCAGACGGAGCAGCAAAATGAAGAAAGAATTTTAAAAAGTGAAGATATCATATGGAAGATTTGGGAAAACGTCATGTGGAATAACATTTGGGTCTCAGAAGGAGAAGAGAGAGAGAAAGGGCCAGAAAAATTATTTGAAGAAATAGTGACTAAAAAATTTCCTAATCTGGGGAAGGAAACAGATATCTGGGTCCAGGAAGCCCAGAGAGCTCCAAATAAGATGGACCCAAAGAGACACATTACAATTAAAATGGTAAAAGTTAAGGATAAAGAGGGAATCCTTAAAGCAGCAAGAGAAAAATAACTTGAGGCAACAAAGGAGTGGTGGGACATACTCAAAGTGCTGAAAGAAAAAAAAAATCTCACCAAGAACTCTCTACCCAGCAAGTTTATCATTCAGAAATGAAGGAGAGATTGAGTTTCCAAGATAAGCAAAAGCTAAAGGAGTTTATCACCACTACACTGATTCTACATGAAATATTAAAGGGACTTCTTTAAACTGAAAAGAAATGGCACTAACTGATAATAAGAAAGCATACAAAACTTAAAATCTCACTGGAAAATGTAAATATATAATAAAGGTAGGGGATCAATCACTTATAAAGCAAGCATGAAGGTTAAAAGCAAGCATGAAGGTTAAAAGACAAAAGTAAAAATAACTAAAATTGCAATAATTAGTTAACGAATGCATAAAATTAAAAAGTGTGAAAAGTGTCATCAATAGATGAATTTCAAAAGACTGAAATCTTACAGAGTATGTTCTGTGACCACAGCAAAATTAAATTAGAAACAAACATGAATTCTAGATGCTGGAAATTAACGTATTTCTTAACACCCCATTGATCAAGGAATAAATCACAAGGGAAGTTGGAAAATATTTCAAACTAAAGGATAATGCATATACAACAACAGAATTTGTGGGGTACAGCTAAAGCAGGACTTAGAGGGAAATTTCTAACTTTAAATGTTAGAGGGAAGATTGGTTTAATATTGATTAATTTTCTACCTTAAGAATCTAGAAAAAGAAAAGTAAATTTTTCTCTAAGTAAAAGGAAGGAAACACTAAAGACAGCAGGAATCAATGAAATAGAAAAGATACAAACAGAGAGAAAATGAAAAGTTGGTTCTTGAAAAGATAAATAAAATTGATAAACTTTTAGCGAGAGAGAGTTTGATTGCCAATATGATAAATGATGAATGAAAGAGGAAATATCACTCCAGATCCTAGACATAAAAAGGAATATTATGAACATTTTTATGCCATTATATCTGACAACTTGAAGTAGAGAAATTCTTTGAAATACAAAACTTACTAGAATTGAGAAAAGATACATAAATTTGTAATAGCCTATTATCTGTCAGAGTCAAACTTGTATATCAAAAACTTCACCATAAAGAAAAGTCCAGGGCCAAAGAGTTTCACTGCTTGATCAAATATTTAAGAAATAGGAAGGAAGGAAGGAAGGAAGGAAGGAAGGAAGAAAAGAAGGAAGGAAGGAAGGAAGGAAGAAAAGAAGGAAGGAAGGAAGGAAGGAAGGAAGGAAGAAAAGAAGGAAGGAAGGAAGGAAGGAAGGAAGGGAGGAAATCCCATACCAACTCAGAAAAAAGAAGAGGAAGGAACACTTCCCAGCTGATTCTTTGAGGTCAGCAATAAACTCATATAAAACCTGACAAAGATGTTACAAGTACTAAATATACAGATCAATATCATTCATGAACTTAGACAAAAATCCTGAACAAAATATTAGCAAATTGAATCTATCAGTGTATAAAAAGGATAATGCATCATGAGTAAGTGGGGTTTATCCCAACAGTGCCAGATAAATATGTCATTTGAAAATTAATCATTGTAATCCACCATATTAACAAAATAAAGTAGAAAAAGCATATTTGACAAAAATCAACACCCATTTATGATCAAAGCTCTGGGCAAACTAGGAATAGAATGAGACTTCCTCAATCTGATGGAAAATATTTACAGAAAACCTACAGCCAGTATCATTTTAATGGTGAAACAATGAATATTTTCCCTCTAAGATCAGAAATAAAACAAGGGGAGCCTGATCAAGATGGTGGAATAGAAAGATGGGGAGCTCACCTCCTCCCACAAATACATCAAAAATACATTTACATGTGGAACAGTTCTCACAGAATACTTGCTGAATGCTGGCAGAAGATCTCATAAAACCAAAATTACAAAGAAGATCACCACATAACTGGGTAGGAGGAAAGAAAAAAAATGGAATTGGGATGGGACCTGTGCCCTGGGCAGGAGCTGTGAAAGAGGAAATGTTCCCTCACACTGGGAAGCGCTTTCACTGGTGGGGATATCAGGTAGAACAGAAAGAGAGCTCCAGAGGCTTGGAGGAGAGCGCAGCAGCCAGTTTGCAGCAGGCAGAACAGAGAAAGACCGGCACAGAGGGTCTGGCCACCTGCCTGCACTCCCTAGCCTGAGACACACGTCTGCTGGTGTGTGTGAGGTGCTAGGTGCTGAAGCTTGGGATTCAGAGGACAGACCCAGAGAGAAGATGGATTGGCTTCATGGAGACAGCCTGAAGGGGCTGGAGTGTGGTCCAAGCTGCGACTGGGGGTGTGTGCAGGAAGGAGCCCAGGTCCACCGTTGAAGCCCCGTTGTTAACATGCATGCTCGAAGGGAGGGGTGAGGCTCACCACAGCAGCCTCATTCTCAGCGTGCTCACAGCTGGCAGGGCTCTGCCACTGAAGCCCCACTGTTAATGTGCACGAAGGGAGGGATGGGCCCCGCCATAGCAGCTTTACTCAACTTGCTCACAGCAGGAGTGGCTCCATCTCTATGAGCTCTGGGAGCACGCAAGCGCTGGTAGGTTGCCCATAAGTGGAGGTGGGGTTGAAATTCCAGCTGATCCCCAGAGGCTGAGCGACTTCAGAAGCAGGACTGAAATCTGAGTGTGCAGTGGTTCTGCAACCCAGGGACTTATGCGACACACGTAGCTATGTAAAGTCAGTTTGTCTGGGATATCCAAGCAGATTACTGGTGTTCCTGTGGCTGGGGCGGATCCGGCGATAGTGGCTGCAGGCTTTGCCGTGCAAGCACACTGAGGCGGGGTCAAGGTTTGGACTGACTCAGTAGCTCCCATGGTGGGTCCAGGTGAGTGACTGTGGCAGTCTCGGTGCCTGACTTCAGTGGTTCTGTGCCAACAGATCTGTGCTAGAGGTTTTGTGAGTACAGTGCCTGAGGGACACCTGGGCTGATTGCCTGAATTCCCATGGATGAGTCCGGGCTGAGGGCAGTGCCAAAAACAGTGTATGGGTGACAGGTGATACCACAGAGTGCACCTCCCAGTACAGTAAGTCGCCTACATAAGACCAAGTTCCGTTCCGAGAGCACATTCATTAAGTCCAATTTGTTCATAAGGCCAACAAAGTTAGCCTAGGAAACCAACTAACACAGTCAGCTATATAGCACTATACTGTAATAGGTTTATAGTAACTTTTCACACAAATAATACATAAAAAACAAACAAGGGCTTCCCTGGTGGCGCAGTGGTTAAGAATCCGCCTGTCAATGCAGGGGACACAGGTTCGAGCCCTGGTCCAGGAAGATCCCACATGCCACGGAGCAATTAAGCCTGTGCACCACAACTACTGAGCCTGCACTCTAGAGCCTATGAGCCACAACTACTGAAGCCTGTGTGCCTAGAGCCTGTGCTCTGAAAAAAAGAGAAGCCACCACAATGAGAAGCCTGTGCACCGCAATGCAATGCATTTACCATTGCAGCAAAGAGAATAAAATACCTAGGAATAAACCTACCTAAGGAGACAAAAGACCTGTATGCAGAAAGCTATAAGACACTGATGAAAGAAATTAAAGATAATACAAACAGATGGAGAGATATACCATGTTCTTGGATTGGAAGAATCAATATTGTGAAAATGACTATACTACCCAAACAATCTACAGATTCAATGCAGTCCTTATGAAACTACCAAGGGCATTTTTCACAGAACTAGAACAAAAAATTTCAGAATTTGTATGGAAACACAAAAGACACCGAATAGCCAAAGCAATCTTGAGAAAGAAAAACGGAGCTGGAGGAATCAGGCTCCTGGACTTCTGACTATACTACAACGGTACAGTAATCAAGACAGTATGGTACTGGCACAAACACAGAAATATAGATCAGTGGAACAGGATAGAGAGCCCAGAGATAAACCCACACACATGTGGTGAACTTATCTTTGATAAAGGGGGAAAGAATATACCATGGGGAAAAGACAGCCTCTTCAGTAAGTGGTGCTTGGGAAAACTGGACAGCTACATGTAAAAGAATGTAATTAGAACACTCCCTAACACCATACACAAAAATAAACTCAAAATGGATTAAAAAACCTAAATTTAAGGCCAGATGCTATAAAACTCTTAGAGGAAAACATAGGCAGAATACTTTATGACATAAATCACAGCAAGATCCTTTTTGACCCACCTCCTAGAGAAATGGAAATAAAAACAAACAAAAAAACCAAACAGGACCTAATGAAACTTAAAAGCTTTTGCACAGCAAAGGAAACAATAAACAAGACAAAACAACAGCCCTCCAAATGGGAGAAAATATTTGCAAATGACACAACTGACAAAGGATTAATCTCCAAAATTTACAAGCAGCTCATGCAGCTCAATATTAAAAAAACAAGAACCCAATCCAAAAATGGGCAGAAAACCTAAATAGACATTTCTCCAAAGAAGATATACAGATAGCCAACAAACACATGAAAGGATGCTCAACATCACTAATCATTAGAGAAATGCAAATGAAAACTACAATGAGGTATCTCCTCACACTGGTCAGATGGCTATCATCAAAATATCTACAAACAATAAATGCTGGGGCTTCCCTGGTGGCGCAGTGGTTGAGAGTCCACCTGCTGATGCAGGGGACACGGGTTCGTGTCCCGGTCCGGGAAGGTCCCACATGCCGCGGAGCGGCTGGGCCCGTGAGCCATGGCCGCTGAGCCTGCGCGTCCGAAACCTGTGCTCCGCAACGGGAGAGGCCACAACAGTGAGAGGCCTGCATACCACACACACAAAAAAGAAAAACAATAAATGCTGGAGAGGGTGTGGAGAAAAGGGAACCCTCTTGCACTGTTGATGGGAATGTAAATTGATACAGCCACTGTGGAGAACAGTATGGAGGTTCCTTCAAAAACTGAAAATAGAACTACCATACTACCTAGCAATCCCACTACTGGATATATACCCTGAGAAAACCATAATTCAAAAAGAGTCATGTACCAAAATGTTCATTGCAGCTCTATTTACAATAGCCAGGACATGAAGCAACCTAAGTGTCCATCGACAGATGAATGGATTAAGAAGATGTGGCACATATATACAATGGAATATTACTCAGCCATTAAAAGAAACGAAATTCAGTTATTTGTAGTGAGGTGGATGGACCTAGGGTCTGTCATACAGAGTGAAGTAAGTCAGAAAGAGAAAAACAAATACTGTATGCTAACTCATATATATGGAATCTAAAAAAAAAAAAAAAAAAAAGTGTTTCTGAAGAACCTAAGCACAGGACAGGAATAAAGATGCAGACGTAGAGGATGGACTTGAGGACACGGAGCGGGGGAAGGGTAAACTGGGATGAAGTGAGAGAGTGGCTTGGACATATACACACTACCAAATGTAAAATTGATAGCTAGTGGCAAGCAGCCGCATAGCACAGGGAGATAAGCTCTGTGCTTTGTGACCACCTGGAGGGGTGGGATAGGAAGGGTGTGAGGGAGACGCAAGAGGGAGGAGATATGGGGATATATGTATATGTATAGCTGATTCACTTTGTTATAAAGCAGAAACTAACAGAGCATTGTTAAGCAATTATACTCCAATAAGGATGTTAAAAAAAAATAGAAAGAAAACAAAAGAAAAAAAATTTAGTATGAATTAAAAAAATAATAATACAAATGAATCTGTATATAAAACAGAAAGAGACTCACAGACATAGAAGACAAATTTATGTTTACCAAAGGGGAGAGGGAAAGAGGAAGGGACAAATTAGGGGTATGGGATTAACAGATACAAACTAGATATAAACTACTATATATAAAATAGATAAGCAGCAAGGATTTACTGTATAGCACAGGGGAACTATACCCAATATCTTGTAATAACCTATAATGGAATATAATTTGCAAAACTACTGAATCACTATGCTGTACACTTGAAACTAACACAACATCGTAAATCAACTATGCTTCAATAAAAAGATATCATTTCTCCTCTGAATTACCAGAGAAGCAACGCTTTCCCCCAGGAGAGTCCCAGTTGCCTCCTGACTCTCTGTGAGACTCTCCAACATTAGCAAATGTGTCTGACTCAGGGTCTTTTCAAACTACTGCCTCTACACTGGAACTCAGAGTGTGTGAGCTTTTGAGTGTGCCCCTTTAATAAGAGTGGACTTGAGGACACGGGGATTGGGAAGGGTAAGCTGGGACGAAGTGAGAGAGTGGCATGGACATATATACACTACCAAATGTAAAATAGATAACTAGTGGGAAGCAGGTGCATAGCACAGGGAGATCAGCTCAGTGCTTTGTGACCACCTAGAGGGGTGGGATAGGGAGGATGGGAGGGAGATGCAAGAGGGAGGGACATGGGGATATATGTATATGTATAGCTGATTCACTTTGTTATACAGCAGAAACTAACAACAATGTAAAGCAATTATACTCCAATAAAGATGTTAAAAAAAAAAAAAAGTGTAGGCTCTTTCCTCCAGCTCTCCTGAACAGAAGACCCACTGGTTTTCCAAGCCAGACTTTCTGGGGGCTCATCTTCCTGGTTCAGGACCCTCCGGATGCGGAGCCCAATGTGAGGCTTCAACCCCTCGCCTTGCGGAGAACCTCTGCAATTGTGATATTCCTCCTGTTTTTGGGTTACTGGCCCAGGGGAGTGGATCCTGACTATACTGCATCTCTGCTCTTTCTACCCATCCTGCTGTGGTTCCTTCTCTACATGTTTAGGTGTGGTAAATCTTTTCTGCTAGTCTTCGGGTTATTCTCATAGGTAGTTGCTCTGTAAATTGTTGTAATTTTGGTGTGTCTGTGGGAAGAAGTGAGTTCAGGGTCTTCCTACTCCACTGTCTTGGCCATATCCAGCCCTGAACTATTTTATTTTTAAAGGAAACCTCATTTCTTGTTTTATCTGATACCCACAACAATTCATTTTCACCTGGGGAGGCTGAGGCTTAGAGAAAAGTAAATTGATCAAGGTCTCACACCTGGAAAGTGGCAGGGATGAGTGTGGAACTAAGTCTTCCTAAAGATTATGTCACAACATTCTACCTCTGTTAGTTGTTCCTAGCCCAGCTTACACGACTGACTCACTCATGGTGCTTTTCTGAAATACAGCTGCCTGGGTCCCACCCAGACTTTCAGCATCAGAATTTCCAGAGTTGTAGTTTTGGGGTCTAAGGGGATTTGGGAGATGAGAAAGAAGAGCCCTCTGTGAGCTGCGTTAGTGGTTGAGATTTGAGCTGGCAATGGGTAGAATGTCTATGGGCATTACCTAATGCTGACCTCCAGCGTGGCTTCAGTGTGTACCTGGGGGGATGCGTAAATCATCGCAAGAAGCTGTAATTGAGGGCCTGTGATAGGTTGCGCTGAGTTGCAGTTTCCCTGTGGGAAAGTCTGGTTCCTGTGGCTAGGCTCTGGAGCCTTTGGTTTATTCTAAGAAGTCCTACAGCATGTAGTTTAGAATTCTTTTCTGGCTGCGTTTTCACAACGGAGGTGGAATTCTCCAAGCTTGGGAAGATTTTAACAAAGTTGATTTAAAAACTGATCTACGTCAGTGTTTCTCTCTCCAGTTTGGAGTTTTTACTGCCTTGAGCTTAGATTAGCTCAGCTGAACTAATGAGAGGGGCTTCTTAAAAATAAATCTTGAAAAAATAAACAAGGTCAGTGATCTGTGATGACACTTGGATGGCTGTACTGCAACCTGGGATTTGGCAACGTCAGCCTCATTTCCCATGCTACCAGGAAGCAAATAGATTTGGCCAAATATAGGATGGATAGGGTTGCAGGCTTCTTTTTCCACTTTATTTCCTCAAGCCTTTAATCTCTAGTTTCATGAAATCAGGTGATTCATTCTTCTTTTTCCTCAGCCACAGTTTCTCTGTCTTAATGAGTGGGTTGGGAAATCTTACTCTGACCCTTTCCTTCATTTAATGATAACTCATGTTTGTAAATCTCTTTAGCTTCTACAAAGTAAATACATTTTCTTTACCTTAGTTGATCCTCAAAATAATAAGAACAGCAATAATAAAAATATGAATAACAAATAGCAATAGCACAATAGTAATAACCATAAAATAGAAACAGCAATAACCAGGCTACTATTTATTGAATGCCTGTTAGTTACCACATATTATACTAGGAACTTTCATGTTTGTGAAATGTACTGATCCTTTCAGGGAGATAAATATTTCACTCTGTAGACAGCAAACTGAGGTTCATAGTTTTAAAGTAACTTGCCCAAGGTCTTCTAGTTAAGATGGCTGAACTGGGATTTAGCTCTTCTCTATGATTCCAAGCACCTTTCCACTGTACAACAGTGATACTCTTGGGCTCAGAGAATCAAGGACCTGCCCGAGGTCACATGCTGCATGGTTGCAGTGCATGGAGTCTGCATTTCAACCATTGTCTCTTGATTTCTGTACTGTGCTCTTTAATTCTTCTAAGTCCTCAGACACCATATAGTATTTGAAGTTTCCCCATCCTAGAGATGTTCAGACTAATGCCTTTAGTAGAAATGAGTTAGTTAGTTCTTTTAACTTTAAAACAAATTTGCATTTAATGACATCCATTCACATTCACCTGGTCTTCAATATGGGGAAGGCACAGAGCATGTAGAAGCAGCTACATTGGAGTTCAAGCACTTGAGGTTATCACCATTGACCATCCCTGACTCTGCGACCTTTGGTAAGTTGCTCTACCTTCCTTCACCTCAGTTGTCTTACCCGTAGTATGGGTACATAATAATATTTACCTCATAGAGTTGCTGAATGGATTATAAGGCTAAAGGTGTGAAAAAGGTTATGCAAACTGTGGCCTTATTAAGAGTTGGTAGTAATTTTGTGGCTATTATTGCTTGCAGTCATGGCTTTCTTTTGGAATCTGTGATTAACACTTAAGAGTTGTTATGAGATTTAAGAAATAACAACTCTTAGTGGAGTTCCTCCAATATAGAATTAAAGAATTGTCCTGGGGTAAAAAGCCTTCCTCTTCCTACATATAGGCTGTATTTCCTGTTGGCTTAGATAGGGCTATTGGAAAGGCCAGATTAAAGAATTTTGTGCACTGAGGCTAAACAGACCCAAGGAGAGGTTTCCTAAGGAGTTCTCAAGAGTTCTGTGTAATGTCAGGAGCAGGATTCTAAGCTCTGGACACGGGCCTGGGCCTCTGGAACAAATACTGTATTTGAAACTGAGGTCAGAAAAGGTAAGCCTCTAAAACTACAAATCTCAGGTACTCTTTTGTCTTTCTTACTCTAACCATCTCCCTTTTCCCTTTCTTTCTTTCTCTTCCTCTGTGTTCTCCTAATTCACTTACATAGTTGTTGTCAACAGGGTTGGAAACATTGCTGTACATACGATATACCAGGAGTTAGGCTTATCAACCAACTATGTGTTCACGATTCTCTAAGTAATAACATTTAAAAATATCCTGGGGCTTCCCTGGTGGTGCAGTGGTTAGGAATCTGCCTGCCAAGGCAGGGGACGCAGGTTTGAGCCCTGGCCTGGGAAGATCCCACATGCTGCAGAGCAACTAAGCCCATGTGCCACAACTACTGAGCCTCCACTGTACAGCCTGTGAGCCACAACTACTGAGCCCATGTGCCACAGCTGCTGAGGCCTGTGTGCCTAGAGCCCATGCTCCGCAACAAGAGAAGCCACCACAATGAGAAACCCACGCACCGCAACGAAGAGTAACTCCCACTCACTGCAACTAGAGAAAGCCTGCGTGCAGCAATGAAGACCCAACGCAGCCAAAAATAAATAAATAAATTTATTTAAAAAATCATAAATGCATCTGTTAAAAAATATAAAATATCTTGTTTGGGGCTTTGTCCCTATTGCAATGTTTCCACTTGTTGTGTGACAACTCCATGACCTTCTCTGGGCTTCAGTTTCTTTCTCATCTGTAAAATGAATAAATTGGACTGAATGCTCTGTAAGGTCATATGTAGCTCATGAACCATGATTCTTGTATGTTCCTCCACTGCATTTGTTAAATCTTTATATAGAAAAACGCACAGTTCAGCAGTGTACAGCTCAATGAATTATCACATTGACCACCTGTGTGGCCACTACCTTGACCAACAAACAGGGTATAACCAGCCCCCTGTAAGCTCCCTATGTTTTCCCTTTCAGGCACTAACATCTGTCTCCTTCAGAAGATAAACATCATAAATGAGTTTGCCTGTTTTTGAACTTTCTATGCATAGAATCATGCAGTGTATATTATTTTTTTTGCCTTCATGAGATTAACATTGATTATAAGATATTTCTATTTTTTTTACATACATGTTTATTTTCATTGCTATATAATATTCTCTTATAAGAATATCTTCCATTGTAGTATTGATGAATATAGGGTTGATTTCAGTAATAGACTCTTTTAAAAATAAAAATTAAATATTATTGAAGTATAGTTGATTTACAGTATTGTATTAGTTTCAGGGATACTTTTTCACATATATATTCTTTTTCAGATTCTTTTCAGTTATAGGTTATTACAAGATATTGAATATAGTTCCCTGTACTATACAGTAGGTCCTTGTTATTTATCTGTTTTGTATATAGTAGTGGGTATCTGTTAATCCCAAACTCCTAATTTATCCCTCCCCTGGCCCTTTCCCCACTGATAACCTTAAGTTTGTTTTCTATGTTTGTGAGTCTATTTCTGCTTTCTAAATAAGTTCATTTGTGTCATTTTAAAAATATTCCACATATAAGTGATATCATATGATATTTATCTTTCTCTGTCCCACTTACTTCACTTAGTATGATAATCTCTG
Organism: Monodon monoceros; assembly: GCF_005190385.1. Classification (NCBI taxonomy): domain Eukaryota; kingdom Metazoa; phylum Chordata; class Mammalia; order Artiodactyla; family Monodontidae; genus Monodon; species Monodon monoceros. Next base: position 53,514,934 of record NW_021703784.1, read on the forward strand.
GGTCCATCCATGTTGCTGCAAATAGTTTTACAGTTAAGTCCCCTACATAAGAACGTTCTGTTACAAGAACACATTCCTGAGTCCAACGAAGTTAGCCTAGGTAGCCAACTAACACGATCGGCTATATAGTACTGTACTGTAATAGGTTTATAATACTTTTCACACAAATAATACATAAAAAACAAACAAAAAAATAAAGAAAACATTTTTAATCTTACGGTACAGTGCCTTGAAAAGTACAGTAGTCCAGTACAACAGCTGGCATACAGGGGCTGGCATCGAGTGAACAGGCAAGAAGAGTTACTGACTGGAGGAGGGAGAGGGGGTGGAAGATGGTAGAGCTGAAGGATCATCAACCTTAGGAGACGGAGGGCAAGCTGCAATTTCATTGATGCCTGACGTTGATGGCACAGGTTCTGGTTGCTTGCTGGATTCAATTCTATCTACCCTCTTGAAAAAATGATCCAGTGATGTCTGGGTAGTAGCTCTTTTGTTCTCATCATAGATGACATGGTAGCACTGGATTGCATTCTGAACGGCCGCTGCAACCTTCGTGTACCATTCTACGTTTGGGTCCTATGCCTCAAAAACTAACAGTGCCTCCTCAGATAAAGAAAATCCCCTTGCCATTTCCTGCGTCGTGACTCTCTTCAGTTACTTCTTCTTCCTCTTGTCTGTCTTCGTCCTTTCTCTGGGCCTCCAATTCTGTCAGGTCTTCATTAGTAAGCTCCGTGTTCGCATCTTTGAAAGTTCACAACTTGAAGGTTCATATGTAGGGGACTTACTGTGTTTCATTCTCTTTTACAGCTTAAAATATTCCATTGTATATATGTCCATCTTCTCTATCCATTCATCTGTTGATGGGCATTCAGTTTGCTTCCATGTCCTTGCTATTGTAAATAGTGCTGCTATGAACATTGGGGTACATGTATCTTTTTGAATTAGAGTTTTTGTCTTTTCTGGATATATGCTCAGGAGTACTCTTTATGCTCTTAATGGTATCTTTGATAGATACATGACATGGTGTCTTTCATAGAATTTTAATATAGTCAAATTTATTAATTATTTCCTTTCTAATGCTTTCTGTTCTATATCTGAAATCTTTACCTACTCTAAGATATGAAGTTTTTTTCTATTAGAATTTTCTATGTTTGTATACATGATCATATTGTCCATAAACTGTGATAGTTTTGTTTCTTCCTTTCTAATCCTTCATTTTCTTCTTTTACTTTCCTAATTGTACTGCTAGTACCTTCAGTATAATGATGAATAGAAGTAGTGGTAGCACATCCTTGTCTTATTTCTAATCTAAGAGGGAAAACTGTCAACATTTCACCACTTAGTATGGTTTTTGCTCTAGGGTTTTTGGTAATTAGCTTTTTTTACTAGATGAAGTAAATTCCCTTGTAATCCTAGATTACTAAGAGGTTTTAATCACAGTTGGGTGTCGAATTTTAGCAAATCCGTTTTTGCATTAATTGATTCCATATGTTGTCTTCTTTATTTTGTTAATATGGTAAATTACATTTACTTTTTTAAAAACATTGAGATGTAATTCATGTACCACATAGTTCACCATCTCAAAGTGTACAATTCAGTGATTTTTAGTACATTACAAGATTGTACAACCATCACAACTATCTAATTACAGTATATTTTCATCACCCTGAAAAGAAACTGTTAGTATCCATACCCCATTTCTCCCTTCCTTCGGCCCTTGCCAACCACTGATCTACTTTCTGTTTATGGATTTGCCTTTCCTGGACATTTTATATAAATGAAATCGTACAATATATGGCCTTTTGTGACTGGCTTCTTTCACTTAGCATAATGTGTTAAAGGTTCATCCATGATGTAGCAAGGATCTGGATTTCTTTTTTCTTTTTTTTTTTTAAGGACCAGATAACATTCCATTGTATGGCTATACCACGTTTGATTTATCCGTTCATCAGCTGAGGTACATTTGAGTTTCTACTTTTTGACTCTTTTGACTAATGCTGCTGTGAATATTCACTTCCATGTTTTTGTGTAGACACAAGTTTTCGTCAGATGCCTCTAGACTCATACTTCTGTCACCATAAGACAAACCAAAACCAGTCATCTGCTTGCAGCAGCAGTAGTCGCAGGGATCCTGATGTCTGTGGCCTGGGGATATGGGACTAACAGGATCCTGAGTTTGCTTCATTTTCTTTATTTTATCTTCCCTTAGTAAGAGTTTATAAAATTTGCTTGGCTTGCTGGACAGGCAGAAAGCTGGGGCAAAGATCCCTGTCACTACTCCTCTGGGTTTTTGTTTATTCTGTTTCTTTCTGGAATGGCCTTCCCCATCTCTGCCTGACCAACTCCTGTTTATCCTTCACAAGTTCTTTGAGGTAGTATCTTCTCCAGAAAGGTGATTTGTTACTTACCTTTCTCTCTAGCCTGAGCATGGATCATTGACCTGTTTTACAGATTGAGGATTTGAACTCAGAGAAAGAAAGGGACTTGCCCAGGTTCGTAAAGTGAGTTAACGGCAAGGATATACTGGATCCATCTTCCTCTGGCTCCCAGTCCAGGATATATTTCTTTCTTTCTTTTTTATGGACAAGGATCATTTGTATTATCATCAGTTTGCTACAGTTTTCGGGGTTGTAAACTAAAACAACGAAAGACAGCAATATTACAGATGGATGAACTAGGCAAGATGTATTTCTTTTAATTGCCTGACCTCAGTATTCTTAGCTGTAAAATGGAGATAACTCATGCTGTTCAGTTCCTGGAGTATTTGTGAGGAGCCAGTTAGACAGTGACTGTGAATGGGGTTTGTGAAGGGCTATACACATGTGAGGGAAGTGATTGTTACTTCCAGGAAGATATTTACTGAGTGCCAGACGCTTCTGTGATTGCATGGCTTCTCCAGTTCTCTCCTGCTTTCCTGCCTCAGGTACCCAGTTTTCTGCTGTGGCCTCCAGCCAGTAAGTACTCAGCCTAAATTGCACAGCACTCATAAGTCCTGGCAACTAAGTTTCATTTCTCCCCACACTTCCCTCCTCTCCCACTTCAGCCAAGCTCTTCCTCATATTATTCCTCAGGACTGGTCTGTATTCAACTGTTCTTTCAGTCAGTAGTTGCTTCCAGTCAAATCAGTCAGTAGGGGCCGGGATATCACAAAGGGTAAAAGACTTGATCAGGTAAACTGAGTATTACCGCTATGTGCTCTATGACACAAGCCTCTTTCCTCGGGGAGTAGAGTAACCTAGTCTCTGAGGTCACTTCCTAATATTTTCTGAGGTGTTCCTGAACTAAGTAAGCTTGGTGTTGGGTCCTACTTGAGATTCAGAAGTATAATGATCATAATAAGAAGCCATGAGTGTAGGCCATGATTTTGGTCCTCAAGAAGATTACATTTTAGGTAAGGAGGTAAGTCTTAAAAACGTCAAAGAATCATACAAATCAGGAAATGACTAAATGCATGGTGGTTTGGCAGACTCCATGTCTTGGGAATTCACAGAGAGAGGAGAGGTCAGGAAATCCTTCCAGGGAGAAGTGGCACTTGAACCAGTCTTTAAATGGTGGTTGAGAGTTTGACAGGGAGAATGAAAGGAACAATGTTCTAAGCAAGGAGAAGGAAAAGTAAGCAAAAACTTGGAGGTGGGGATCTGGGAGGTATATGCAAAGGTTGTGGGGTGAAAAGTGACCTGGGGAAGCAAAGCCAACTTCAGCATTTCCCTATATGTTTGTTCATGCATTAAATGATTTCATTTCCCTGAGGCTATTTTCTATACACTTACTTTATCCTCTGAGCCACTCTCTTTCATGTCACTATTACCAAAGTTCCTTGTGCATTTTTTGTATTTGACATTTCATGCCTATGATTGTATATTACATAGTATATTAATAACATATAATGGAAATAAAATATGAAAATATAAAGCATATAAATATAAAACAAAAATCTAAATAGAACATAAACATAATTTTTTTTTCCTAAAATCTTTTTTTTGTTTGTTTTGCGGTACGCGGGCCTCTCACTGCTGTGGCCTCTCCCGTTGCGGAGCACAGGCTCCGGACGCGCAGGCCCAGCGGCCATGGCTCACGGGCGCAGCCGCTCCACAGCACGCGGGATCTTCCCGGACCGGGGCACGAGCCCGCGCCCCCCGCATCGGCAGGCGAACTCCCAACCACTGCGCCACCAGGGAAGCCCCCTAAAATCTTTTAAGTGACTAGATGAGAGGAAATTTAGGAAGAGACAGCAATTCCAAAGCCCTGAAGCATGTCCCATGTATTCTAGCTATGAGTAAGACAGATGCGCTTATGTCATAAATGACAGCTTAATTTGGGTCCTGATACACCCTTAGCTTTCCCTTTCTCAAACCAGCTGTTTCTGGAGTGGAAATGGCCACTTATATAAATAACTTAAACACTAGCAACTGGCACGTAGACAAATAGTTCTCATTAAGATATTGAGGAAGGGACTTTAGGAATGAGACTTGGGTTCAAATCCCAGCTCTTACTAGCTGTATGAGCTTGGGCAAATTATTTAACTGCTTTTTAGTTTCCTTATCTGTAAAATGACAGTAGTAATAATGTATCCCATAGGATTGGAAAATAGTTGTGAATGGTAACTTATACATGGTAAGTTCTTATTTAATGTTATTTCTTCTTCTCATCATACCAAAGTATGTTTTCTTGACTCCACTTGAAATTTTTTTAAGGGAGCTAAAGTAGTAGAAATGTAAAGGGCCTTGGCTGTGATGCCAGACATTTTGAATTTCAGTTACTTAAATAATTGTAGGTAAGCCCATACTTCGATTTCCTTATCTCCAAGTAAAAATTGAGCCTCAGGATTGTGTTGATTATATGAAATGATGTGTGTGAAGTACCTGTTAAAGACTGTGGGATGCTGTGTCAGGAACAGATATAGCTGCAGAGCTTTGAGTGTACTGACCTTTCGGTTTTCACAGACATTTAGAAAGTAGGAGCTGGAAGGGCGTTTAACATCATCTAGTCCAGGTAGGCCAAGAAGGTGGAGGAAGACCCTGAGCTCACCTTCTTTCACGGGCACACCAAAATTACAACAATTTACAGAGCAACCATCGATGAGAACAATCTGAAGACTCACAGGAAAGATTTTCCACAACTGAAAAGATAAAGAAGGAAACACAATGAGACGGGTAGGAGGGGCAGAGATGAGTGTAGTCAAGACACACCACACACCCCTGGGTAGGCCACCCACGAACAGGAGAATAATCACAATTGCAGAGGTGTCCCCCAAGGAGCGAGGGGTCTGATTCCCACATCAGGCTCCCCAGTCCAGGAGTCTTGCACTAGGTAGATGAGCCCCCAAACTATCTGGATTTGAAAGCCAATGGAGCTTTTGTATGGGAGGGGTGGAGGGCTGTAGACAACAGACTCTGCTCTTAAAGGGCATGCACAAAATCTGCATGCACAAAATCTCATAAGCTCCAAGTCTAGTGTGGAGGCAGTAATTTTAAAGGAGCCTGGGTCAGACCCACTTGCTGACCTTGGAGAGCCTCCCAGAGAGGCAGAAGGCAACAGAGATACCCCATGGGAACACAGACTCTGGTGGCAGCCATCTGGGGAGCTCATCATACCACAAGGACCCTGGTGCTGGCAAGCACCATTTTGGAGTCCTCCCCCTAGCCTGTTAGTGCCGGGAATTTGCCCACAGTCAGTGTACCAGCACCAGGTCCATGACCCCCAAGGCCAAACAGAAAGCCGAATAGTAACCTGACCTCACCCATTTGTGTGCTGGCACCAGCCCTGGAGCCCTCCTGGGTCTTGACACCAGCTACAAGACCTCCAGAGCCCCACAGCCAGCCACCCCAGGACCCAGCTCCACCCACCAGCAGGCAGACATGGTCTCTGGGACCACATGGCCACGAAGCCAGCCACAATCGGACCTGGCCTTGCCCAGCAGCAGGTCGGAACAAGACCCAGAATCCCCTGGTCTGCAAGCCAGCCAGGCTAGGACAAGGCCCTGCCTCCTGTGACTGACAGCCACTGAAGGAAGCAGGTCCTCACAGCCAGCTGGGCCAGAGTCCAGCCCCACACACCAGTGCATGCACAATAGTCAGCCTTGTCATGAAAGGAGGACCCACAAAACCAACATTGGGGCACCCCTGTAGCATTTAGCTCTGGTGACCAGAGGGGAAGCCCAGAGGACATCTCCTCCATAAGGTCAGTTCTCCAAAACTGGGAAATGTAACAGACCTATGTAATACATAGAAAAGAACACAGAGAATTAGGCAAAATGAGTAGACAGAGGAATACATTCCAAATGAAGAAACAAGATAAACCCCAGAAGAAAAACTAAGTGAAGTGGAGATAAGCAATCAATCCAATAAAGGATTCAAGGAAAAGATCATAGAGATGCACAACAAACTTGGGAAAAGAATGGATGAACACAGTGAGAGTTTAACAAAGGCTTAGAAAATATGAAGAAGAACCGAAAGAGGTGAAGAACTGAAATAAAAAATGCACAAGAAGGAAGCAACAGTAGAATAGATGATACAGAGGAATAGATCAGTGAACTGGAAGACAGACGAGTGGAAATCACTCAAGCTGAACAGAAAGAATAAAAAGAGTTTTAAAAAATACGAATAGTTTAAGAGACCTCTGGGAAAACATCAAGCATACTAACAGTCACATTATAGGGGTCTCAGGAAAAGAAAAGAGAGAAAAGGGGGCAGAGAACTTACATGAAGACATAATAGCTGAAAACTTCCCTAACTTGGGGAAAGGAACAGACATCCAGGTCCAGGAAGCACAGAGAGTCCCAGACAAGATGAACCCAAAGAGGTTCACACCAAGACATATTATAATTAAAATGGCCAAAATATTTAAATATAGAGATTCTTAAAAACAGCAAGAGAAAAGCATCTAGCTATGTACAGGGGAACTCCCAAAGACTACCAGCTGAATTTCAGTAGAAACTTTGCAGGCTAGAAGGGAGTAGCACTATGTATTCAAAATGATGAAATGAAAAAAACTACAACCAAGAATACTCTGCCTGGTAAGGCTTTCACTCCAATTTGAAGGAGAAATAAAGAGTTTTACAGATGAGAGAAGCTAAAAGAGTTTAGCACCACTAAACCAGCTTTACAAGAAATGCTAAAGGGACTTCTCTAAGTGGAAAAAAAGACCACAAGTAGAAACAAAAATTAAGCAAGAAAAAAAAATCTCATTTGCAAAGGCAAACATACAGTAAAAGTAATAGATCAACCCCTTATAGCTAGTAGGAAGATTAAAAGACAAAAGTATCAATAGTAAAATCAACTATATCCACAGTCAGTAAGAGGTTAAGGGACACATAAAACCAAAGGAGTAAAATATTATATAAAAAAAATTAAAGTAGGCAGGGTAAAAATGCAGGCTTGTTGGAATGCATTTGAACTTAAGAGATCATCACCTTAAGATCAGCACTATATATACATATATGTTGTTATATAAGAACCTCAATGTAACCACAATCCAAAATCTATAATAGATACACAGAAAAAAGAAATCCACACATAACACTAAACCACAGGGAACATGAGCAAAAGAAGAAGAGAGGAATAAAAAGTACTAAAAAAAAAAATCGCAGAAAACAATGAATAAAATGTCAATAAGTACATACTTATCAATTTAAATGTAAATGGACTAAATGCTCCAGTGAAAAGACAGAGTGGCTGAATGGATTAAAAATACAAGACTCATATATATGCTGCCTATAAGAAGCTGACTTCAGATCTAAAGACACAGCCTAAAGTGAGGTAATGGAAGAAAGTTATTGCATGCAAATGGAAACAAAAAACGCAAGGGTAGCGACACGTATAATGCCAAATTGTAACAAGAGACAAAGATGGACATTATATAATGATAAAAGAATCAATCTACACTACCAAATGTAAAATAGGTAGCTAGTGGGAAGCAGCCACATAGCACAGGGAGCTCAGCTGGGTGCTTTGTGACCACCTAGAGGGGTGAGATAGGGAGGGTGGGAGGGAGACGCAAGAGGGAGGAGATACGGGGAAATATGTATATGTATAGGTGATTCACTTTGTTATAAAGCAGAAACTAATACACCATTGTAAAGCAATTATATCCAATAAAGATGTTAAAAAATCTATATCAAAGGGTTACATTTCAGGAGACAAAGCTTGAGCTAGAATAAAGGAATGAGATTCAAAAAGAAATAATGAGCATAAAGCTTCATAAATACATCAATAAATTTAAACTATTATTGACACATTGAATAAAAATAGGTAATTTGAGAATAAAAATTAAGTGAAATATAAAAAAAAAGAATCAATCTAACAAGAAGATATAACAATTCTAAATATATATGCACCTGACATAGGAGCATCTAAATACATAAAGCAAATATTAACAAACATAAAGGGAGAAATTGACAGTAGCACAGTAATAGTAAGGGACTTTAACACCCCACTTATCTCAATGGGCAGATCATCTAGACAGAAAAATCAATAAAGAAACACTGGCCTTAAATGACACATTAGACCAGATAGATTTCCAGATATACAATACGTAAGTCCTGGGGATGTAATGTACAGCCTAGAGGATATAGTCAATAATATTGTAGTAACTTTGTATGGTGACAGATAGTAACCAGACTCATTGTTGTGATCATTTTGTAATGTGTAAAAATATGGAATCACTTTGTTGTAGGCCTGCAACTAATATTGTAAGTCAACTTACTTCAATAATAAAAAAATCATCTAGTCCATTCTTTCCATGGTTCAGATAAGAGAGATGAACACCTGGACTATATGGTGTGGTAGAGGCAAAACTGGCCTGGACTCTAGATCTTCTTGTTTGTCCCCCCATTTTGCTGCCTTTCATCAGGGTTGTGCTGGGTCCCTGGAGGCACGAGGACTTCAGAATATCTTTTGGCCAGTGTGCGAAGCTCCCATAGAGCAGGTTTTAAAACAGGATTGTGTAGGTCAGGTCAGAGCTGGTAAAAATGAAACCTTTATTCTTGCTCTGGAGAGAATTTGCATGTCTTAGGCCGATTCCTTAGACTCCTTGCCAGTTGAGTTTGGGGCCTGGTCATTTATTCCTTTCTTCATTCATTGTCTGAGCACCTGGTTTATGCCAGACCCTTGCTAGCCGCTGGGGATTCATGGTAAATTGTATGTGGCCCCTGCACTTGGAACTCAGTTTGGCTGGGAAGATAAACCCTTAAAACAGACAATTACTAGTATGGTGCTGCGGGAGACCATACTGGCGTCTGAGGAGGAGACGGTGAAGAACGGCCCAAACTAGAGGTCAGGGAGGACCTCACAGAAGGGATGACCTTTAAGCTGAGACCTGACAAGGATAAATAAAAGGGCTTGTGTGGTGAGCCGGCAAGGGAAGGGAAAGAGAAAGGCAGGATTCACAGGCAAAGGGAGCAACTTGAGACAAACTGAAGGGATGTGAAAGAGCCCATTATGTTTGGTGAACCATCACTGTTCAGTGTAGTGGGTGTAGAGTGTATGAAGCGTAAGTAGTGGGAGATGAAAGAGAGGATACAAGTCTGCAGAGCAGAGCTTCCCAATGTATTTGTTAAATAGCTTTTTTTTTTTTAAAGAAGATGTTGGGGGAAGGAGTTTATTAATTAATTAATTAATTTTTGCTGTGTTGGGCCTTCGTTTCTGTGCGAGGGCTTTCTCTAGTTGTGGCAAGCGGGGGCCACCCTTCATCACGGTGCGCGGGCCTCTCACTATCGCGGCTTCTCTTGTTGCGGAGCACAGGCTCCAGACGCGCAGGCTCAGTAGTTGTGGCTCACGGGCCCAGTTGCTCCGCAGCATGTGGGATCCTCCCAGCCCAGGGCTCGAACCCGTGTCCCCTGCATTAGCAGGCAGATTCTCAACCACTACGCCACCAGGGAAGCCCTAAATAGCTTATTTTTTAGAGCAGTTTTAGGTTCACAGTAAAATTAAGTGGAAAGTACACAGATTTCCTATAAACCTCCTGCCCACACACATGCACAACCTTCCCCACAACCAACATCCTGTACTCGGGTGGCATATCTGTTATAATTGATGAACCTACATCAATACATCATATTCAATTTATGACCATATTTTACATTAGGGTTACAACATTTTACACAGGTTGTACATTCTGTGGGTTTGGAGAAATGTATAATGACAGGTATCTACCATTATAGTATCATAGAGAATAGGTTTTACTGCCCTACAGTTCCTCTGTACTCCACCAATTCATCCCTCCTTCCCCCCTAACCCATGGAAACCACTGATCTTAATATGTATTTTAGGTTTCTCATTGTCTTTTTATAGTTTGATAGCTCCTTTCTTTTTAGTGCTGAATAATGTTTCATTTTCTGGAAGTACCACAGTGTATTTATTCATTCACCTACTGAAGGACACCTTGGTTGATTCCAAGTTTTGACAATTATTAATAAAGTTGCTATAAACATCCGTGTGCGAGTTTTTGTTTGTGAACATAGTTTTCAGCTCATTTGGGTAAATAACAAGGAGTGTGATTGCTGGATTGTATTGTAAAAGTGTGTTTAATTTTGTAAGAAACTGCCAACTTGTCTTCCAAAGGGACTGAACCATCTTGCGTTCCCATCAGCAAAGAATGAAAGTTCTTATTGCTCCACATCCTTGTCAGCATCTGGTGTTGTCAGTTTTGGATGCTGACCATTCTAATAGGTGTGAAGTGGTATTTCACTGTTGTTATAATTTGCAGTTCCTTAATGACATATGATGTTGAGCATTTTTTCCAACTGTATATCTTCTTGGTAAGGTGTCTGTTCAGATCTTTTGCCCATTTTATTAATCAGGCTGTTTGTTTTCTTCTTGCTGGGTTTTAAGAGTTCTTTGTACATTTTGGATAATAGTCCTTTATAAGATAGAGTCTTCCCTTAGTATCCATGAGGGATTGGTTCCAGGACCCCACAGGTACCAAAATCCATGGACGTTCAAGTCCCTTATATAAAATGGCATAGCATTTGCATATAACCTATACCTATACTTTAAATCATCTCTAGATTACTTATAATAATGAATACAGTGTAAATACTATGTAAATAGTTGTAACTACAATGTAAATGCTATGTAAATAGTTTCCAGTGCAGCGTTTCAATTCTTGGAACTTTCTGGATATTTTTCCAAATATGTTTAATCCACAGTTGGTTGAATCCATGGATAAAGAACCCATGGATATGGAGGGCCAACTGTGTATCTTTTGCAAATATTTTCTTCCTGTCTCTGGTTTTTCTTCACATTCTCTTGATTCTCAAACTTTTACATGCACATGTAAAAGTTACATGGATCATTTGGGATCTTATTAAAATTCAGAGTCTGATTCAGTAGGTCTGGGGTGGAGCTTGGGATTCCACATTTCCAGCAGTCTCCCAAGTGATGCTGTTGCTGCTTTGATAGCAAGGCTATAGATCACCCTGGCAGCCGCTTACATTGGAGGGGACCAGAATGCAGGTGACAGGTTATTGTTAGAATGATTCAGGCCACAGATAACAATGGCTGGAATAGGGTGGTGGCCATGGTGACAGAGAAAGGTGGGTAAATTTGATCACTGTATAGAAGATAAAATCATTAATGACTTGGTGAGTGGAATGCATTGGGAGAGAGAGGAGAAATAACATCATCATGAGCAGCAGCTGTCCAGAGGAGGCAGAAGGACTGAATACAGAGGCCTTGGGGCTGGGAGTCCGAAGACCTCAGTCCTGGCCCCAGATCTGCTGCTAACTTGCTATGTAAACTGGGGCAGGCTACTTAATTTCTTGGGACCTCTGTTTCTTCTGTCAGCTGGGCACCATAATCACTGCCCTGTTGTCACACAGTTGTTTTGAGGTGCTAATGAACTACGGTATGTGAAAGTGCTTTGTCAAAGCTAGAGCATGACACAGATGAAGGTGATTATTGTAATTATTATGAAATGTAAACGAGAGCATGACACAGATGAAGGTGATTATTGTAATTACTATGAAATGTAAATCTAAAGTGCTATGGGGTATACTTGTTACTGACCCTTTTGAGTCAGGCCCCAACAAGGGTCCTCCTGCCCAGTGTCATTTGAACCAACAGAATGAGACTGAGTTTGGTTTAGAAGCCAAGGAAAGTTTTATTCTTTGATCAAAGCACGGAGAGGTGTGAGCCTGTGTTCTAGAGACTCGGCTTCAGCTGAAAGGCGGTGGGCGGGGCTGCTTTATCGGGTTCTTCTCAGCAGGGAAGCGGGAGGGAGGAGTCCTTGTGGGCGGGCACTGCTGCGCAGCTCAAGCTTAAGATTGCAGAGCCAGGCGCGGCGTCTCGGTTCGCGGCCCATCGCTGCCATCTTGGATGCGGTGTCCTGCCAGAGCTTCTGCCCGTGGCCCTGCGGAGCTGCGGTGTCGGGACCAGCCGTTTCCCACTAGGAGCTTTGGTCTGAAGGGCTTGGTGCAGGGCTTCTGCACACGGTACCCAATGAGCAAGTGAAGCTAGACTAAGCAGCACAAAGGAAAAAAAAAGGTTAGACTTTATTACCCGATTCCATGTTTATTTCCTGCGAATGGTTAATGGGCTTTGCCGGTGACATACTGATAATTTCTTTGGCCTGTAGGAATATTCAGTCTGGTAGTGAGGCTCAGACATTTCAACCTGGAAGGGCAGTAGAACAAGTGTTACAGAATAAGTGGCTCATGTAAATGCAGTCCAGCTCTTCCTGGGCACTGGGGCCTTAACTGTGGATTTGGGAGCCTTATTTTAGCCCATGGGCTTTAGCCTATACTTTTTTTTTTTTTTTTTGCTATACGGGGGCCTCTCACTGTTGTGGCCTCTCCCGTTGCAGAGCACAGGCTCCGGACGCGCAGGCTCAGCGGCCATGGCTCACGGGCCCAGCCGCTCCGCGGCATGTGGGATCTTCCCGGACCGGGGCACAAACCCGTGTACCCTGCATAGGCAGGCGGACTCTCTACCACTGCGCCACCAGGGAAGCCCTAGCCTATACTTTTAATATGAACTCCAAGGATAGGCCCAGACAAGCCTGGCATTCAGCCCCTGTCTGACCCCAGCCCAGATACTGCTCATTGAATTCTTTTTTTTTTTTTTTTTTTTTTGCGGTACACAGGCCTCTCACTGTTGTGGCGTCTCCCGTTACGGAGCACAGGCTCCGGACGCGCAGGCTCAGCGGCCATGGCTCACGGGCCTAGCCGCTCCGCGGCATGTGGGATCCTTCCAGACCGGGGCATGAACCCGCGTCCCCTGCATCGGCAGGAGGACTCTCAACCACTGCGCCACCAGTGAAGCCCTCATTGAATTCTTTTAGAGGTGAATTTGGGGCTTCCATTCTTTAACGCTGAGCCTTGCTGGTGTATGGTCCTGGGCATTTCTAGGAGGGAAAATGTCTAGCTTGTCATGGAGCCAAGGATTTTGTGACATGACTGTGATAGCGTGGAGAATAACTTCTCCTACAAAGAGAAACTCGGGAGGTTTTCTTGGGAGATTGGTAGTGGGGAAGACCAGAGGCTCAGGGCTCCTGGCCTTTCCTCGCTCACTTGCCTTAAAGAGGGGATATTCTGGTCTTACCTCATAGGCCTGCAATGTGTTTCTGGTTTGAGTATATGGCAAGTTGGATACTTTCAGGTCATGCTTGTCACTGATAGGAATGGTCAAGCAAATTATTAAAAAGAAGTACTATAAAATGGGGATATTAATATCTGTTTTGCAGCATTTCATGAGTATTCAGTGAAATAACGCATACAAAATTCTTAATGCATGCCTGGCACATACTAATAGCTTCATAAATGGTAGCTTTTGCAGTTACCCTCTGAAACCAGTACCCCTAGGTGATATGTAGGGAGTTCTCTGTGAGTTTAGACCACATGGTCCTGTCCTCTACCTCTTCCCTAGGACATTGAAGGAAGAAGAACCTTGGCTGAAGGAAGGGGGGAGGGTTTCTACAGATGTATAAAATCTTGGCTCTGTAGGTCCCCATCTAGGAAGAAAGATTATCAGGCTGAGCCTTGGAAGGTATTTAAGCCTGTTTCAGCTGGGTTGCATTTGCAGGTGCTTGCTGAGGTCTAGCTAATAGCAAGAACCTGAAACTCTTTTTAGTTGGAAGAGGGTTATGTTAGTTTGCTAGAGCTGCTGCAACATATTACCACAAACCAGGAGCTTAAACAACAGAAATTTATTGTTTCTGTTCTGGAGGCTAGAAGCCCAAGATCAAGGTGTTTGTAGGGTTGGTTCCTTCTGAGAGCTGTGAGGAAAAATCTATTCCATGCCTCTCCCCTAGCTTCTAGTGACTTTCTGGCAATCTTTGGTGTTTCTTGGCTTGAGGAAACATTGCTCTGATCTCTGCCTTTATCTTAAGATGTTCTCTTGTGTGCACCTGTCTCCAATTTTTTTTCTAATAAGGCCACCAGAATTATTGGATTAGGGGCCCACCCTATTCCAGTATGACCTAATTATAACTTAACTAATTATATCTGCAAAGGCCCTATTTCCAAATAAGATCACATTGTGAGATACTGGGAGTTACGGCATAGGAATCTGGGGGAACACAATTCATCCCCTAACAAGGGTACTTCAGCAATACAACTCCTTAAATATTGGACGTTTTCCCTGTCAGGTCATCAGGACCTTAGTGAACATCTACTGTATGCAAGACTCTTGATGGGAGAGGGATGACTACAAGTATTTGGACTTCATGATTCTTTAGGATCCTAGCAAGAGAGGCAGCATAGCATAGTGGTTAGAGCTCAGGCTCTGGGCCACACTGCCTGGGTTTGGGTCTGGCTACTGCCAATTACTAATCGTGTGATTGTGGACAAGTCACTGAATCTCTGTGCTTCAGTTTCTTTATCTGCAAAATAAGGATGATAGCATCTAATTGGTACGGTTGCTGTGAGGCTGAAGCAAGTTAATACATGTGAAGAACTTGAGTCACTGTCTACTGAACACCTGATATGATATTAGCGATTCATATTATTAAAACAAGTTCCAAATCTAAAATGCTGTAATTTAGAGAACCTTACAATGGCCCATAATCAAGGACCAAAATGGCGGGATGCAGCTTATAGAAGCTCATAGAATGTAAGATGCCCGGGGCTGGAAGGGTCTTTAGAGACCATCTATTTGAGGCTTCTTGTTCTGCAGGTGAGGGAACCAGGGTTCAGAGAGAGGAAGTGACTTGACCTACCACCAATGAGTCCGGATCAACTGACTCATTAGTGGTAGAACCAAGACTATTAACTCTGATGAAAGTGCTTTCTGCCCCTCCCTCACTTTAGATCAATGAAAAGCCTTTAATCATGGCTTAATTTACTACTCTGTCTACTCCAACCTAGGTCCAACACTGAGCTCTGTAAATACACATGTGAATTTTTAATCACAGTCCTTGGCCTCTAAAGGAGTTAAGAGCTCAACAAATAGCTAAATAAGCCTAAAAATATAATAATGTCCTGGATTTATCTACTTTTCCCTGTTTCTCTTGCAGAAAAAAAAAAAAAAAGGCAGGAGAAGGAACAGTCAGAGATTTCTCTTCCTTCAGATTTTGAGTACACGATTCACGTTTCTTGTTTTTTTTTTTTTAAAGAAGATATTGGGGGTAGGAGTTTATTAATTAATTTATTTTTGCTGTGTTGGGTCTTCGTTTCTGTGCGAGGGCTTTCTCTAGTTGTGGCAAGTGGGGGCCACTCTTCATCGCGGTGCGCGGGCCTCTCACTATCACGGCCTCTCTTGTTGCGGATCACAGGCTCCAGATGCGCAGGCTCAGTAGCTGTAGCGCACGGGCTTAGTTGCTCCACGGCATGTGGGATCCTCCCAGACCAGGGCTCGAACCCGCGTCCCCTGCATTAGCAGGCAGACTCTCAACCACTGTGCCACCAGGGAAGCCCTCACATTGGTTTTGATGCTGTCACAGGCGAGTTTACAGTAAGTCCTGGGTCACAGAAAGACCTTTGGTCTTACAGAGTTCTGGCTATGCACTGTTAGATTTAATCCTTTCCAGACTGCCTGATGCCTCTCTCTTTGCCCAAGACCCTCATTACTATCTTCTTATATTCTTGAGAGGGACACGTTCCTCCCCTCCAGAGTTGTACTAGAGAAGCCTTTGAATCTCCATTCCTTAAATAGACCTCGGTTAAGTGGCCCCTTGGCGTCAGACTCTGTGCTGGGCACTGATGATCCAGAGACAAATCAGACATGATTCCTGCTGTAAAGGAGGAATAGCCTGGTGAAGGGGCAAATACCACAAGAAATGACAGATATAGTAAGAGATGTGTTATAAGAGAGACCTGTGTGGAACTCTGAGGGCAGAGAGAGAAAGGAATGACTAAACCCATCTTTAGCTGCCATCAGTTATCAGAGTTAGTTCTGAATTTCATTCAGGATCCCCTGTGATTATGCCTTGCTGACAGCCTCGCATGTCTCTCTTGTAGGGGATGCCAGAGCAGTGGGCCCGCTTGCTTCAGACATCAAATATCACCAAGTTGGAGCAGAAGAAAAACCCGCAGGCTGTCCTGGGTGTATTGGAATTTTATAACTCAAAGAAGACCTCCAATAGCCAGAGCTTTACAGGTATGGGGATTGTGTCCAGGGCAGTCTAGGAAAAAAAAGGTTTTCATCTTAGTAGATGCCTATTGGTGTGGGGTGGAGGAAGAAAGTATCGGAAAGAGTGGAGATGGCACTTTCACTGAGATGGAATTTTGGAATTTGAGAGCCAAGATGATGGGTTTTTGCATCAAATGGAGTCTTTACTCTGAAACTGCAGGTATTTTAGTTCATTTTATTTTATTAGTTTTTTGGGGGGCTGTGCTGTGCAGCTTGTGAGATCTTAGTTCCCCAACCAGGGATTGAACCTGGGCCTTCGGCAGTGAAGGCACAGAGTCCTAACCACTGGACCGCCAAGGAATCCCCTGAAACTGCAGGTTTTTTAAAAGTAGTGTATTTTGTATATTTAGAACGTAGACTTTGTGCTAGAAGATGTAGATTCTGACACTCAGTAGGTTCTAACAGTCACTTCATTTCTTCGAAGCTCAAAATGGGAATAATAATTCCAATCTCCAGAGTCTGTAGTGCAGATAAATGAGCTCACTGATGTAGAAGTTCTTTTTATTTTTTAATATATTTATTTATTTATTTTTGGCTGTGTTGGGCCTTCGTTGCTGCTCGTGGGCTTTCTCTAGCTGTGGCGAGCAGGGGTTACTCTTCTTTGCAGTGCGCGGGCTTCTCATCGCGGTGGCTTCTCTTGTTGCGGAGCACGGGCTCTAGGCACACGGGCTTCAGTAGTTGTGGCACGTGGGCTCAGTAGTTGTGGCTTGTAGGCTCTAGAGCACAGGCTCAGTAGTTCTGGCGCATGGGCTTTGCTTTTCCGCTGCATGTGCGATCTTCCTGGACCAGGGCTCGAACCTGTGTCCCCTGCACTAGCAGTTGGATTCTTAACCACTGCACCACCAGGGAAGTCCCAGTTCTTTATAGGTTGTAAAACAGAACCATGGAAATGTAGCCATCCTTATAAACTTTGTTTTCAATATTAATGAATTATGTGATGACATTTAATGTGTATCTTTTAAGTAGGCAAACGCAATTTCTTCCTCAAGAAACTGATTTTTATCAAATGAAAAATAGGCCAGTAATAATAAATGTTCTTTAGGTGTACTCTTTCTCTCTCTCTATATATAAGGGACTATGTTTTTCAGAATGTTTTTAATTGCAAAATTGGGATTAGAATCCAGGTCTCCTAATTCCTTGACCAGTACCTTTTCAGTTTACCACTTGCTTCTAGTAACTCTATTTGGAGCACCTCCATAGCAGAGAGATTTTTCTTTTCTTAGGCAAGTCATAGGAAGGCCTACATTTCTGGAAACTTGCCTTGTATATAGAATCTTAGAATGTTAGGGCAAGAAGTATCTTTAGTATATACCACTTCCAGTTTCCCCTTGTTTTGCAAACATTAGAGCCCAAAATGCCTTTCTAATGTGGCTAAATTAGTGATCTCTTAACCACTGGTCTCAACTCTGAGTCCAGTGCTTTTTCTGGTGTTCATGCTGTCTCATTCAAAGGGCAGTATTGTTGGGGAAGGTGAGAGCCGGGATGAGCTAGCTAATTTTGAAGGATGCTTTCCCCAGCAAGTATCTGGCTTGCAGCAGTAGGCACAGATGGTGAGGACGACAGACTGCAGCTTTGCTCATGCTGCATAGCGGTGCCCTGGAGAGGGTCATGCATGATCCTAGCATGTTTCCTTCCTGATATCTGGCCCTGCTGGGTCTGTATCACTTCTTCCATTGAGGGACTGGGTCATTCCAAGGAGTCATTGGGGTTGAGGGGTGCTGGGTAGCAAAGTTTTCTGGTCAGGAGATTAAGGCTTGTGTTTTATAAAGTTTGTCATGGAGACAACAGATTAGAAGATGGCTTTGAAAGCCTCAGCGGCAAAGTCTTTGGAAGAGTCTGTTTTTATGTGTATGTGTGTAGATATGTACAAATGCCATTTATGTATATGGAAGCATAGCTCTGTGGGTTCGCCTATGTTTGGAATTAAAGTCCATTTAAGTATTTATGACTAAATATGGGTATAGATATACACATTCAGGTAATTCTGTGTATGTTCATCTGTACATGCATAAATGAATAACATTGAGTGTATATGTATAGATATGTTCCCATACAGCTACTTCTGTGTGTATAAATTTGTGCAAACGTGTATATGTGCATGTGTGTATGTGTGCATGTGTGTGCATGCACACATGTGAAGGATTTTTAATTTTCTAGAAGTTGAAGTCCGGGGCTAACTTTCCCCTCTTCTCATACTACTAATTATGATAAAACTACTTCAATTTATATGTGATTACACATGAATTATCTCATTTGATTCTCATGATGGCCTTGAGAGATTGATAGGGAAAGGATTATTATCCCGATTTTGCAGACTCAGACAAATTAATTAGGCTCCGGGAAAGTAAGTGACTTACTCAGAGCGACTCAACTGATATGTGATGGAAGGGTGTTTTCAACTTGGGCCCTTAAACAGTTTGCCGTCTATAATCCAAGCACAATCCTTCATGCCAATTTTTGTCATGTTTCCTATTTCTTTTAGCACTTTATATTCTGTACCAATTAGTAGCTAATGTGATAAGCAAAACCTAAACTAGATAGACAACCCAAGGTTCTGGGTTTTAGCCCTACTTTGCCACTGATTTATGTAACCTTGTACCAGTTTCTTTTCTTCTGAACCTTAGTTTATTCATTTATAAAATGAAGGGATTGAAAGTACTTTCTGTTCTGTCATTCTGGGCTATGGAATGTGATTTTGCTACATAGAAATTGTAAATCACGTTTAAAAAGAGCAGTGCTTACCTGTTTTTTGTAGAGCGGTGATATATTTAATACCAGAATATCCAGTGCACAAGATGAAGGTGTAGTATTATACTTTGTTCTGTCTAAGGTGATGTACTTTTGGACAAGAAAAAAATGTGAATCAATCCTGAATTGATTTCTCCAAGGTACAGATGGATGTTCAAGGTTTATTTTAAGAACGTATTGTCACAGTTTATGTATTCATGATTTGATTTGTCATAGGACCAAGAAGCTGTACCTGGTAATTTCTTATCTGATGGAATTGGGATCTTGGACATTCTTTGGGCTTGGTTCTTGTTGAGAAATAGGTTGAATTTGGTAGACTTTTCTCCTCCTTAATTCCATTGGTAATGAACTGATGAAGTCAGTTTCTTCTTAGACCTTTAGGAATTAAAGAATAAAAAGAAACACAATACTTGGTCTTTAAACTTATGTTTTTGCTATGATCTCCATTGGATCTATGTTTCATATTTCATCAAATCTAAGCTATCATTCATTGTAAAATGCACCATTATTTTATATGCCACTAAAGAAAAATAGTTGAACCATGGAATGCCTTTGATTGTAGGACAAATCTCTGTTTCAGACGTGTTAATGTGAAAAAATATACATCTAAGCATCAGTGAACTATGGTAATTATCTGCTTTCAGGAAGTTGGATCTATTCTTAGAAAATAAGACCCTGCCTTTGATTAAACTTGAGATGATTAAAGCCTCTCTTTTCCTAAGGCTTAGTCTTTCTCTCCCTGTGGGGAATAGACATGGATGTAGAAGGGTCCTCTGTAGGAGGAGGTCTGGTCATCATTTGTTACGGGTGGCTCAGCACAGTGCCAGCCATGAATTCTTTCCCTTTCACTTATAATGCAGGAAATCTCTTTGGCCACTGAGGCCTGATGAGGATGTAGTTGTTGATACGGATACAGTTCTGGCATAGTGTTTAGAAGTACACCAGGATTCAACTCTCGATTCCTACCAATCTATGTGTTAAATAACTACTGGGCAAATTACTTAACTTCCCTGAACCTCAGTTTCCAAATCTATAAAAGTAGACATAATAATAGTACTGAGAGCTGTAGTGAGGATTAGAGGAGGTAATGTGTATAACATGTTTAGCACGCTGTTGGGCCTATAGTACCAATAACACTATGATTATTATTCTCTGAGCCTAGCAAGTGCTTGACTGAATAGGCTTCCTTAGCTCTCAAGAAGGGATTAACTGTAATTGTTTACTGACTAAATCCAGTGTCCTTTTTCCTTTGGAGGTAAATTAGCTGAGGATTATAGTCCTTCTGACACTTTGGTAAGCCTGTATTTCCTCTATTCTGATATGGGCAGGTATGATTTTTAGGGATCAAGTCAGTGTGGTAGATGCAGAGCCTGGGCTGGGGGGTACTCATCTTGGTCACTCTCCCACCCTGGGCCTCAGAGTAAAGGACTTGGACTTAATAAACAGTAGGCATCCCTTCCAGCTTTAGTTTATTAACGTTGTAGAAATCCTAACCTTGGAACCAGAAGAACTGGCTGCTAGACTCAATTTTTCATTTATAGATTTGAACATTAGCAAAGCCAATTTGCCTTTCTGAGCTTCAGTGTTTTCATCAATAAAGTGAGCGTAATACACTTTGCCTTTCCTGACATGTCTTCAAATAACTGAATTTAGAAGAGAATTCCTTCTTTTGGGTTTGTTGGGTCTACAAAACTAGGATTAGGACTACTTGTTGAAGGGAGCGGATTCTATGAATTTAAAGTCATTCATTCCGAAGTTGTTGTGCATGTCCTGTCACTTGAAGGGATATTATAGGAACCATTGATGAATTGGGTAGAAAGTAAGATTAAAGGACCTCAAGGATCCCTCTGTCTCTCTCAACTTACAAATTCTGTTTTTCAGAGCAGATAAGACGAGATGTGGATGTATTTGAAAGGGTCTTATAAGCTGTGACATAACTGAGAGAATACTGCTATTCTTTTTTATTTTAACTTTATTTTATATTGGAGTAGAGTTGATTAACAGTGTTGTGTTAGTTTCAGGTGTACAGCAAAGTGATTTAGTTATATATATATATGCACACATACATGTATCTATTCTTTTTTGAATTCTTTTCCCATTTAGGTTGTTACATAATATTGAGCAGAGTTCCCTGTGCTATACAATAGGTCCTTGTTGGTTATCTGTTTTAAATATAGCAGTGTGTACATGTCAATTGCAAACTCCCTGACTATCACTCCCCCCCTGCCTCCCCCCCACCCTGTAACCATAAGATCATTCTCTAAGTCTGTGAGTCTGTTTCTGTTTTGTAAAGAAGTTCATTTGTATCATTTCTTTTCAGATTCCGCATGTAAGTGATATCATACAATATTTCTCTTTCTCTGCCTTACATACTTCACTCAGTATGACAATCTGTAGAAAAGATGTTCAATATCACTAATTATTAGAGAAATGCAAATTAAAACTACAATGAGATATCACCTCACATCGGTCAAAATGGCCATCATCAAAAATCCACAAACAATAAATGCTAGAGAGGGTGCACTGTTGCTAGGAATGTAAATTGGTACAGCCACTATGGAGAACAGTATGGAGGTTCCTTAAAAAACTAAAAATAGAGCTACCATATGATCCTGCAATCCCACTCCTGGACATGTATCTGGAGGAAAACATGGTCCGAAAGGATACGTGCACCCCAGTGTTCATTGCAGCACTGTTTACAATAACCAAGACATGGAAGCAATCTAAATGTCCATGGACAGAGGACAAAGAAGATGTGGTAATATATATAATGGAATATTACTCAGCCATTAAAAAGAATACTGCTATTCTTTATACCTGATATCGTCTCTTGTACGAAGGTGGTAATCATATGGATTTACTAAATCATATTGATTTACTAAACATTTGCAAAGTCCCTACACTTTGCCAGGTCCTGTGTGGAGAAGTGACAATATTGGGATGAATCAGGCATTGTCCCAACTCCTAAGAATCTCCCAATCTTGCGAACAACATGAAGGCACAGTTACAGTGCAGCATGCTAAAACTTCATGAGGCCAGGGGCTGTGTCTCACTTGTTAATTGCCGGATCCATGTATCTGGCAAGGAACAATTTACTGAATGAAAGGTTGGATGTATAAGGAAGGCTTCTTGATGGTAGAGTCTGAGCTAAATGAGTTATTTAGGTTGAGAATTAAGGAGAGATGAGAGTATTGCAGACAGAATAATTAGCATGTGCTAAGGTAACAAGGTTCATGAGGTAGGCTTACACAGAGAACTGCAAGTGGTTTGTTATGATTAGAATGTGAAGTGTGAAGGGACTAGAGGTGGGTGATGAGGGTAGACAGGTCTGATCATATAGGAGTTATAACTTTAAGGTAATGAGAAGCTATTGAAAAATTTTAAGTGGGGGTCATACGTTCTAATACAATACTGAGTAACCATCCAAATACTTTGAAGCATGCTTCCAGAAGTGGGGAAGTTTGCTCTGAGTCATTTATACACTTATCAATTATAAAAAGTATTCACATATCTAATGCCTTGTGGCATACCAGGTCCTTTTTTATTCACTATCTCTTTTAATCTTCACTGGAATTTAGTGAGGTGGTTTATTATCTTTGTTTTGTAGATGATAAAACTGAAATCAAGAAGGGTTAATAACAATAAGGTATCTGATCTGCAGTCTGTGTCACTTTCCCCTGATCCACTCTTTCATCAAATGGAAGAGATGGAATTAAAAGATGGGGAAGAATGTGCAAATGTTGAGATCTTTGGGAGTTTCTCCCCATCGCTGAACTGTAAATTATTGAAGAAGGGGTCAGAACAAAGCTGAGCTGTGCTTTGTGGCTCAAATGTCTTTATGCCTGTATAGGAGGAGTAACAGCTGTTATTTATTGAGTAGCTAATATGTGCTAGGCATTGTGTTAATAACTTTATGTATGTTAGCATAATTAGTCCTCACAATTACCTTGTGAAGAAAGTATTATCCTCCCCTCTCTGCTGGTGACAAAACAGACTTTCCTGAAGGCTCATAATTGCTATTGTGGCAGAACCAGATTAGATCTAGGGTTTTCTGAGTCCCCATCCAGCATTCTTTTCACTGTGGCAGGGAACTGAGAAAGATGTCAGAGAGGTCTTATAAAGGAGACTGCAGTAAAGCCTTAGGTCTGTTGTTCCTTGGTGAGGAGGAGGGGCCCTGGGGCTCATGCCATATGGCAGAGAGGATGACACCTGCTTGGTAAAATCCTGTACTGATTTAGTATCTACAATTAAAACTACTCAGGCTGTCAAGGACATTATCTCCCCCAGTTCAGAATATTGCCCCTGTGGCTCAGGCCTCTTTATTTCCTTGCTAGTTTTATGTGGGGCATGTGGTTTTGAATTGTGGGAGCATGGCATTGTTTTCCACAAATCATTCCATTTTATTTGTAAAATAATTGGTTGCGATTGTTATCTCCATGACACAAATTAAGAAATTGGGACTCAGATACTTTACATGACTTGCTCTGTACCCTTGAATGAGTCAGTAGTAGAGACCAATACCAAATCCAGTTCTCCTAAGCATTTATTTATTCATGCATACCAAAAATATTTGTGTAGCACCTTCTTTGTGCCCAGGTGTTGGTGATACAAAATTGAATATGCTCTCTCTTAGTCTTTGAGAAAAAATTAACAACAGAATAGAGGGATAAAGGCTGCAAGAGAGGTACATGAATAATGTACAATGAGGGTCATATTTGATGGAGTGACTTATTCTGTCTGGTATTACAAGGAAATTTGTATGGAATCGTTGGGTCCTCACTATTTGTTCATTTAACAAACATGATATTTAAGGTTCTTTCCACTCTAAACTTCTTTTATTTGTGGCTCATTGGTCTGAGATCCAGCTCTTTCAATAGCACTTTTGTGCCCAAATTCTTATTTATAAAATGAACAACTACTATGTGATAGGCCCTTTGGGTGCTGAAGACTCAAGGACTGGTAAGGTCTTTGCTTTTGATCTTATAATTTAGTGAGGACTCAGAACATGTAAATAAGGATTTATAATACAGTGTCAGGTCAACACAGGTAATGATACGAGCCAGAGAGAAGGGCAGTGGTTTCTTGTGTGAGGTAGCATGAACAAAAGCCAAGTTAAAGATTCATCATGTCAGGCCAAAGAACTTGGACTTTGTGCTGAAGCTGAGGAAGTATTTTAGATGGGAGATTAATATAGTTGGATGGGCATTTTAGTCTAAACTACCATATTAGAAAGAATTTTGATCAGGGTAGGGTAGTAGAGTGAATTCATGTGTCTCTCTCTGGTTATGCTAAATTTCTTAATTTCAGAAAAGATACATAAAAAATGAACTCAGAACAGTGCTCCAGGGCTTCCCTGGTGGCACAGTGGTTGAGAGTCTGCCTGCCGATGCAGGGGACACGGGTTTGTGCCCCGGTCTGGGAAGATCCCACATGCCGCAGAGTGGCTGGGCCCGTGAGCCATGGCCGCTGAGCCTGCGTGTCCGGAGCCTCCACAACGGGAGAGGCCACAACAGTGAGAGGCCTGCGTACAGCAAAAAAAAAAAAACAGTGCTCCAAAACAAAAACAGAACATAAATGGACCGTTGTCAGAAGGTTCATGGAAGATAGGAAGCAGGTAAAGTCAGACTGATTGGAGCAGAAGAAACCACAGCTTAATTATGTAGAGGAGAAAAATCCTAGAAGATAAGAGTAATTCCAGAGAATATGGACTGAGAGAATATATATAAGAAGCAGGAATGAATCCTGGGTTATATTCATGGATAAATTAATTAAAATTCTGCATTTGAAAGAGCAGGGACAGTCTCCATTTTTTTTTTTTTTTTTACTTTTTGGCCATACTGTGTGGCATGTGGGATCTTAGTTTCTCGACCAGGGATCGAACCTGCACCCCCTGCAGTGGACGCACAGCGTCTTAACCACTGGACCACCAGGGAAGACCCACAGTCTCCATTTTGCAGTAAGAAAAAGGTAGCAGAATTTGGATTCCAAGCTTATACCAGATAATTTTTTTCCTTTTTCCATTGAAGTATAATTGACTTACAATAGTATATTAGTTTCAGGTGTACAACATAGTGATTGAATAGTTTTACATGTTACAAAATGATCACCATGGTAACTACTTACCATGTGTCACCATAAAAAGTTATTACAATATTGTTGACTATATTCCCTATGTTGTGTATTATACCCTTGTGACTTATTTATTTTATAGCTAGAAATTTGTACCTCTTAATCTCACTCACATTTTTTTCATCTTCCCGCCTCCTCCCTGGCAACCACCTGTTTGCTCTCTGTATCTATGTGGCTGTTTCTATTTTGTTATTCTGTTTGTCTATTCTGTTTCTATGTATGTTTGTTTTGATTTTTAGATTTCACATATAAGTGAAATCATATGATATTTGTCTTTCTCTGTCTGAACTATTTCACTTGGCATAATACCTTCTAGGTCCATCAATGTTGTGGCATTTGGCAAGATTTTGTTCTTTTTTTATGGCTGAGTAATATTCCTCTGTGTGTGTGTGTGTGTGTGTGTGTGTGTATGTATGTGTGAGTGTGAGTGAGCGTGTCTTCTTTATCCATTGATCTATTGATGGACACTTAGGTAGCTTGTTATATCTTGGCTAGGGTAAAGAATGTTGCCATGAGCATAGAGGTGCATATATCTTTTCCAATTAGTGGTTTTGTTTTCTTTGGGAAAATACCCAGAAGTGGACTTGCCGGATCATATGGGAGTTCTATTTTTGATATTTGGGGGAATATCCATATTGTTTTCCTAGTGGCTGCACTAGGACTGCAATTTACATTCCCACCAATAGTGTACAAGTTTTTTGTTTTCTCCACATCCTTGCCAATGCTTGTTATTTCTTGTCTTTTTGATAAAAGCCATTCTGATAGGTGTGAGATGGTATCTCATTGTGGTTTTGATTTGCATTTCCCTGATGATTAGTGACACTGAGCATCTTTTCATGTGTCTGTTGGCCATCTGTATGTCTTCCTTGGAAAAATGTCTATTAAGGACCTCTGAATTTTTGTTTTTGTATGTTGAGTTGTATGAGTTCTTTATATATTTTAGTTATTAATCCCTTATCAGATATGTCATGGCAAAGAGATCTTCCCATTGAGTAAGCTGTCCTTTCCTTTTGTTGATAATTTCTTCTGTTGTGCAAAAGATTTTTAATTTGATATAATCAATTTTATTTATTTTTTGCTTTTGTTTCCTTGCCTAAGGAGACATATACAAAAAAAAAAAAGAATATTGCTAAGACCAATGTCACAGAGTGTACTGCCTAAGTTTTCTTCTAGAAGTATTTTGGTCTAATATCTTATGTTTATTTAATCCATTTTGAATTTATTTCTATATATGGTGTGAGAAAGTAATACAGTTTGATTCTTTTGTAGGTAGGTGTCTGGTTTTCTCAACACCATTTATTGAAGAGGCTGTCTTTTCCTTATTGAATACTTTTGCCTTTTTTTGTCATAGATTAATTAACCATATGAGTGTGGGTTTATTTCTAGGCTCTCTGTTCTGTTGCATTGGTCTATGTGTCTGTTTTTGGCCTAGTACCACATTGTTTTGATTACTGTAGTTTTGTGGTATAGTTTGAAGTCAGGGATCATGATACCTCCAGCTTAGTACTTCTTTCTCAAGATTGTTTTGGATATTCAGGGTCTTTTGTGTTTCTGTACAAATTTTAGAATTATTTGTTCTAGGTCTGTGAATAATGCCATTGGCATTTTGACAGTGATTGCTTTGAATCTGTAGATTTCCTTGGGTGGTAAGTTTATTTTAACAATATTGATTTTTCTATTCACGAGCATGGTGTATCTTTCCCTTTGTCGGCGTCATCTTCAATATCTTTCATCAGTGTCCTGCAGTTTTCCAAGTACAGTTATTTAACCTCCTTGGTTAGATTTATTCCTCGTTATTTTATTCTTTTGATGCAATTGTAATTGGACTGTTTTCTTAATACCTCTTTATGATTGTTCATTGTTATTGTATAGAAATGCAAGATTTCTGTATATTAATTTTGCATTCCGCAACTTTTCTGGATTCATATGTTAGTTCTACTAGATTTTGTGGCATTTTTAGTTATGTACAAGGGAACTCCCATAATACTATCGGCTGAATTTCAGTAGAAATTTTGTAGGCCTGAAGGGAGTGCCATCATATATTCAAAGTGAATTCTAACAAACACTTAAAGAAGAGTTAACACAAATTCTTCTCAAACTATTAAAAAATAATTACAGAGGAAGGCCTGCTTCTGAACTCTTTCTATGACACCAGTATCACCCTGATATTAAACCAAATAAAGACCCCCCTGAAAAAGAAAATTACAAGCCACTATCACCGATGAACATAGATGCAAAAATCCCCAACAAAATATCAGCAAACTAATTTCAACAATACATTAAAAGAATCATACGTGATAATGAAGTGAGATTTATCCCAAGGATGCAAGCATGGTTCAGTGTCCACCAATCACTCAGTGTGATACACCACATTAACAAACTGAAGAATAAAAATCATATGATTATCTCAATAGATGCAGAAAAACTTTTTGACAAAATTCAATATCCATTTATAATAAAAATTCTCAACAAAGAGGCTACTGAGCGAACATACCTCAACATAATAAAGGCCATATATGACAAGCCCACAGCTAACATCATACTCGATGGTGCAATGCTAAAAGTACTTCCTGTAAGATCAGGAACAAGACAAGTATGTGCACTCTCACCACTTCAATTTAACATAGTATTGGAAGTCCTAGCCAGTGGAATCTGACAAAATAAATAAAAGGAATCCAAATTGGGAAGGAACAAGCAAAACTGTCGCTGTTTGCAGATGACAGGATACTATGTATAAAAAATTCAAAAATTAATTAATTAGGCCGTGTTCGGTCTTATTTGCGGCATGTGGGATCTTCATTGTGACGTGTGGGATGTTTCATTGAGGCATGGGCTTCTCTAGTTGCGGCACGTTGGGCTCTCTCTAGGTGTGGTGTGTGGGTTCCAGAGCATGCGGGCTCAGTAGTTGCAGCTCGCAGGCTCTCTAGTTGTGGCATACTGGCTTCAAAGCACGTGGGCTCAGTAGTTGTGGCGTGTGGGCTCTCTAGTTGTGGTGTGTGGGCTCCAGAGCATGCAGGCTCAGTAGTTGCAGTGCATGGGCTCTCTAGTTGTGGTGAGCAGGCTCTAGAGCACATGAGTTCAATAGCTGCAGCATGAGGGCTTAGTTGCCCTGTGGCATGCGGGAATCTTAGCTTCCTGACCAGGGATCAAACACGAGGCCACTGCATTGGAAGGTGGATTTTTAGTCACTGGACCACCAGGGAAGTTTCAGTTTTCTTTATTTTTGTGTTTAGAATTTAGGCTGGTCAGATCCAGCAAAGAATCTTCTAATCTACTGCTTTGAGAATAAAAGTTTGAGTAATATTTCAGGAGCACAGTAAGATAAGAGGGTTAGGGATCTCAACATTAGTATGCATATATTTACTTTATTACCCTGTTTTTCCTATGATACTCTTATATTTCACTGTACTTTACATTGCCTAATACAGAAATCCTGTGTTTTTCCATCTCCAGAGAATAAACCTCCAATTTTCTGCTGAGGAAGGTGTAGGCAATCACTCAGTGTTATAGAGTAGGGAAAGAGTTTGGGGATCTAACTGCATTTAAGTAACTTTCATTGAATCTGGCTTTAGTACCCCCCACCCCTGCTCCACTCCTCCAGTTTCAGAAGCATATTGTGCTACCAATTCCTGAACCTTTTGAGGATTCTGAAGCATAGATATATAAATTGGTCTTCAGTTTTGCCCACTGTCAGCACTGGATTCCTCCTTGAGTTATTTACTGCTCACCAATATGCTGATCTTGTCTCCTTTCCTGTTCACCCCAAACTTGTAGGTTTAATGGCTTTAAAAGACTATGCCTATGTTCAATCTGCCATCTTTACCACATCCCTGAAGAATACTCACCTTTAACTCCTTATATTTCTATATTATTTAAAATATAATGAGAACATAACTGGTTTTAAATAAAATTGAAAAATTTTACTTTTATTTATTTTTAAAATTAATTTTTATTAGGGTATATTTACTTTACAATGTTGTGTTACTTTCTACTGTACAGGAAAATGAATCCACTATACATAAACATATATTCCCTCTTTTTTGGATTTCCTTTCCATTTAGGTCACCACAGTGCATTAAGTAGAGTTCCCTATGCTATACAGTATGTTCTCATTAGTTATCTATTTTATACATAGTATCAATAATGTATATATGTCAATCCCAATCTCCCAATACCTCCCACCCCCCCTTCCTCTCGGTATCCATACATTGGTTCTCTACATCTGTGTCTCTATTTCTGCTTTGAAAATAAGATCCTCTATACCATTTTTCTAGATTCCACATATATATGAGTTAATACACGATATTTGTTTTTCTCTTTCTGACTTACTTCACTCTGTATGACAGACTCTAGGTCCATCCACACCTGAACAAATGACCCACTTTCATTCCTTTTTATGGCTGAGTAATATTCTATTGTATATATGTACCACATCTTCTTTATTCATTCCTCTGTTGATGGACATTTAGGTTGTTTCCATGTCCTGGCTATTGTAAATAGTGCTGCAATGAACATTGAGGTACATGTGTCTTTTTGAATTATGGTTTTCTCTGGGTAGATGCCCAGCAGTGGGATTGCTGGGTCATATGGTAGCTCTATTTTTAGTTCTTTAAGGAACCTCCATACTGTTCTCCATAGTGGCTGTACCAATTAATATTCCCACCAACAGTGCATGAGGGTTCCCTTTCTTTCTATGCCCTCTTCAGCATTTATTGTTTCTAGATTATTTGATGATGGCCATCCTGACCTGTGTGAGGATGTACCTCATTGTACTTTTGATCTGCATTTCTCTAACAATAAGTGATGCTGAGCATCTTTTCATGTGTTCGTTGGCCATCTTTATGTCTTCTTTGGAGAAATGTCTAGGTCTTCCGCCCATTTTTTGATTGGGTTGTTTGTTTTCTTAACATAGAACTGCATGAGCTGTTTATATATTTTGCAGATTAATCCTTGGTAAGTTGCTTCATTTGCAAATAATTTCTCCCATTCTGAGGGTTGTCTTTTCATCGTGCTAATGGTTTCCTTTGCTGTGCAAAAGCTTTTAAGTTTAAGTAGGTCCCATTTGTTTATTTTTGTTTTTATTTTCATTACTCTAGGAGGTGGGTCAAAAAAGATCTTGCTGTGATTAATGTCAAATAGTGTTCTGCCTGTGTTTTCCTCTAAGAGTTTTATACTGTCTGGCCTTACATTTAGGTCTTTAATCCATTTTGAGTTTATTTTTGTGTACGGTGTTAGAGAATGTTCTAATTTCATTCTTTCACATGTAGCTGTCTAGTTATCCCAGCACCACTTATTGAAGAGACTGTCTTTTGTCCATTGTAAATCCTTGCCTCCTTTGTCATAGATTAATTGACCATAGGTGCATGGGTTTATCTCTGGATTTTCTATCCTGTTCCATTGAACTATATTTCTGTTTTTGCTCCAGTACCATACTGTTTTGATTACTGTAACTTTGTAGTATAGTCTGAAGTCAGGAAG
This sequence comes from Monodon monoceros, assembly GCF_005190385.1. Taxonomy (NCBI): domain Eukaryota; kingdom Metazoa; phylum Chordata; class Mammalia; order Artiodactyla; family Monodontidae; genus Monodon; species Monodon monoceros. The sequence continues at coordinate 53,545,854 of NW_021703784.1, forward strand.
ACTGATTCCTCCAGTTCCATTTTTCTTTCTCAGAATTGCTTTAGCTATTCATGGTATTTGTGTTTCCATAGAAATTAAAAAAAATTTTCTTCTAATTCTGTGAAAAATGCCACTGGTAATTTGATAGGGATTGCATTGAATTAGTAGATTGCCTTAGGTAGTATAGTTGTCAATGACTTTTGATAGTTTTTGTATAATGTGTCTTGGGCAAGGTCTTTTTGTGTTGATGTAATTAGGTATTCTCTTAGCTTCATGGACCGTATAGTTGTCCCCCAGTATTGGGAATTTCTCAGCTATTATTTCTTTCAGTAATCTCTCTGCTTCCTTTTCCCTCTCTTCTCCTTCTGCTGTACCCATTACCCTAATGCAGCCTTTCCTAGAAGAGTGGGATAGGTCTAGTAGAATTTCCTCATTTTTTCAAATCTTATTTCTCTTTCCCCTTCTACTTCTATAATTTCTAGATTTCTATGTTTGAGCTTGCTAATTTTCCTTCCATATGTTCTGCTCTCATTCCAATGCATTCTAATACATTCTTCATCTCATTTACTGAGTCTTCAGCTCTAGAATTTGTTTTGTTATTTTCAGATATTCAGTCTCTTTGATAAATTATTCCTCTGTTTATTAATTTTATTCCTGAGCTCATTAAAATGCCTTTCTGAGTTTTCCTGTAGCTTGTTGAGTTTCTTCATGCCAGCCATTTTGAATTCTCTATCAGTTAGATTGCAATATTCTGACTTTAAGCTTGGTTTCTGAAGAATTGTCAATTTTTGTGTGTGTGTGTGTGTTACAGTGTTACTGTGGTTCTTCATGGTGCTTGATTAGTTGTTCCTCTACCAGTGCATTTGAAGTAGTGAACATCTTTCTACTTGTTTCTAACAATTCAACAGATAAGAAATTAGAGGTCTTTCTTTTGTTTTCCAGTAGGTGGCACTACAGCACATGTCTTTGGTTTCACTTACCTGACCTGCCTTTGATTATATTTGAGAGTCCACACTTTACATCCTCCACTTTATGTCTGTTGGAAGTTTGGCCCCTTGCACTCACTATACTTTTTTGTGCTTCCACAGTCACTGGTGCCATGCTGCTGCCACTGTTCCTGGTGATGCTGCCTGGGGCACCAAGATGATGGGCTCTTCTGTTGTGTCTGGGACCTGCTGAGCTTCAGGCTTCACTCTTGCAGGTGGGGGTGGGAGTTGGCAGGGAGCTGGGTCAGGTAGACACCTCTGCCATGTTCCTGTTGTCAGGTTCTCGGGCTCCACTACTGTGTGTAGGGGTGGAGTGGAGTTGTGGGTGCCTCTGGCTGGATGGGTAGGGTTCACTGCTTCCTAATTACCTGTGGCCATGGGTGCCACTGTAGCTGGGAAGCCAAACTCATGTGTGCCACCTCCCCTGCTGCTACTGGGTTCTCTGGGAATGTGGACTCAGTTGTTGAGGCCAGGGAGCTGGGATTCTTCACTGCCTCCATGGTTCCCCTGGTTCCACCTCCTCTATGTGTTCCCATATCTTCACCTTTAGATATACAGATGTGTAGAATTCTCCACCATTGTGATGTGTTGGGCAGAGGCACCTTTGTTGAGTTATGGATATTTTACTGGTTAGAGATTGAGGAGAGAGACAAAGGGAACATCTTTCTCTCCATCTTGATGCTGACATGACTCCTGGACAATTATTTTTACAAGTCTGGTGCTTGGGAAAGAAATCTGATATAGAAGAGATTTAAACATGTGTCTCTTGCCTCCCAATCTAGTGGTCCTTCCATTACTCTGTGCCCAGGATTCCAGTAGACATTGAAGTTCTCATTTGGAGGCACCTCTTTGTCTCTCACATTTCATAAGCTGGGAAGGCTCTGATCTTATTGCTAAGGCCTGATGACCCAAGATCTTATCTTCAGCAGAAGAAGACATGAAGGGAATCTAGAGTACCTGAGGTTTCTATCCATCAAAATCATTGGTTGTAGAGTGAGAAGGTTGGCAGGTGGGAGTTGCCTGGGGATGTTCTTAGATCAAAGACCAAGTCTTTGAACTAATAGTTCAAAGACTATTGGGGCTCAGAGATGAAAAGAGGTACTTCCTGTTCCAGTGAAAATAGAGTTGGGCTCCTCTGAGGGAGGCTACTAGGACCTGCTTGTATATGTTTGGTGGTTGAAACCCCATGGTGTAGTGGAGAAGTCATGCTTAATAGGGAAAGCACGTACCTCACTGTGCTCTTGTCAGGCTTTTACAAGTGTCTGAGCCAAATATTGAGGCTCCATCGAAGGTAAGTCAACTTAAAAAAAAATTATTATGTTTAAAGATTTATTAATTGTTCTTGGATGTAAGAATCCAATAACCTAGATGCTTACCTTTACCTACTTACATAACCTTGGGCAAGTCATTTGACCTCCTGAGCCTGAATTTTGTTTATTTGTAAAATGTGCATGATAACATATACCTCATGAAAGTGTTGAAAAAGTTGAGTAAAGTAATGCGTGTGAAAATGCATCATAAACTAAGAATTACATATATATTAATTTTTGCTTGTGTTTATTTGTTCCATAAAGCATTTACTGAACATTTGCTTTATGCTACACCTTGTGCTAAGAACTGTTAGAGTCAGACATTATAATCATGTAGTATATAAATGTAAGAAACCATATTTTCCATTAGGTACATATAAAACTGTTGTAGTGCTGACAAGACACCTGTGTAAAGTAATGCTGAGGAAGTTAGCATGGTATCACTCTGCCAATTTTAAATATGGCTAATTGGAGGCAGAAATAAAGAAGAGGAGATGATACCAATTCTAAAAAGAACCCTACCTGGTGGGTAATATTATTTCCTTTTTACTGATGAGGAATTTGAGACTCGGGAGCTTAGTAACTTTGGCCGGGTTGTGCTAATAGCAGTTAGCAAGGGCTGGGTTAGAATCTTTTGATTCTAAAATTTTAACTTGTGCTTTCTGGGCTGCAAGGCCGCAGCAGAGCTAAGGTTAGGCACCACGGCCCCTGGTCGTATTTCTGGCCTCTGGGGCCTCACAGCCCTTGATGGGAGGCAGGCTGGGGCTGGCCGGTTCCTGGAAGGCCTGGAGGCTCCATGTGTGAGCAGCTGGCCACAGGAAACAAACTTGACTTCACTATGTGCCTGCCTTGTGGTTAGAAAACTATGAGTGAAAGCGAGTGCATTAGGGTGGCTAATGCAGTGTAGCCAGGAAGGCCTCATTTCCTCCCCCAGGGAGTGTAAATCTTTAGTGGAGCTAGCGGGATACTCTGTGTTTGTGAGCGAGTGCCTATTGGGAGTTATCCAGCTGAGAAGAGGAGAGCTATTGTCTGTCATATGTAAGAAGATTAGCATATTAGTGCTGGAAATCTTCCAGTTACAGATCCAGCAATTAATTTTCAAGCCCATTTTTTAGAGGGAATGTGTGTAATAGAGTAAACTGGAAGTGGCTTTGAAGTCATATGAACCTGAAAGCATTGATTATGACCTTGGGCAACTTTCTTGTCAGTCTTAGTCTTCATTTTCTTCCCTGAAAATGCAGATAATGATTTTTGCTCGACAGGCTTGTTGTTAGGTTTTACGGAGATAATGTCAGTAGAGCACCTAACACAGAGCTGGCACAGAGTAGGCATTCAATAAACAGTAGTGGTGGGAGGGTGGTTTGTTTTTGCTGTCATTCCTGCTGATAACGTTGTCACTCTTGCTGCTCTGTGCCAATTACTCATCAAGTGCAGTTATGACAATGATTAGCATTTTCATTGTTGTCTTACTGTATTATTTACATTTCTTATGTATGAGTAACACATTGACCACGGTCTCATTTAGTTCTCAGAACAGTCCTGTGAGGAGGGGATTCAGGGTTGGGATTATTATCCTCAGTATTGATAAAGGGACCGAGGCTCAGAGAGCTTGTGACTAGTCAAGGTTAGTAAGTGACAGACCCAGCCCCAGAGCTTAGGCCCCCAGAGTTCAAGTCCAGTTCTTTTTCTGTTATAGGAGTGCTATCTGCTGGCCTGAATAGGAGGGATCTGATTAGGTGAAGGGCATTTAGCCTAGTAGCTATTGAAAAGGATTCCTGGTGTCTTGCCACCCCGTCTGTTACCCACAGGCTGCCTCTTTTCTCCCTTGCTGCTGCCAGCAGTGACCTCTGTGAAGTTCACTAGCACTGTCCCTTCCTCCAGGATGGCCTGAGGAACTGCAGAGGCTCCAGGTCTTAGTATGTGCTGTAAGGGCTTACAGGCTTAGTGTAATGTGTCTTTAGATCACCGTGTTCCTCTTCAGACATTAGAAAAAGCTAATCAGCAGCTGTTATAGCAAAGCTGCAGCCAGACCAGAAGCCTAACCTGGTAGGAGACTCCACTGCAAAGCAATTTTTTCTCACTTGGGGCAGGGAATGGAGGTGCTCAAACTGTTTTAAAAAATCATTTCTATTCTTACTGATGAACTGGCTCTTGGCAGAAGATTGTCCATACTTGATTGAAGAAATAATAGAGTCTAGGATTTTCCCATAAAAATTTGAATGATTCATCTCTACACGTTTTGCTGATTCTGGAAAGACTAATTTCGTTGTTCTGTTAGTTGTTCATGTTATTGTCTGTTAAGCAAGAAAAAGAGAAAATATCTTTAGGGAATAAACATTTACCAAGTAATTTATAGTCTAGTCCTATAGGATAGAGTAGCCTATTCCTGATGCTTTTTGTTGTTTAACAACAAAGTACTTATCAACCCACTGAATTATCTCTTTCCCTCTTCATTTCCACAAATGTTTGCTGAGCACCCACTGTGTTCCAGGCCCTGTGCTTGGCAGCAGGGATTCTGAGCTTTCAAATGAGCTCTCAAGCTTCTCGAGAGACACGCCCTAACTAATCATCATAAACTTCAGTATGTGGAACTTTTTTTTTCAATAAAAATGAATTTTATTTAAAATACTGTACTTGGAAGAAAGTATTGAAATTAAGAATATTTCCAATTTTCCCTCCCTTTTCTGAGTGTGAGGTGCTTCTAAGTGAAAAAAATAATTTACAGTTAAGAATCATTTGATAAGTCTTGGCAAATTCTTTCCTGGTATCTTCGTCAAAATTAAAGTGATTATAGTGCAGGACTATAAGGGCTGGGTAACAAATCCTCTTGCGAGTCAGGTAGCTTTTTTCGTTCAGTTACACATGTACATGGATTTATTCTTTTTAAAATTCTTTTCCCATTTAGATTGTTACATAATATTGAGCAGAGTTCCATGTGCTATATAGTAGGTCCTTTTTGGTTATCCATTTTTAACATAGCAGTGTGTACATGTCAAGCCCAAACTCCCTAACTATGCCTCCCCTCCACCTTTCCCACTTGTAACCATAAGTCATTCTCTAAGTCTGTGAGTCTGTTGCTGTTTTGTAAATAATTTCATTTGTATCATTTTTTTTAGATCCTACGTATAAGTAATATCGTATATTTGTCTTTCTCTGACTTGCTTCACTCAGTGTGACAATCTCTAGGCCCATCCATGTTGCTGCAAATGGCATTGTTTTGTTCTTTTTTATGGCTGAGTAGTATTCCATTGTATATATGTACCACATCTTCTTTATCCATTCCTCTGTTGATGGACATTTAGATTGCTTCCATGTCCTGGCTATTGTGAATAGTGCTGCAGTGAATATTAGGGTACATGTATCCTTTCAGACCATGTTTTTCTCTGGATATATGCTCAGGAGTGGGATTGCTGGATCGTATGGTAGCTCTATTTTGAGTTTTTTAAGGAATCTCCATACTGTTCTCCACAGTGGCTTTACCAGTTTACATTCCTACCCAGAGTGTAGGAGGGTGCCTTCTCTTCACACCCTCTCCAGCATTTATTGTTTGTGGATTTTTTGATGATAGCTATTCTGACTGGTGTGAGGTGATAGCTCACTGTAGTTTTGAGTTGCATTTCTCTAATAATTAGTGATGTTGAACATCTTTTCATGTGCTTCTTGGCCATCTGTATGTCTTCTTTGAAGAAATGTCTATTTAGGTCTTCTGCCCATTTTTTGGTTGGGTTGTTTGTTTTTATGATATTAAGCTACATGAGCTGTTGGTAAATTTTGGAGACTAATCCCTTGTCGGTTGCATCGTTAGCAAATATTTTCTCCCACTCTGCAGGTTGTCCTTTTGTTTTGTTTATGGTTCCCTTTGCTGGGCAAAAGCTTTTGAGTTTAATGAGGTCCCATCTGTTTGTTTTTACTTCCATTACTCTGGGAGATGAATCAAAAAGGATACTGCTGTGATTTATGTCAGAGGGTGTTCTGCCTATGAGTTTTATAGTGTCCGGTCTCACATTTAGGTCTTTAATCTATTTTGAGTTTATTTTTGTGTATGGTGTTAGAGAATGTTCTAATTTCGTTCTTTTACATGTAGCTGTCCAGCTTTCCCAGCACCAATTATTGAAGAGACAGTCTTTCCCCCGTTGTATAGTCTTGCCTCCTTTGTTGTAGATTAATTGACCATAGGTATGTGGGTTTACCTCTGGGCTTTCTATCCTGTTCCATTGACCTATATTTCTGTTTTTGTGCCAGTACCATACTGTTTTGATTACTGTAGCTTTGTAGTATAGTCTGAAGCCAGGAAGACTGATTCCTCTAGCTCCGTTTTTCTTTCTCAAGTTTGATTTGGCTATTTTGGGTCTTTAGTGTCTCCATACAAATTTTAAGATTTTTTGTTCTAGTTCTGTGACAAATGCCATTGGTAATTTGATAGGGATTACTGAATCTGTAGATTGCCTTGGGTAGTATAGTCATTTTGACAATATTGATTCTTCCAGTCCAAGAACACAGTATATCTTTCCATCTGTTTGTGTTGTCTTCAGTTTCTTTCATCAGCATCTTATAGTTTTTGGAGTACAGGTCTTTTGTCCCTTATGTAGGTTTATACCTAGGTATTTTAATTTTTTGATGTGATGGTAAATGGGACTGTTTCTTTAATTTCTCTTTCTGATCTTTCATTGCTAGTTTATAGAAGTGCAAGATGTCTGTGTATTAATTTTGTATCCTGAAACTTTACCAAATTCATTGATGAGCTCTAGTAGTTTTCTGGTAGCATCTTTAGGATTTTCTATGTATAGTATCCTGTCATCTATAAATCGTGACAGTTTAACTTCTTCTTTTCCAATTTGGATTCCTTTTGGACTCTTGTTGTAGTGAGCCTCTTTTATATTGTGATTTTTAAAAGTATTTTTCTAATATAAGTATTTTATTTAGTACGAAGTTTAATCCTCAAGCTTTGGTGCACATGAGAATTTCCTGGAGAGCTTATTAAATCACAGAGTTTCTGGTTCAGGTCTGGGTGGGGCCTGAAAATTTTCATTTCTAGCTCATTCCCAGATAATGTTGATGTTGCTGGTCTGCAGACCTCACATTGAGTACCACTGGTTTCCGATAATAAACTGTGAGTTCGTCAAGGGCTAAGACCATATCTTATTCATCTCTGTCTCCTAAGTGTTTATGGTCTGGTACTTAGTAGGTGCTTAGTACATACCGAGTCACTCTGTACATTGAATGTATTCTGATTTCAGGTGGCCATTAAGCAGATGAACCTTCAGCAGCAGCTGAAGAGAGACCTGATTGTTAATGAGATCCTGGTCATGAGGGAACGCAAGAGCCCAAATATTGTGAACTACTTATGGAGTGGAGTCCTGCCAGAGAAATAGGGCCTTTGGGACAGATGGATGGTGGAGCTGTTAGAGGAGAAGGCAACACCAGTGCTCAGAACTGTCTTCATTTAAGATTAGTCTATGATGCTTGGCTCTCTGCCAATGACCCTGCATGTTGGTGGACACCTCTGATTGCTGCACAGTATTCTGGGGTTAGGCTGAACCCTACCACCGTGTACCTTCTCACAGCTGGTCCTGGTACTGTTTGTTCTGCCCTAGGGAATGCCTTCAGCCCATCTGCCTGAGTCAAACATATAGGTGTTTAAATCATTCTGCATCTCAAATCTTTCCTTATCCTGCTTACCCTGCTGAATAACTTCTAGTTTGTCTGCATTCTCTTAAAATGTGACACTCAGTAGTTTCCTTTGAGATTTGACCATTATGGAGAGGGTGGGACTCAGCTTTTGTTGGAAACTCAACACAACCTAATGATTTCATTCATTGTTCTGTGGCTTTTTTTTTTTTTAGGTGGTCTTTTTCATTGTTGACCCCTGGTACAGTTGTAGCCAATTTAAATCTCTGACCCTTTTTTTAAACATGAGATTGCCTTAAGCTGGTAACATAGAACTTTTTAATTATCTTCATTAAATCCCATTTTGAATATTCCACTCCATTGTTCCAGTCCATCAGAGTTCTGTTCTTCAGCATAATAATAAGGGCTGTAGCTAACATTTGTGTCATGCTTTACTTTGTACTAAACACTTTCCTGAACAGTAGTATTTCATTGTGAGGCAGGGTTTATTATCTATATTTTACAGATGAAGAAACTAAAGTTCATAGAAGTTAATAACTTGTCCAAGATCAGGAAGCCAGAGTAAGTAGCAAAAGAGGGTTTTGGATTTGAATATTCCTACATCAACATCCATTCCCTTTCCATTTTTCAAATATAAAAAAGAAAGTGAGCTTCTTGCCCAGCTCAGAGATGTCACAGGTGCAGGTGATATTGGACCAAGTCTTGGACTCTAATTCCTTTACTGTTTATACTGCATTGCCTGCTAGATTTCATTTCTGCTAGATTCTGCCAGATTTCTTGTTCTGCATCTAAAACATTGGTAAGTTTCTGTTTTGTTTTAAGAGGACTTTGATCTTTCCAACACATGATGTTGATAACTGTAGAAAATAGAGCTTTATCCTCTTGGGGGATGATTGTCTCTCCACAATGTGGGTCATGACTGGCTCTGAAAAAGCCTCTGAAAGTTATTTTCCATCTTCTCATCTCTTTTATGAACTCATACAGAGAATAGTGTGTGGACAAAATACTAAAAGTTATAAGGTACCAGATTTTGTCTCAGGATAAGCAAAAATGAATGCTGTCCGATAGAGTTATGGCCTGTCTCATAAAACAGGGGGCTTCCCATCATTGGAGTTATCTAAATAGTAAATACATGACAATGTTGTTGAAGGAATTTGTGTTCTAGGAAGGGATTAGAAGATTTATAAATTGTTTATTGATCGTGCCTTTTCTGGTGTCTCCAGAGGCTTTTACTGTGGAATCAGAAGTATAAGGCTCAGTCCCTGCCATCAGATAGCTCCTAGTCTGGCATAGAAAAGAATACCGGGGAGCTCCTGCGGGAGGACAAAGTGGGTGCTCTTAACCTGAGCACTCAGTGAAGGTACTGCATTTGAGAGTCTATGGCTTTTGTGAGTTCCCAGAAGAGAACTCCATTCATATTACTTCTTCTCAAAATATGTGATGCTCTGAGGTTTTACCTTGAGATGTGATTTTAATCATACAATGAAAAGGCTATCTGCTTTTATTTTTTCTTTTTTTGTGCAATGCTGCTCGTCTTGTGGGATGTTAGTTCCTCGACCAGGGATCAAATCCGGGCTCTCAGCAGTGAAAGTGCAGAGTCCCTATCACTGGACAACCAGGGAATTCCCTGAGATGTGATTTTAGAAGTTACCTTGGCACAGTGTGTAGTCACAAAGTGTTTGAGACAACCTGAATCTGGTCTTGCACTGTATTAGTTTTGACAGGGACATGTCGGACCCAGGAAAGAGAATCAGCTTTGTCAGTGTCTAGAGATAGTCTTTTGGACCCTCATATTTTCCCCCAGTCAGTCCAAGTTGAAGATGTCTTCTCCACGTGCTGGGTGACAGGCCATAAATGTGTATTCTTTGTCAGTGAGGAAGTAGGCTCCTGCAAGTGGAAGGCTTTTTACCCAGTCCTGATTCTCTTTTGGTCCACGTTCCCATAGTCTTCTCTCTCAGAAGTGATTGTTGAAGAGAAAGGCAATCTGTCATATTTATTCTTCATGGACATTAAAAAACTACATGACTTTCAAGTATAAAGAATGAAGAACATTATGGAAAGAGGACTGGATTGAATCATAGTCAAGAGAATAGGGCTCAAATCTTACCCTTTGGTTGAGACCATGTGTTTTTTCCAGTAGTCTCCCTATCTGCCCAGCAATAGTCCCAATATCTGGATGAAGATAAGATGACATACCACACAGCATAAGTCAGTCCAGTCTAGCTTCTTTGTCTAAAGCGAGCACAAGAGTCTGTAGAGCTCTGGACTATCTTTGTTGTTATTTGTCTTATTCTACTGCTGAGGAAACTGACCAGACAGGGCAAGTGACCTTTTTATTTATCACATAGTAGGGCTGAGTGATCCAATCTCTGAGTGAAGCTATCAGTTCTAACTCGTGTCAGCCCCATAATCTCTCCGATAGTACTTAATCGGCAGCCCTTGGCTTCCAGAAGAGGCTTTGGTTCTGCAGCCCTTACTGAACTCATTCCATTCCTAGAATCAGAGACATTCAAAATGGATATCATTGTCAGCATGATGACATGTGTATAAAACTCTACAGCTTTTCAGTGGCTTTTATGATGCTTATTTCACTTAGCATTTACAATTATCTTTTATTTGATTTATTCAGTAAATACTGACATCTATTGTGCTGGACTCTCTGGGTATGGAGTTTTGAACAAGACCCAGTGCGGGTCTCATGGATCTCAAATCTAATAGAACTCTAAAGGAGGTTTCGTGATTTTCCCTAATATTGGTAACATGGACTCCAAATCCCAACTTTGTCAAATGTTTGGGTGCTCTCTGCTTTCATGCTTTTAGAGGTTTGGGAGTCATGCCTAATTTTAGGAATTACTACTTTGTGTTGTGACGAAATAAAATTTTATTATATCTTCAGCCTCTCGATTTTAGTTCTGCCCTTTGGGGCTTCACAGAAGAGTCTACTTTGTTTACTCCTGGTGAATACTTCAGAGGTGTCAAGTTAGTAATCCTGTCCCCCAGATTTTGCTTTTGCTTAGAAAAAAGAGCCCTAGATTCTTCCAGAGCCGAGGGAAATGCAGAGTCACTCTGTGTGTATTCTTGTCCATTGAAAACCACTGCTATGGCCCAGGGTACTCTATTCCTTCTCACCCGTTATCTTTACTCCTACAGTTACCTTGTGGGAGATGGGCTATGAGTCGTAATGGGATACTTGGCTGGAGGTTCTTTGACATGGAATACTTGGGAACCCACATGGATGAAGGCCAGATTGGAGCTGTGTGCCATGAGGTAAGGCCAGAGGCCAACCAGCCTTGAGCGGGACGTGGCCTCCATATCTACGTATCTCAAAGTTCTGCACCTGATGAGATCTCAGCCTGGGCACTGTAGAGGTGGGAGAAGTTAACTGAACTCCCCCTTCTTTCTCTTATTACACCTGTTTTGAAATTTCTGTTAACTTAATATTTTCTTTAATGATAACTTTATTTTGAAAACAAAATTATGTTAACATTGTAGACAAATTGGGAAGTACCATGTATATTTTTTTCACTCATAATTTCAACCTGTTTATGTTAATTGCTGTAAACACTTTAATATTTTCCATTATCTCTTTTATGTGGATATATATTTATATCATATTTTAATTTTACTTTCTTCATGTGCTATGAAGGATATAAGGAAAAGAAAGAAGGTAATGACAGAGGGGGTACTATTTCAGACAGAGTAGTCAGGGAAGGTTTTGCCATACATTTGACTAAAGATATTGATGGTATGCAGAAGCAAGCCAAGCAGAAATCTAGGGTAAAGTACTTCCAGGCAAAAGAAATAGAAAACAAAGCTTAAATCGGTATCCCCTTTTTCCTCATTGCTATTAAAAATTAAAGGTCTGGGGACTTCCCTGGTGGAGCAGTGGTTAAGAATCCGCCTGCCAATGCAGGGGACACGGGTTCGCTCCCTGGTCCGGGAAGATCTCACATGCCGCGGAGCGGCGGGGCCTGTGAGCCATGGCCGCTGAGCCTGCGCCACCAGGGAAGCCCCTGTAGTTGTATGTTTAATCAATATTAGGAAAAATAAAATCATGTGAAATTGTTACTGTCCTAGAAAATATGATCACCTTTGCATTAAAACCCCTGAGATTTAGAACACGCACGTGCACGCGCGCGCACACACACACACACACACACACACACACACACACACGTTAATGGAAGTAACACAGGCCTGGGATGCTTAGGAGATCTGACTTATTTTCTTTGCTGTACCACTAAGGCAGTGTTTCTCGACTTTTTTTTCATTGTCTCCACTTGCCCCCACCTGCCCCAGGAGCCTTGTAAGACATTGCTTCCTAATCACATAAAATTTGATACCATAGTTATACTATATACCTGTGGCCATTTGGAAAGCCACAACAATTGGAATATCTAAGATGTTTTTCACTCACTCCAGGAATTGACATTCACTGGTAGAGAATACATGCAAATGTATGCTTGGGGAAATCAATATGCCTCAAATTATTTATCTTTAAATTGTAAATTAGAACATTCATACTGCATGTATCTTAGCGGTGCCATATGGATCAAAAAGAACTTGGAAAAAAATTGTTACCCAAATGAGTGGCATTACTGTTATCCTTAAGTTCCCATAGAGATCACCCTCCTTTTAAAAAATAACTTTATTGAGATATAATTCACACACTATATAATTCACTCATTTAAAGTATGTAATTTAATGAGTTTTGTATATCGAGTTGTACAACCATCACCATAATCAATTTTGAACACTTTCATTATCCTAAAAAGAAACTCTATACCCATTATCAGTCACTCCCCACCCAACTGGCTTCCTGACCCTCCCAGCCCTATGTAGCCATTAACCTATTTACTGTCTCTGGAGATTTTTGTTTCAAGCATTTCATATAAAACGGATCACACAATATGTACTAATTGGGACTAGCTACGTTTTTTTTTGTTTTTTTACATCTTTATTGGAGTATAATTGCTTTACAATGGTGTGCTAGTTTCTGCTTCATAACAAAGTGAATCAGTCACACATACACGTGTTCCCATATCCTTTACCCCTCGCGTCTCCCTCCCTCCCACCCTCCCTTTCCCCCTCTAGGTGGTCACAAAGCACAGAGCTGATCTCCCTGCGTTATGCAGCTGCTTCCCACTAGCTATCTATTTTATGTTTGGTAGTGTATATATGTCCATGCCACTCTCTCACTTTGTCACAGCTTACCCTTCCCCCTCCCCATATCCTCAAGTCCATTCTCTAGTAGGTCTGTGTCTTTATTCCGGTCTTGCCCCTAGGTTCTTCATGACATTTTTTTTTCTTAGATTCCATATATGTGTTAGCATACGGTATTTGTTTTTCTCTTTCTGACTTACTTCACTCTGTATGACAGACTCTAGGTCCATCCA